>NC_090403.1:24116321-24437988 GCF_036365525.1 Heterodontus francisci | reverse complement strand
ACAAAGTTTTTTTTCTACTGAAGCAGAGAATGTTTCTATCTGGGGAAAACTTGGCTTTCTGGAGAGTAATTTATCTTATTTTCACAGTTGCTACTCTTATCCTGGTATTTTATTGGTAACTATGGAAATGAGGCAATCCAGTCCATGTCTGTCCCAGTTTGTCTTTAAATATTCCATACGTGCTATGTTCAAATTGGACTTGCCTCCTGCTATTCTACAGCCTTGTCTCAATCAGAGAGCGACCTCCCACAAGCCACTTTAAAATGTGGATATTTAAATTTAGCAGAAAGTCTAACATTATAATTATGCAGTACTTTTTACTCGAAACACTGGAGCTGAAAGTGCCATGTTGTCATGGCACAGCTTGCTGGAGCTCTGAGCCACTGTTGCACAGTTATTCAATTCAAGCTTGCGCACCTGGTTCTTAAGTGGTGAATTCAAGCTGGCTGCTGTGCTATGAGCAGGGTGCCATATTGAAGCAAGACCATTTGCCAGTAGCAAACATGGAAAACTAAGATGAGTTGTACCTGGTCTCCTGTTAAGAGCTGAAGGTAGAAGCAGGTCATTTTTCTACATGTCCAGCTGGAATATCTACCCATCACAAAGAGACCAACAGAAGTGAAAGTAAGACAATATATAACTACCATGAAGGTAATCTACTCAGGTTATGTTAAGGATTTACCGATTTGTTCAAATTTTTGTTCCCTATTCCAATTACATTTTCCGAGCCCCAAGCAAGATGAAGAGTTGGAATAACCAGTTGTCAGGATAGCCGAGTGGTCTAGGGTGCCAGACTCAACGAGTGCTGATCCTTGCCTTGCCAAAGGCTGGTGACTTCTTTGCCAATGTTGCAAAACTTGGAATTGTGGGAAACAGTGAGGATGATACCAGTTGACTGCAACAGGTAGACGAGCAGCAGATGGAAATTGATACAGAAAAGTGTGAGGTGATGCATTTTGGCTGAAGGGATAGGGAGAGGCAATGTGTACTTAATGTCACAGTTCTAAGGAGTGTGCATGGACAGAGGGACTGGGGGGGTTCATGTGCATGGATCTTTGAAGGTGACAGGACATATTGAGAGAGTGGCTAGCAAGCATATCGGAATTTGAGCTTCATAAATAGAGGTATTGAGTACAAAAGCAGGGAAGTTATGCTGAACCTTTATAAAGCTTTGGTTAGGCCACAACTGGAGTATTGCATCCAATTCTAGTCACTGCATTTAGGAACAATGTGAAGGTCCTTGAAAGGGTGCAGAGGAGATTTACCAGAATGGTTCCAGGAATGAGGGAACTTAGCGCCAAGGTTAAGTTGGAGAAGCTGGAATTGTTCTCCTTGAAGCAAAGCAGGTTGAGGGGAGATTTGATAGAGGTATACAAGTTTATGACAGGTTTAGATAAGGTAGACAAAGAACAGCTGATGGTACAAGGACTGGGGGACACAGATTTAAGGTTTGGGCAAGAGATGCAGGGGGGAATGTGAAGAAGAACTTTTTTACGCAGCGAGTGGTAATGATTTAGAACTCGCTGCCTGCAAGGGTGGTGGAAGTAGAGATGATCAATGGTTTCAAAAGGAAATTAGATGGGTACTTAAAGGAAATAAACTTGCAGGGCTACGGGGATAGAGTAGGGAAAGTGACTGACTGGATTGCTGTACAGAGAGCTGGCGTGGACTTGATGGGCTGAATGGCATTTTTCGTCTATGATTATGGTAGCTAATGGCCATGTGTAACATGACCTCGGCAACCTTTTTCAATTTAGCAAATGTGCCAAAATTATATATTAAATTTCTACCCATATGGCACCATATTTTAAAATAATCTGCATTCGCAGAATTCCCTAAGGTGAATCGACCATTATGGTTGCATGTAGCCTAACCATGTATATCAAGACATTTCCTCATTTGAGATGGTAGATGGCCAGGGTTCCTGTTCATTGCTATCCAGCAATTTCAGCTGGTACAGCCATTATGTAAACATCAGGTGAGAATTGGAGCAGGCTTTGCTATAATGTCCCATATGGTAACTGGATTGTCAGCACTTAATTTCTAGGTTCATATTTCAAGAATAGTCACTTGGGAAAGATATGGAAACAATTGCCATCCTTGTCTGACAACTACTTCCACTCCTGCCTCTCCAATCGTTTCAACAGCAACTCCAGCAAAGGCTTCTCTTACTATTGGAGGCAGCCAAGGAACTTAGCCGCCTTCATCTATATCCTGCCCTTTGGTGGCATCCTCTGCATTCATATGGTCATCTTTCAAAAGAAGACATCCAGCTCGACGACTTCTTGATCTTTCTACTGCCTCTATGTTGAGACTGCTTGTCCAACATCCAGTCCTAAATGAGCCACAATTTCCTCCAGTTAAAGACACAAAAGACAGATGCCATCGTCCAAACACAGACTGTGTGCCTTTGGCGCCAATTCCATTCCCCCTCTGTGGCCATTGTCTCAAGTTGAACCAAACTACTTGTACCTTCTGTATTCCTTTTGGCCCGAACTGGCTTTCATCTCCATATCCTCTCCATCACAAAGCTCCTTCCAGCTCTGTAACATTGCTCACCACTGACCTTATCACATCTACTGCTGTAAATATGGCCCTCTGCCTTCCATCAAGTCCAGCTCATTCAAAACTCCACTGCCCTTATCCTATCGCACACCACATCCTACTCACCCATCACTCTTGTCCATGCTGACTTACATGGACCCCTGTTCTCCTAATGCCTCCAATTTAAAATTGTAATTTTCATGTTTAAATACCATCATGGCTTTGTCCCTCCATACCTCTATAGCCTCCTCCAACCCTACAACACTACCTAGCCCTGAACTCTACCATCTCTGTGTTTTTGTGTGTCTTTCCCTCCCTTTGCCTCATCATTCCGTCCATGCCTTTAACTACCTAGACATGATGTTGTGGCATTCCCCACTTAAGCCTCTCCACCTTTCCCTCTCCTTTCAAGGCCTTCCTTTAAACATAACTCTTTGACCACATTTTTTAGTCACCCATTCTAATATCTCCTCCTTCGGCTTGGCACCCATTGATTTCCAGTTACACTTCTGTGAAGCACCTCAGGATGCTTTTTCTGCATTATGGTGCTATAGTAATGTAAGTTGTCTCCAGAGAGGAAAACATTGCTAGAAGAAGGGAATTATCATTTTATAAACCATCTGCATGTTAACATTTAGCTTTTGCATGGAACAATTTTTTAAACCATTTTTTGCTGCAAACTGATCTAACCACATGTACAAAGATGTGAAACTCATGATCATATGAATTGAAAGTCAAAGTCATTGGTGCTTTAATCCTGGAATCTATATATATATATATAATGCCTCCCTATGTGAATTGTCCAGCTTTACTTCCTGACTTGCCCTTCTCAGCTGCTCCCATCACCAGTGGAATTGAACTCTACTGCATGCTATTGATAAGCATTTCTGTTGTGCAATCATTTCATGAGATGGAGAATTTCTGCCTGCAGCGTGCAGTACTGTCCAATTCCCTGACGCCGCAGAGATATCAGCTCGGACCCAGGAGTGGCCATGAAGGGTGAATAGTGACTTTGTGGGAATAGGGGTGTGGGGCAAGAGAACAGTGCTGGTGGGAATTGGGATAGGGGATCAGAATTCTGGTGTGAACTATAAGAGAGGGGAAGAGTTGAGGTGTGAACTGGAAGAAGGGGAAAGATTTCCAGTGTGAACTGTGAAAAGGGCAGAGAGTTCTGGTATGAACTGTATGAAAACAAAGGACAGTCGGAAAAGAGAAGCATTCATTTTAGAACAGGCCAGCGTTCCAAAAAAAAAGTAAGAAACAGATTTAACAGCAGAGACTTGCAGTACGTAACCACAGTAATCTGCAATTTCTCTGGCCAGAAACTAGGTAAAAATCCCGATTGTTTTGGCACATTATTCCACAGTTTTGCAGTGAGTGTACCGAGTCATGGGAATGAAACTGGGCCTGTGGATGGGCCATAACTAATGCAATATTCTTTGATTCATTTTTATGTTTTTAAAATGTTTTCTGTAATCTCACCATTGAGTGAGTGAATTCATTGTAGGACACTTGTTCTAAACCTAAACTGAGTTCTTTTTGAAGGAACTTTATTAACCTGTTAGTGTGTGTCATGCACTGCAGCATTTGATGCTTTGATCAGTGAAGGTAATGTGCATTTATACAATAGGTACTGAAAACAGTTCACCTGGCAGACAGGGGATTTGGAGGAAAGTTGGCTGAAAGGTGAATGTAGATCTGCAAATTAGCTTCTGCTAGTGTTTCTTGGGGGATCTTTTAAATAATGCATGGTGTTTGGCCTTGATCCCAGTGTTTAGATTGGATAGCTTGTGGTTGAACCATTATTAGAGTGGGCCCACAAGTGTATTATATGTAGAGCTGTTTGATTATGAAAGAAATGAATCATTTTTTTAATATGTTATTATCATGAGTAAATAAATTGCAAACTGTGGATTTTTTTATTAGCCTGACCATATAAGCCAGCTTTAAAAAATGTTTTGCACCACATTGACTATTGTCACTGTCAAAATCTATGAAACATGCAATGGACATTGCCTCATCTGCCGTGTTTTAAAGTTTTGATTGATGAGTAACCATTTTTGTATTTCACCAGCTCAAATCCTGTGCTAAAGAATATGTGGCCAGAGGGGAAGCTCAGCATCACAGAAGTGACCAAGCGCCCTTTAACTGCTGCCACCTTATTCAAATCCTCCATGATTGCATTGGTGGAAAACTTGGCATCAAAAGTAAGTTGCCCATAAACTTCAGTGTTTAACATTTTCACTTCACTCCATTTCTCTATGTTAGCAGTGGAATGGAGCAAGCAAATTTTATGGTGAAATCATCTTACCTGTTGTTTCTAATTCTGGTATATCTGCTTTCTCATGAACAAAATTTACTTCCTTTAATTAAAATACAATTTCCAAGAAGAAGCAGCATTGACATTGATTAAAACCCAGATCAACGTGCATAATGCAGGCACCACAAAATATACTAAAAGTGTAGCAATATGTTTTCAACTGTAAATCTGCAATCCTCCTATTTACAGATACCAACAAATGGAGGGGGGAAATGCACTGTCCCAACCCTTAGAAATCTGAAATAGCTCCTAAAAGGGCATTGGGTCATGCATTAGTACCCAGTAGGAAATGTCCTCCAGCAGAGAAGAATCTCTTCCTCAGCCTGGATTCCAAAGTCTAGATTTTGCCATTGCCATGTTTGTATGACATTGCTCAGCCAATTTCAAAGGAGACATGAACCTGTTTAAAATAAATAGGTTTCTGCTTCCAGTAAAATAGTGCACCAAGACAATTAAGAATTCATCTACTAATATTGACTTAGCCTCTGGTTTCCTTACATTAGCAATGTGCATTTAGAATGAGCTACTGCAGTGTATTTTTATAGTATTAATATTTTTTATGTTTTTCTTTCACCTACTTACACTTGATATCTTGGCATCAACCATTACATAAGACACTCACAGCTATCTTATCAGATCTCATCAGATGTTGAGCTAATAGAAACTTATGTTTGAGTCTTGATGCCCTTGGAGGATGTATTGCATAAAATGAACAATTGTTGTAAGATTCAGTAAACTAGAAAGCCATTAAACTGTTTGCAGTACAGACCAATTGCTTCTTGGACTGGAGGTTGACTAAAAACTGTTCCTGATTTTTTCAAATGTTTCCAGCATCTGATTCACTCTTGGGTGAAGGAAACACAGTTTTATTTTGTCTGAACTGGAAAACAAAAAAACTTGCCTGGGCAATGAGAGGAGCCAGAGAAAATTGTGTGACAGTTGTAGCAATGATTCAGCCTATAGCAAACTAAAGTCATTGTGTGTTAAAGTACAAAACCAAATTGCTTTCTGCTATTTGTTAGAGAGGAATCTCTGCATGAAGGGTTTTTTTTCTATTTTCTTATTGGGCATGAAAGGCTCTCCACTGTATTGATTTTAGGGACAGTGAATCGCAAATAGCTATTGTACAAATCGATTGAAAAAAGAAAATAATTGCACTACGAATGAGGGAGACAGGGGATTGTCAGCTTGTTCAACCAGAGTTTATTTTTGTCAGACTGCGATTTATCTGCCTTTCACATATTTTGTGAAACCTAGGATCCAGTGCCTTTGGCTTTTTTTTTTCCTCTTCTAGGTTCTTTGTTTCAATGAAGATTCTTTAGTTTTCGTTTTTTTAGTTTAGAGATACAGCACTGAAACAGGCCGTTCGGCCCACCGAGTCTGTGCTGACCATCCTTTCCTTTCTATCTTAAAGTTAGTGTGCGTCATTTACTGTTGCACCTTCACCAAATCATTGCAATAGCTTTACAAGGGTACTATTTATTAACCCAACTACAATTTGCTCATATGTGATCTTCTGAGAAGTAACATCTTGCTTCTGCCTGTTAACCGTGGCTATTCTTCAAAAAAAAAGTAGGATTAGGATCTCAGCAGAAACTCCGCCTCCCTCAATCATATTGAAACTGGCCAATTTTAGATTTTTAAAAATTTGTTCTTGGGATGTGGGTGTCGCTGGCAAGGCCAGCATTTATTGCTTATCCATAATTGCCCCAAAAAGGTAGAGCTGATGCCCCGCCTTGAACTTCGGCAGCCCTTGTGGTGAAGGTAATGCCAACAGTGCTGTTCGGAGGGAATTCCTGGATTTTGACCCAGCAACAATGAAGGAATGGTGATATATTTCCAAGTCAGGATGGTGAGTGATTTGAAGAGGAATTTGCAGGTGGTGGTGTTCCCATGTGCCTTTGTTCTTCTAGGTTGGGGGTTTGGAAGGTGCTGTCGAAGGAGCCTTGGCGAGTACATGTTGTAAACCTTACACACTATAACCACAGTGTGATGGTGGTGAGGAGGTGGATGTTTAAAGTGGTGGATGGGGTGCCAATCAAGCAGGCTGCTTTGTCCTGGATGTTGTTGAGCTTCTTGAGTATTATTGGAGCTGCATTAATCCAGGTACATGGAGAGTATTCGATTGCACTCCTGACCTGTGCCTTGTAGGTGGTGGAAAGGCTTTGCGGAGTTAGGAGATGAGTTATTCGCTGCAGAATACCCAGCCTCTGACCTGCTCCTGTAGCTGCCGTATTTATATGGCTGGTCCAGTTAAGTTTCTGGTCAATGGTGACCCTCAGCATGTTGACAGTGAGGGTAATGCTGTTGAGTGTCAAGGGGCGGGGTGTTTAGAATCGCCCTTATTGGAGAAGGTCATTGCCTGGCGCAGGTGATACTTGCCACTTATCAGCCCAAACCTGAATGTTGTCCAGATCTTATTGCATGTGGGCACAGACTGCTTCAGTATCTAAGGAGTTGTAAATGGAACTGAACACTGTGCAGTCATCAGCGAACATCCCTATCTTTGACCTTACTTTGGAGGGACAGTCATTGATGAAGCAGCTGAAAATAGTTGGGCTTAGGGCACTACATGTGCTGAGATGGTGGACAAATCAAGTGGAAAAATGACAGTGGGTAGACTGACCGGTGCGTACTATCTATCTTTGCATAGATAGGTCTGCTCTGTAGCCTTATGTAATGGATTAATAACTGTAGAGAAGAATGTCTAAATTCAGTCTCGATAGCGAAAGGATAGCTCTGACTTGAGCATATATAAATGAGGGAGGAGAATATACAGTTCCTTATTGGTTAGATTTGCAGAAAGAATTACTCTCCAATATTTAAATCAGGTAAGAAAGATCACCAAATAACAGCCTTTATTGCTTTATTGTTATGGATGTAGGCTGGTTTACAACCAGGTTCCCAAGACTCCGCACTGTTAACTGCTGTGGCCCTCTCTCCCAAGTGTCCTGTTCTGCAATTCTTTGGTTTTGCAAACTTTTTTCCTTTTTAAAAAAAAAAATGCTTTTACACATCTCCATAAGATGGTGGATAGGTAACTAGCTGTTAGGTCTACTGCTGTTTTTTTTTATCTTAGTGATACATGCTCAATGGCAATATGGAATTATTATGTTTGCTTCCTCCTTTATGGGAGATGGCTCTTTATAACAGGGCTGAACCTGCGTGATGTCCCATGCTACAGCAGAATAGCGGCGTGTGGCGGCACAGTGGCGCAGTGGTTAGCACCGCAGCCTCACAGCTCCAGGGACCCGGGTTCGATTCCGGGTACTGCATGTGTGGAGTTTGCAAGTTCTCCCTGTGTCTGCGTGGGTTTTCTCCGGGTGCTCCGGTTTCCTCCCACAAGCCAAAAGACTTGCAGGTTGATAGGTAAATTGGCCGTTATAAATTGTCACTAGTATAGGTAGGTGGTAGGGAAATATAGGGACAGGTGGGGATGATTGGTAGGGATATGGGATTAGTGTAGGATTAGTATAAATGGGTGGTTGATGTTCGGCACAGACTCGGTGGGCCGAAGGGCCTGTTTCAGTGCTGTATCTCTAATCTAATCTAATAGCGTACCACCACACTGGAATAACACACTGTCTGGATTTCACTTTTTAGGGTTTGTACTGTGTGCATAGAGCTGTACAGAAAACTGAAACTCACTGTGATTTGAAGAATTATTGGAAAAGAGGAACAGAAGGAAAATCAATGATAGCTGCTTAAAGAGGAAAGGGTATTTAAATAAGAATCACAGGTTCTGAAGCAATAACAATTTGCAGTTATATTGTGGCTTTAACTTAAACAGACCACCCAAGGTGCTTCTCAGAGAGGTAATCAAAAAAAGAACACTGAGCCAAAGAAGGAGGCATTAGCTGGGATAGCCAAAAGCTTGGTGGAAGATGTATTTTAAGCCAGATCCTATAGGAGGAGAGGGTGGATCAGGGGTTTAGGGAGGGAATTCCAGAGAGTGGGGCCTAAATGATTGGAGGCATATCTGCAATGATGAGGTTAGGGGAGGGTCAGAAGAACAGAGAGTTTGTGGGGGAGGGAGGCGGAGGGAAAGGCAGGTTGGAGGAGGTTATGGTGGTAGGAAGGAGCATGATGATATTTCAGCTTGAGAATGAGAATTTTAAATTTGAGGCATCAGGGGACTGGGAGCCAGTGTAGGTTAGCAAGGATGAGGATCTGGGACAGGATATGGGCGGTAGAGTTTTGGATGAGCTGAAGTTTACACAGGGTGGAGAATGGGATGGATAATGGTAATGAAATAAAAACAGAAAATGCTGGAAATACTCAGAGTTAACGCTTCAGTTCGATTATCTTTCGTCAGAACTAGGAAAAGTTAGAAATGTAATCGGTTTTAAGCAAGTGAAAAGGGGGAGGGTTGGAAAAAGAACAAAAGGGAAGGTCTGTGATTGGGTGGAAGACGAGAGATTAAATGACAATAGGGTTGGTGGTGCAAGGCCACCTCAATGAATTTAGAACTCGGCATGCCACTGAACTGTTCCTCCATCGCCTTCACCTCTGCGCCCACTTCTTTGTCCAGGAGTCCTGCCCAGGCACATCGAACCCTTTTAAGTGTCCAGTATTCTCCCTCCACCTGGACCCCTCACTATGGCCTTCTACCCTCTTTATATATTTTCATTGAGAACTGCTGGCATGATATTAGCTGTGTCAATTTCTTTGCTCCCCTCTCTTATTCTAAACTGTCTCTCTGAACTTAGTGTACTCAGTTCTCTTAGGTCCACTCGTAACATTATCATCAAACCTGCTGATAAGGGTGGTGCCATTGTTGTCAGGCGAACTGACCTCTACCTAGCAGAGGCCAAATGCCAACTCTCCGACACTTTCTCCTAACTCTCCTGACCACGACCCACCACCGAACACACAGTACTCCAGGTGGGGCCTCATCAAAGTCTTGTGCAATTGTAGCAAGACTTATTTATTTTTGTACTGCAATCCCCTTGCAATAAAGGCCAACATGCCATTTGCCTTCCTAATTGCTTGCTGTACCTGCATGCTAACTTTCTGTGTTCCTTCTATGAGCACATCCAAGTCTCTCTAAACATCAACATTTACAAGTTTCACACCTTTAAAAAAAGAAAAAAAAAAATTCTGCTGTTCTGTTATGGCCAAAGTGAATAACCGCACACTTCCCCACATTATAGTCCATGTGCCTCTTTGTTACCCACTCACTTATCCTATCTATATCACTTTGCATCATATGTGTCCTCCTCACAGCTTGCATTTCCACATCAACAAACTTAGATACATTACTCTCTTGTCTCTTTGCCTAAGTCATTAACATAGATATTACATAGCTGAGGCTCCAGCACTGATCCTTGCGACATTCCACTAGTCAAAGTATGCCAACTTGAAAATACCCCATTTATGCCTACTCTTTTCTTCCTGTCCAATTAACAATGCTCTATAACAATGTTAATATAATACCCCTAACTCCATGAGTCCTTATCTTGCCTGTTAACCTTTTGTGTGGCATGTTATCCAATGTCTTTTAGAAATCCAGGTATACTACAGTTACTAGTTCCTCATTATCTACCTTACTAGTTATATTCTCAAAAAACACTAATTTGTCAAACACAATTTTCTTTTTGTAAAACAATGTTGACTTTGCCTGATCATCTATCCCCCACCTGAATGCCCTGAGAGCTCTCCGCTTCTTCCTTGAACGGAGGCTTAACCAGTCTTCATCCACCACCACATTCCTCCGCCTGACTGAACTTGTTCTCCCGTTGAACAACTTCTGCTTTAACTCCGCTCAGTTCCTCCAAATAAAATGGGTACCTGCATGGGTCCTAGCTATGCCTGCCTTTTTGTGGGATATGTGGAACATTCCTTGTTCTAGTCCTACTCGAGCCCTCTCCCTCACCTCTGTTTCCAGTACATTAATGACTGTCTCAGTACAATTTCATGCTCTTGCCCTGAACTGGAAAATTTCACCAACCTTGCTTCCAATTTCCACCCTTCTCATCTTCACAGGGTCCATCTCTGACTCTTCCCTTCCTCAACCTCTCTGTCTCCATTTCTGTGGATAGGCTATCAATTAATATTCACTATAAGCCCACTGATTCCCACAGCTACCTTGACTGCACTTCCACCCTGATTTCTGTAAGGGCTCCATTCCGTTCTCCCATCTCTGTTGCATCTGTTCTATGCAACCTTCCATACCAGTGCTTCTGATATGTCTTCCTTTTTTCTCAGCTGAGAAGTCCTCCCCTCCACCCACTGTAGTTGACAGAGCCCTCGACCGTGTCTGTCCCATTCCCCACACTTCTTATCTCACTCTTTTCCCTCCCTTTCAGAACCATGATAGAGTTACTCTTGTCCTCACCTTTCACCCCCACCAGCCTCCATACTCAATGGATCATCCTCCACCATTTCCGCCACCTCCAGCCTGGTACCACCACTGAACACGTCATCCACTCTCCTCCACTTTCAGCAATCCGAAGGGACGGTTCTCTGCACGACACCCTGGTTCACTCCTCAATCACCACCAACACCACCTTGCCTTCCCACACTACCTTTCCATGCAAGTACAGGAGATGCAACATCTGCCCTTTTACCTTCTCTCCATCCAAAGCCCCAAACTCTCCTTCCAGGTGAAACAGCAACTTACATGTACTTCTTTCAATTATATATACTGTATTCGCTGCTTACAGTGAGTTCTGCTCTACACTGGGAAGTGTCATGCTCACGCAAGGAGAAATAATGAACTATATAATGAATTTATGAAACAAACCCAAAACAGTCACTTTTCCTCCAAAACTAAATGGAGTTGAGAGATCAGGTGACCTTATTCTGTACTGCTAATACACATTGAAACTGCAAGAACCTCGAGCCCATCTTCGTGTCTGGCCAAGCCTTGGAGAAGGCATTAAAATGTAAAGGACCCATTCTGTGTTAATGGCTACTTCTCCAATGAATTGCATTAATGCATTGCAGGCTTGGTGACTCCAAATTCGAACTCAAGAGAATGGGTGTGAAAAGACTTCACTTTATGAAGATGAGTGACATCCAGACCCCATTGTCTAACAATGGCCTCACCATCAGATAGCATTTATGAGAACAATGAGAGAGAAACTCTTTCATATGAAAGAAACCAGGTTTCTGATGGGAGTTGTAATAAAAGACGTTCTGGGGTGACAAAGCCAGAAGAACAGAGGAAAAGAGAAAGATCCCATCTAAGCCATTGAAAAGATAGGGCCCTGCCGAAGATTACGCTGTGAACTGCATGTAAGCAGCAACTGGAGTTTGGCCTTGAACTCTCTACCTGAGAAATCATACCAGGACTTCACTGGTAACCTTCCACTGGTAACTGGAATATAACAAAAGCAGTCCAAAGCAGAGCATCCGTCTTCCTAAACATCGCAAGCCTTTCTTCAGTGAACAAGGGAAAAGAATACAGGTCTGCATCATTCCAAATCTTTACCCCAGGGAAACGCAAGTTAAGCAGAGGGCACTTTTAAAACATCAGACCTAAATGTATGTGATCTTTTAATCTCTATCTTGTGTGTGTATGTGTATATCTGTATGCATTTGTGCAGGTGAGAATAGGTGAAGTTGCATGCATTTTTGGGTGCTGTATAATAAACATTTATCTTTCTTTTAAACGTACGAGAAAACCTGTCTGTTTGACCATTAAAACACTCGGGATAAAACAAATTTTGTAACAAGACGCTGTCTTCAGTCATAAATAAAAAGAGGAAGTGTTGGAAATATACTGCAGGTCTGGCAGTATCTGTGGAGAGAGAAACAGTTAATATTTCAGGTCTGTGAACTTTCGTCACTGTCTTCGGTCAGTTGAGAGGTCATCTCCCACCTGACCATAACAGGAGGTTTGGTGATTGGGTGACTGCTTTGCGGAACACCTCCATTCAGTCCGCATGCATGACCCCAATCTCCCACTCGTCTGTCATTTTAATTCTCCACCTTGCTATCATACTAACCTACCTGTCTTTGCCCTCATGCATGTTCCAATGAAGCTTATGCAAGCTTGAGGAACAGCACCTCATCTTTCGAGTTGGCACTTTACAGCCTTCCAGACTCAACATCGAGTTCAAAAATTTCAGACCATGACGTTTGTTCCCATTTTGTTTCCTTTATCTTTGCATGTTTTGGTTTTGCTGTCTTGTTTTTCCTTGCTTTCAGGTGGCAGCTATTCATCTTTCTGACATTCACACCTCCTCTAGATACATCTTTTGTTCCTTTACTTGTTGCATTTCCACTCCATTTGGCCTTGCACCACCAACCCTTTTGTCATTTAATCTCTTCTGTCTTCTACCTTTTCACAGATCTTCCCTTTAGTTCTTTTTCCCCACCCTCTCCTTTTCAATTACTGAAAACCTATCACATTTCCAACTTTTCCCAATTCTGATGAAAGGTCATCGTCCTGAAAAGTTGACTCTGTTTCTCTGTCCACAGATGCTGTCCGGCTTGCTGAGCATTTCCATTATTTTCTGTTTTTATTTCAGATTTCCAGCATCTGCAGTATTTTGCTTTTGTATAATGATGCAATAGTCAATTTGGAGGTAGCAAACCCTTAATGAGGGTTTCAGAAGCAGATGTCCTGATTTGTGGGTGGATGCTGGCAATGTTACAGAGGTGGAAGTAGGACTCTTTGTGCTACAGACATTACTGGCTGAAAGTTCAGCTTGGATACACAGTTTGAAAACAGTCTGGTTCAGCCTGAGTCAATGGCTGAAGAGGGGAATGGATACGGAGTTTGTGGCAGGGTCCGAAGATGATGACTTCAGTTTTACCAATGTTTAACTGAAGGAAATTGTGGCTCATGCAAGACTGGATTCCGGACAAGCAGTACGACAACACAGAGGGATAGAGAGGTTCTGGAGAAATAGCGCTGGATGTTTTTGACATACATGTGGAAGCTGGCCATGTGACTGCAGATGATGATGTCAAGAGGCAACATACAGATAAGGAAGATGAGGAAGCCAAGGATAGATCCAAGGGGACTGCAGAGGTAATGGTGTTGCGCGGAAGGGGCAAAAAGACAGGCCTGTGCATGTGAAATTCATTACTCCTTGAATGAGATTAAATTATACTCCAACTTCTGCTTGTTATTGGGAGCATGAACAGGATGTATTATAGTCTTTATAGACTTAATGAAAGGCATGTTAATGCTGAAATGAATTGTGCTAGCCTGACTTGAAATTAGTTACAAGTGCTCCTGAGAACTTCTGAAGTCTAAGTTCGGAATTTTGCTATTACTTAACTTCTGGTCATTTCAAAGGAACCTGTCACATGTGCAACAACCCTATTTTAAATCCTCAACAAAAAATGGATTGGATTTTGAAGAAGGGACAAGTAAGAGGAAAGATGGAAGTCAGCAAGTATAATTCAAGTTCGTACCTTTTCTCAGAATTGGATCTTTCATTTTACCGTTGTACAAACTTAAAAAACATCTTTGTAGGGGTTCATCGTGTGTGATTTTGTTGGTTCCTTCTCATACCGCAGCATTGTCCAGCTGGTACCAGAAATCTTTAGTTGGCGTGCCCAAGTATTGAGTGGGTTGTTGAAAACAAAGTGACGCATTTCCTGTAAATGTCGATGCATGTGAGCTTCGCTGCAGTCATAGAGTTTAGAGTAACCATTTCTACAGCCACAAATGAGAGAGGCAAAAAGCATTTTTGATGAAAAGTAGTTCAAAACAAATAATTCAGATGTCTTTGCACAGCCATCAGTAACTTTATTGTTCTGGCATACCATAGATATGTGCCAGTTTTGAATTGTGTTTCTGCTGATGGGTCCGGGCTTGGAGTATTAAAGCTGAGTTCTGCTCATCTGAGCAGAAACTGAATGACAGAGGATCTGTACCTTTGCAGTGTTCTTGTGACCTGACTTATAACATTGTCAAGGGGAGCTGGCTGATATATATGCATTCTTTGACTCTCATTATGCTTCCAGGATTGCTTTACTCCTGATGGAAAGAGGCAGAATGTTGGCTGGTTTCTTTTGATTTACTTTTCAGGACACTAACCATCTAAACTGACAGTGGTGATTGATTACACCCTTATCTCATTTGTGATGTTTGCAGTCTCCAAATCCCTCTTATTGCATCTTTGGTTTGTTATTCTAGCCACAATAGCTGCCCTAAATATTTGAAACCTCCTTTAAATGTACCACAGTTAATTTGTTGGAAGTATTTCTGTAATGATGTAGCTCAAATAATAGTGCTGCTAACTTAGCACCATAGAGATATCACAATTAATTTGTTGCATGTCTAGTATGGTTGTAATCAAAGATTTTACACGTCAAATTTTTAGTAGTAAATTGATATTGCAAGTGGATGATGTACACTGATACCAAACTCAAACTGGTGGCAACTTAAGTCCTCTGTAAGACAACCACAGACCTAATCTGGAATTTTAATGCTCATTTTTAGGATTAGAAACTAGTTAAAAAATTATATCATATTTGTAATGTGCTTGTAAAACTAGATTTATAATATCTTTTTGGAGGAATCTGATTTCAGGCCAGAATCTCAGTCAATGGGTTTGTGGATCTGAAATATTGACACCTCCGCTCGATTCCAGAGCGACACTGCTTGCTGAGAGCAGAGTCTCCGAAAATGTACACCTATGTCTGTCAGTAGAGCATGCCCTTCCTACTTTGAATCAGAGGCTCACCACTTAGGTGCTGACTTTTATACCTAGGTCTTTGTCATTGCTACAGTAAAGACTCCAATGGGATTTAAACACCACTGTCTGCATTTTTATTCTTTCAGGGGACGTGGGCATCACTGGCAAAGACGGCCTTTGTTGCCCATCCCTGCCCTTAACAACTGAGTGGCTTGTTAGGCCATTTCAGAGGGCAGTTAAGAGTCCATCACAATGCTGTGGGTCTGAAGTCACATGTAGGCCAGATCGGTAAGGACAGCAGATTTCCTTCCCTAAAGGACATTAATGAACCAGATGGGTTGACAGTCGATAATAGTCTCAGTAATAGTGCCATGAAACTAGCTTTCAATTCCAGATTTTTATTAATTAATTGAATTTAGATTCCACTAACTACTATGGTGGAATTTGAACCCATGCCCCCAAGGCATTAGCCTGGGCCTCTGGATTACTACCTGAGTGACATTACCACTACGCCACCGTCCCTAAAATATTAGAGACCTTTCATGCCTCCCTTGCGCATAAATCATGTCCTGAACAACATCCTGGACTGATCCAGCATATTTAATTTCTGGTCTTGCTTAATATTTGGTAAAATAGTGAAAGTTTGATGCAGTTGTCCTAGAGAGATCTTGATGCAAATCCCTGTCTCATTCTGCGAGCTGGCCTCCCTTTCTGTAACTATCTGTAATAGTCTATATCAGTATACAAAAGTAGTATGTCTAAGTTGTTTTAATAAGTGATTAAAATTGGAAAAAAATTAAGTAGTTCTGATGATGTACTTCAATAAATGGTACAAACTTGCACAGATGTTTTACATATGTAAAAACAAAGTGACAAAAATGTAGTTCGGTGTAGCATGTATCTGAGAATGTTTGAATGTTTTCTGTGTAACCCTTCAAGACAGCAGGTTCCAGGATTCTTGTTTTTGATCTTGAATAGATTTTCAGTTTCCTCTTGGCTTTCTTTTTCTGCTCTTCCCCCATTTTATGCTGTCTCACTTCTTCCATCTACTCCTTATTTTCCCGTCCTCTCCTGTGCCCTCCCTCTCCTCTCTTCCCCTCCTCTCTTTTCCTCTCTCTCCTTTCTCTCTTTCTTCATCTCTACTGTTCCCCTTTTCCTTTCTCTTTCCCCACTTCTCTTTTCTCCCCTCCTCCCCCTTTCTCTGTTTGAGTTTCTCTTGCTTCATTATTTGCATTCAATAATTCATGTTCTGTATGCTTCTTTCTTTCTCCAATTTTTATTTGCCAATTTATTTTCTCCAGTTCTTTCCTTTTGTGTTAGATGACTTTCTTGAAGTGCAGTACATTAATTTATCCTTTGTTTTAGCCAATGCCACATGGGCAATCTAATAACATTATCAGGAGTTTGAATTATTTTAAGCTTTAATTGTAACAAAATATTTCTTGTAATCTAGTGATTGAAAGATCACTCCAAAGTGCAACATTAGATTCAGTTTCCAGAATGCTTAATGTTATTCCCTGAGCTACTAATGAGTACTAGGAAATGAATTATACATGTTAAATTGTACAGTTTAGATATACTTTATTTTGTTTTATGTCTGCATTTTTGTCATGATACTTGCATGCTTCACATGTCTATTTTACTGCACATTGTGGCTGGAATTTTACATTGGGCAGGAGGCCCCGCCCACCTCCGCCAGGCCTGGGGAGCCACGCCGGGATTTTTTGCTCTCCAGGCCCTTAATTGGCCTTGGGCAGAACTTCCGCCTCCTTGAGGCAGGAAGTCCTGCCTAATGGAGCTGCTGGCCAATCAGTGGGCCAGCAGTTCTTACTCCCAGCAGTGCCACCGGGTGTGATGGCCACTGAAGGGACTACACCCACCCATTGGAAGATAGAGGAAGGACGGCCCTGGAATAGCGGTACATTTTTGGAGCCTCGCGGGTAGGGAGGGGGTTTGTGCTGTGCGGTGGGGGCAGTTGGGGCTTCGGGGGCGGCCCTCCATGGGGCACAGGGTGCCCGATCAGGAAGGACCCCCCCCCCCCAGTCCGCAAGAAGGCCGCCAGGTTTTACCTGATAGTGTTAATGGGGACTTTGCCATCTGCCTGCCGAGAGTAAAATACCTGCGGCGGTGGGAGGAGGCTCTTAAGTGGCAGTAATTGGCCACTGAAGGACCTTGATTGGCCTGGGGCGGGCAGGCCGTTTCCCACCGCCCCGTGTAAAGTTGCAGCGGGGGCGGGAAGGCTCTGTGAACGCCCCGCTCCCCCTGCCTCCTTCTCAAATTTACATCTCTCCTCCGCCCCCCCCACCCGCCACCAGCCTGCTCGATGGGGGGCAGTAAAATTCCAGCCTGTGTATGGATTGGAAAATAAAAATGTAAATGGGGTAGAGAACCAAAGGAATCTGCAAATAGACAAATCATTCAAAGCAGATGCAGATTAATAAGGCCATTTAAAAAAACAAACGCTTGGGTTTATTCCTAGAGGGACAACATTGAAAAGTAAAGAAGCTATGCTAAACTTGTATCAAACCTTGGTTAGACCACACTTGGAGTTACATTAACTCCATATTATAAAATGATTGCCATATTATGAGAAGATACAAAAAGGATTTACAAGGATGATATCAGAAATGTGAATTTATATCTATTAGTATATGAACAGGTTGAACTTCATTTCTCTTGGAAAGAGAAGACTGAGGGGTGACCTAATAGAGATCTTTAAAATTATGAAAGATTTTGATAGAGTAGACACAGAGAGAGTGTTTCCATTTGTGGGGAAGAGCTAATTAATTTATGATGGTCAACAAGAAATTAAATAGGGGATTCAGAAGAAACGTCTTTACCCAGAGAGTGGTGAGAATGTGGAACTCGCTACCACAGGGATAGTTGAGATGAATAGTAACAATGCATTTGAATGGAAGCTAAACAAGTATCTGAGGGAGAAATGAATAGAAGGTAATGCTGATAGAGTTAGGTGAGAAAGGATGGGAGGAGGCTTGAGTAGAGTACAAACATTGGCATGGACTGGTTGGGCCAAATGGCCTATTTCTGCACATATATATATTCTATGTAATTCTATTGAGAACAAATTCCAGTGATTTCAGTGGCGTTTAATGGATGGATTTGTAAAATACTTGTATTCTCGCTCCTTGAACTGTGCAAAATATCTGGGAGTATAAATATCAACTTCCAAGCATTTGGGGTGCTTCTGGAGACAGAATTATGTGCTATACAAACACTGGAGAGTACAGATGGTGAGAACAATTTGATGTAATGGTTTAAGAGTATCGTACAACAATATTGCCTTTTGTGCAATTTTTGCTGTATTGTATTAGCACCAATGCAATAAGTGGTACCTAACCTAAAGACGAGACTTGCCTAACATGCATAGTTTTTCATTAGCACCAATGGCATACAAAGTTTGGTCAACAATCGCATCAAAAATGTTTCCTACCATTATATATGGCAATTTATAGATGTCCATTTCTCTTTGGCAGGAGCCCTACTATGTCCGTTGCATCAAGCCCAATGAGCAGAAATCACCGCTGCTGTTTGATGATCAGCGCTGCCAGCACCAGGTGGAATATTTAGGTTTAATGGAAAACGTGCGAGTTCGAAGGGCAGGATTCGCTTACCGACAGACTTACGATAGATTCCTTCAGAGGTAAATATATATGATCAAATCTGATTTGCTGTGAGGAAAAAAGTAGTATAGCTAATTATAGAACACCTATAATGTTGTCATACCTTTTATTAAATCATCAAACATGAGTAATGAAAACATTGGATCTGATGTTTAATGTATAGATTGGGACTGTTTGGCACCTTTAGTCTCAGAATGTTAGACTGCCAGCCAGATGGCCTCCGTTGGATCCTGTAGCAACCCTACAGATCCCAGCCTTGATTAACATTAAAGTTAGGTTTGTATTGATCCTGGGTCCCAGGACAGTAGTGCTCAAACTGAAACTCACATCTTCCGAGTGCTTTTTATATTTGCTTTATATGTGGCATCAGTCATGTTGGAGAGCCAATTGGAAGTGGTAACATATTTTCCTGTGCTTTAATGACCACACTTCGGACCAGAAAAAGCCAAGGTCAGGATGTAGTTAGAGGCATGGAGTTTAGCTCTTTCTTGTTATTATGTCCCTTTGACAGTTGGAATTCCTCATGCCTGTTGCAGTCATAAAACTAACAGATATAGAAATGCCTATAGCCTTGGGTTTCCTAATTTGATACCTTTCATACTTACCAGCTGGACCACTAGATGGAGCTCTTTGTAGAAATGGGTTCTCTGAGGAGATTGCGAACTGGAATGAACTCAGAAGAGTCATTCAGAAGGTCATGGAACAGTAATATTGACAAGGCATAGAAGAGCATGTGCTGGAAAAATAACGTTCAATGTTGCGGAGAAAAAATAAACACATGAGGTAGTTGAAGCCACTATGCATGCAGTCATGGTCACTGGACGTATGTCATTGAAATTAGTGTGCAGAAATTCATGGACCATGCTGATCTACTGCTCCATATTGAAGAAAGCAAGGGTATTGAGATGTAAAAGCCTGAATGCAACTAAGCTGCTTTTTAATGTAAACTAGGTGCTGATATCCAAAAGCCCTACTATTACTGAAAGTTTGTGAAAGTATTTATCACTTGCAATGTAACTTCCAACTGATCTGGATTGGTACAAAGATGCTATTGCAGCATAGTACTCTCAGTATCTCTTACCCATTGAGAGAGTGCTGGAATAGGAGGTGTTGATTACACATCCCATGTTTTAATTGCTCCACCATTAGCTGCCATGCTTTCAGTTGCATAGGCCGTAGACTCTGGACTTTCCTCCCTAAACCTCTCCACCTCTCTCCTCCTTTAAGATGCTTCCTAAAACTTACCTCTTTGACCAGGCTTTTGATCATCTGCCATAATCCTTCTTTATCTGGCTCAGTGTCAAATTTTGTTTGATAACATCCTGTAAAATGCCTTGGAGCATTTTACTATGTTAAATTATTATAAATGGAAGTTTTCATTGTATTGGAACAAGAGTAGGCCACTCAGCCTCTCCAGCCTGCTCCACCATTCACTGATTTATTTAGAGATACAGCACTGAAACAGGCCCTTCGGCCCACCGAGTCTGTGCCGACCAACAACCATCCATTTATACTAATCCTACATTAACCCCATATTCCTACCACATCCCCACAATTCCCCTACCACCGACCTATACTAGGGGCAATTTATAATGGCCAATTTACCTATCAACCTGCAAGTCTTTGGCTGTGGGAGGAAACTGGAGCACCCGGCGAAAACCCACGCAGTCACAGGGAGAACTTGCAAACTCCGCACAGGCAGTACCCAGAACCGAACCCGGGTCCCTGGAGCTGTGAGGCTGCGTTTCTAACCACTGCGCCACTGTGCTGCCCTTACCTGTATTAATTAAACGATCTGTACCTCAACTCCTCTAACACTCCATGCTCCTTGATACCTTTACCTGACAAAATCTTATTAATCTGAAGTCTAGAGAGCTCCAATTGTTCCCTAGCATCCATAGGCTTTAGGGAGTTATTCCAGATTTCTCCGATCTTTTGTGTGGAACAAATGCTTCCTGATTTGCCTCCTAAATTGCATCAGTGAGCTTTGCCAGTATGTAGCTGAGTTCCACAGACCAGGATGATCTCCAATATTAATAGCTCCAATATTAAGATGATGCTCACTGATCTCATTGAATGGCAAAGCAGGCTCGATATGGCCTACTCCTGCTCCTATTTCTTGTGTTCTTGTGCTCACTCCCAGAAGGTGACACAGGATGTTGATCAGATCCCGTACTTTTCATCTTCATTAACACAGAGGCATTGGGAGTCCTCTGCAGTACTTCAGATGAGATCAGTTACCGTAGCACAGTCTGGGGTGTTACCTGAGATCATCCTGGTCTGTGGAACTCAGCTACATACTGGCAAAGCTCACTGAGTTAACGGGGAAAGTAATCTTAGGATTCCGCAATAAATTAATACAGTTCTTTGTGACTAGGCTGAGTTTTGAGTAGTAGGAGCTTGTACATTTCTCACCCATGGAAGGGTTTAGTGTTGCACAAGGAAATCTGTGCTGTTGGGCTACTTACATTTAAAAAGAAAGGTAGATCAGATATAAAGTGCTGTTTGTGACCTCAGAATATCCCCTAATACTTTTGAAGTGTAGTCAGTGTTGAAATGTCGAGAAACGCAGTGACCAATTTGCACGCAGTAAGCTCCCACAAACAGCAATGTGATAATGACTAGATAATCTTTTTTTAACATGTTGATTGAGGGATAAATATTGTTGAGGACACTGGGGAGAATTTCCCTTCTCCTCTTCAAAGTGATTCCATGGGATCTTTACATCCCTCTAAGAGGGAAAACGGGGCTGTGATTTACTGTCTCATCTGAAAAACAACACTGACAGTGCAGTACTCCCTCAGTTCTGTACTGAAATGTTGGCATCCTGCGATGGGGGCACACTGCATTCAATTTTTCCCTCAGATTTTCATGTCATTTTAGTCTTGTTGGATAGACGCCCACCCACTTCCCCACAAGCAACTTTCACATTCCTCCGATCAAAATTAATACTTTTATAAACCGTAAAATTCACATTTTGGGGATAATTTAAATACACGTACAGCACGCTTAACAAAATCCCTGATCTTTTTTCTCCGCTTCACCACTGCTGTTCCTAGCAGTTTTGCACCATGATAAATAAATAAATGATTTAATTTATTTAAATTGTACATTTGCTGAGGGTTTATTTTGATGATGGAAATGATTTTGAAGTATTCAACCAGTTGTTTTACAGAAAACCCTCTTATATATTTAATCAGGCATGTTTTCCCATCAGTGACATTCAGGTCTGGCTGCTTGAGAAGGCCAGCTGTTTACAGCACTAGTGGATTTGTGATATGAGGGTGAATCTGTTGGTTGTTTATGTGTCCGTGGCACAACTGCTAACCATCACATCTGTTTTTTTGAGCCTGAACTGTGTCAGTGCATTGCAGGGTGGAACCTGAATTATTCCTCTGAAAAAGTCAATGAATTGTAAATATCATTCATTAACAAAGCCAGATCTTAATTATCACATAGATATAATGGGCCTGTTTTACTTCATTTTTACCCAGTTTGTTTCCCATCTGTCCTGAATGCAATGGCTTTTCATGGGTTAATATAGGAATATAATTCAGCTCCTCTGGCCTATTCTGCCATTCAGTTAGATCCTGGCTGATCTGCATCTCAACTGCATATTTTTCACATTTGTTCCCTATCCCTTGATGCAACCCAAACCCAGGACCTCCACCACCAAAGCCAGCAGGTGCATGGGACCAGCAACACCTCTAAGATGCACATCACCCCAACATGGACATATATTACTGTTCCTTCATCATTGCTGGATCAAAATCCTGAAACACACTATTAAATAGCATTATAAGAGAACCTTCACTTCATGGACTGCAGTAGTTCAAGAAGGCAGCTTACCACTAGCTTTTCAAGGGCAACTAAGAATGGGCAAAAAATGCTCGCCATCAAGAATAAATTTTGAAAAAATTGGAAACTTTTACCTAACGAAAACCTATTGATCTCTGTTTTGAAAGCTCCAATTGTTTTTAATGGTGCAAGTTCCAAATTTCAACTAGGCTTTCGTGTTAAAGTGTTTCCTGATTTCACTCCTGAATGGCTAGCTCTTATTTTAAGATTATGTCCCCTTGTTCTTGAGTAGCCCACCAGAAGAAATAGAATTGATAGAGAGAAACTGTCAAAAGCTTTTAATATTTTAAACACCTTGATCAGATCACTCTTCGATTTCCTATACTCAAGGGAATGCAGGCCAAGTTTATGCAATCTGTCCTCGTAGTTTAACCCTCTAGACTCTGGGGCCAAAGACGTAGGCAACACTGCAGTACCTCACCCAAGAGGCACTTTGTCATGAGTGTTGGCAGGCTATTAAACCATGAGGGGAGATCTCAGCCAGATACTCACTTGATGTCCACACAACACTTTGCAGCAGAGGTGCTGGGCAGTGATCAGGATCTGGGAACTGACTGATAAGCACTCATCCCTTTTGTAATTTCTTCAGATTAAAAAAAATTGTGAATTGTCCTTCTGAATTTAACAATGCATGACAAGTTTATGGAACAATTAATATAATTTTCAATAAGACTTTAATGTATATTAAAATAAATATTGCATGTTAAAGGTTAAGAATACCGTCTCTCTAGATAGCTGTAAAAACAAGGCTACACTCTATAAATTGACAGAACACCCTTTTTATTTAAAGAGTAATGGTGGTGTATAAATATAGAGCATATTCTTCCATATTTTTTTGCTTCGAATTAAAGTAAGGAATCAATAAGTAAAGGCTCAGAATTAAAGTCAACCCTTGGCCTATTATGTCCCACACACATCTATTCAATCAGTCAATTACTCCCCATATGGATTTCCATTTTCTTTTAACCCTGATTTGAAATGCAAGATAATTGTTCAGCTCCCGATTCATGCAAATCGAAACTCCTTGACCTTCTGATTTTTTCTGACCGTGGTTAAACCCCCACCCTGTATACCAAGAAAAATTGAGCAAGTCCTGCATAAAGCTCTATAAATTAACTTCACTCCAACTATTGCCCACATTATTTTCTCTAATCCCTATAACCAACTGTAACATGCTCACTGCCCCACCTGAAATCAGCTAATTTAGCACAGAACTGAGATCGAATTGGAGCCCTTCCCGATGAGAATGGCTAAGCTACTTGGTATAAACACTGAGCCATTGGGGAGGTCCTGAAAAGTATCCTTCAACGCGGCTTGACAAGTGCTTCTGATGGTACAGACCCCACCACTTACACCATCCACACTAATCACGGACAGTCCCCTATATCAGGTAAATCATGCTAACTGTTTGTCATTACCATTGGAGTCAATTACAAAAGCGCAACTTAATACTTACTAAATATGCCAACTACTTTGTGCAGTTCAGTACTTATCAATTTAAAACCTTCGTTAATTTCCGGAAACGCCAGATCCGCAATCAGTTTGAAGCACTTTTTACAACTTCAGGAAGCAGTCAAAAGTTGAAACTGCCATAAGTTTCCACTTTCTGATTGCCTCCTGTTAACAACACGGTGAACAGTAAAGTCGTACTAGATTGTAGGAATGAAATAACTCCTGTAGTTAACAGCGCCAACAGCTAATTGAAGCCACCCGAAGTCTCCATCAGCTGTTGACAATTACGGGCGGCAATCGGAAAGTGGAGACAGGACAGATTCAGTCAGCTGTTCGTTGTGCTGTTAACAACTAGAAGAGTTATCTCATTCCTACAATTGAGTATAGTTGTACTGTTTGCCACGTATAGTGGAAAATCACTAGCGCAAAAGCTCCCACTATATGCGGTAAGGCCTGTATTCATTTTTTGTTTGTGTTAATAACTGTGTAAAATGAAACACAGGATTGCTGTTTCATGTTCATTTGCTCAAACGCAAACAAAAAGAATACAAAGATTAATTTAGCACCCATCATTGCACACTGAACATTAGCATTTTTTTTAAGTATTGTGCAAATGCAGATCTCTGTCCAGTTACACATGGATGCACATTTTAAACTCCCGGTGATCATTCACTCTTGTTATAGTGTGTGCTTCTAAAATGCAGGTTCACTTCATGTGACAAAATACACTGATACAGGCTGCTAATTATTATGCTTCAACATCAAAAAATAATGAAACAGATGGTGCTCTGTGTCACCACTACACAGGCTGCTGGGATGCATTAACAATGTGTTCTAATACAGCATGGAATAATTGTGCGTTGTAATATCACAATGGTTGTACAAGTCAGCAAGCAACACGGATTAATTCTTCAAGATGGAAATTTGAACTCATCATTCGATCAGTGTAATTCTTTTGCTGATGTTTTGATTTTCTGTATTTGAGTTTAAATAAAAGGCCCGCAAATTTGGAGGAATACTGCAATGATTTGTGGATTTGTAATTCTGCCGCCTTTTTCTTTTGATTTTCTCTCCCTTATGTTCTGAAGACATTTGCAGGGACTGCAGTTCCCCCGCCCTTCACTACTTTGCCAAAGTTGGCTACGTGTGAGCCGAGACTATGTGTTGGCAGCTTCTTTGACAGCTTGAGTCTGCTTTTGTTCTTGCCCAACATGCTCCTATTGCCTAATTTGTGCTTCCCAGTGCTGGATAGAATTCAGGCGAATGAAACCCGACCAATTTTTTTTATTCATACCAATGGTTTCCAACCACATTTGCACCATCACCAAGACGGCCGAGTACCATCTCTGTAACATTGCCCAACTCCGTCCCGCCTTCATCTGCTGCTGAAAGCCTCATCCATGCCTTTGTTGCCTCCAGAACTGACTATTCCAATGCACTTCTGGTCGGCCTCCCAGGTTGTACACTCCATAACCATGAGGTCATCCAAAATTCTGCTGCCCATGTCTTTAATTACACCAAGTTCTATTCACCCATCACTCCTGTGCTGGCTGAACAACATTGGCTCCCAGTTAAGCAACACCTCAATTTTTAAAATTCTCATCCATTTTTTCAAATCCCTCTATGGCTGGGAATTGAATCGGGGACCTTTTCATATATATTGCTTGGTGCCTTTACCTGTGACTAGACCACTGGGAGCCCTGACTTAATTCTGCATTCATTACAACACCTGTATGTGCAGGGTGGATTGAAACAGTGTCCTATTAAGTTGTAAAGTAATAGACCAACAAATTTGCTGGAGGTTCTTCTTCCTTTCCTTCAATATTTCCATATATCTTGAATTAATTTACCCACCCATGAATGTTAGAGAGCCTCGCATATAAGCCTTAAATGAAATTTGCATATCACCAATGTGTGCATCATGCTAATTAAATATTTGTTAGACTGACACCTAAGTGCAGTACTGTGGGAGCTCTGCACTGTTGGATGCAGTGTTAAACTGAGGCCCAACCTCAGGTAAATGTTCAAGATCCTATGGCATAATTTGAAGAGCAGAGGGGTTCGCCCAGGTGCCCGAACCAAATTTATCCTTCAACCAACGCCTAAAACAGATATTTGTCTGGTGATTTATCTCATTGCTGTTTGTGGGACCTTGCTACACGCGCATTACCTCCTGCCTCCTCCTGCATTACAATAGTTAACTACACGTCATAAGTACTTCACTGACTGTAAAGCACTCCCTGTGACCGCGTGGGTTTTCGTCGGGTGCTCCGGTTTCCTCCCACAGGCAAAGACTTGCAGGTGATAGGTAAATTGGCTGTTGTAAATTGCCCCTAGTGTAGGTAGGTGGTAGGGAATATGGGATTACTGTAGGGTTAGTATAAATGGGTGGTTGTTGGTCGGCACAGACTCGGTGGGCCAAAGGGCCTGTTTCAGTGCTGTATCTCTAAATAAAAAAATAAATAAATAAATATGCCCTGAGGTCATGAAAGGTGCTACATAAATGTAAGTCCTTCTTTGTTTCTCTATCTTATATCGAGATGAAATCTTAAAATCTCTATTTTCAAACTGCATCAAACATGAAATGCAAAGCATAATAGTTGCATAATAAAGCGTAATAGTGTCTGTCTACTATTTTGTATAATAACATAGGCATGATGGGCTGAATGGCCTCCTTCTGTGCTGTATGATTCTAAGAATATTCCTGAGATGAACTCAGAAGGGTAGTTTTAAATAAACAAAAACTGTGAAAAATCCATGTCACCAGCCTGATGGTTCAGCTCATGAAGTCAAGCCTTTCCTCTCTTGAGATGTGAGGCCTGATCCAGTGTATAATTCACTCTCAATATCTCATTCGCAGGAGAAAATAGGGCCCATGTCAATTCCCCTGTCAACTCCAGTTTGCCATTGACAGTAATATCATTACAAATGGACGCATTTAGACAAACCAATCTTTTTGGGGCTTACAAAAATTGATGGCAGACAATGGAACTTTTGATTTTTGTGTTTTTGCTATTATAAACTATGGTAAAACCCAACTTGTAGCCAAAAGGATTATGCTAATGTCTATTCCCTTCCCCATCTGGCTCTACCAGTGTTACAGATGAAGTAATTTTTGGGGTGATTACTGATGTGTGGCTCCTCAATGCAACAGGACAAAAATAGACCAAATAAAATGTTATTATGTGGGTTCTAAACCTCTCCGAGATGAACAGAAAATTGGAACAAGAGGTGGCAGGATAAGTTCACTGCAGCCAATTGTTTTCATTTTCGCTATACATAAGTGATCATCAGGTGATAGAGGAGGATTGCTGCATTGGGGTATGCTATTATGGCCCACGTGTGCTGCAAATTTGGATCTAGAAGCTAAGTCATCATAGTACTGTTTGAGCTTCTAGTCCTCATGACTTTCATGGGGCAGTTACCATATTTATGAATAGATTCTAACTCAGGATCTATTATCATACACATATTGAGAAATATGAAAATTGCTGGCAATATTTTGACTTAACTTTATATGTGGCCTTTTAGCCTCCATGCTGTTAAGCTAAATGACAAACAGAAAGCTTAGTTTAGTTTATGGGGTATCTGCGATTTGCCGGTGGACACTGATATTAATTGCTTTCTGGTCTGCGAGCAACCACCAGGGTCAGGGTTGTAAGATTGCAGTCATTGTTGCCTGTGTAACTCAAACTGGTACTGAATGTGCATGAAAGCCTAACAGTCTGCTATAATGCTTTGGTGAGTAGTACAATTGTGTTAAGAATGGAAGTGCTAGAGTCACAGCAGAAAACCAATAATGAAGGGGGAATTATGGCATGCTTCCTTCATATTGATTGCTGGTGCATCATCTTCATTTGACTATGGAAGTACATCATAAGAACATAAGACAAACGAGCAGGAGTAGGCCATTCAGCCCCTCAAGCCTGCCCCGCCATTCAATAAGATCATGGCTGATCTGTCCCAGGCCTCAACTCCTCTTTCGGGCCTGCTCCGCCTAACCCTCGACTCCCTTAGATTTCAAAAATCTATCTACCTCCTCCTTAAATACGTTTAGTGACCTGGCCTCCACAACTCTGAGGCCGAGAATTCCAGAGATTTACCACCCTCTGAGAGAAGAAATTCCTTCACATCTCAGTTTTAAATGTGTGACCCCTTATTCTGTAACTATGTCCCCTAGTTTGAGATTCCCCCACTAGTGGAAACATCTTTTCAATATCTACCATGTCAAGCCCCTTTAAAATCTTATATGTTTCTATAAGATCACCTCTCATTCATCTAAACTCCAATGGATAAAGGCCTAAACTGTTTAGCCGTTCTTGATAAGACAACCCCTTCATCCCAGGAATCAGCCGAGTGAACCTTTTCTGAACTGCTTCCAATGCTAGTATATCCTTCTTTAAATACGGGGACCAAAACTGTATGCAGTACTCCAGGTGTGGCCTCACCAACACCCTGTACAGTTGTAACAAGACTTCCCTATTTCTAAACTCTAACCCCCTAGCAATAAAGGCCAAAATTCTGTTTGCCTTCCTAATTATTTGATGCACCTGCATGCTAACCTTTTGTGTTTCATGCACAAGAACACCCAGATCCCTCTGTACTGCAGTATTTTGTAGTCTTTCCCCATCTAAATAATAATTGGCCTTTTTATTCTTCCTACCAAAGTGGATGACCTCACACGTTTCCACATTGAACACCATCTGCCAAATTTTTGCCCACTCACCTAACTTATCTATATCCCTTTGCAGATTCTTTGTGTCCTCATCACAACATGCCTTCCCACCTATTTTTGTATCGTCAGCATATTTGGATGCAATACACTGTGTCCCATCCTCCAAGTCATTAATATAGATAGTAAATAGTTGAGGCCCTGGGACCGATCCTTGTGGCACCCCACTAGTTATGGCCTTCCAACCTGAAAAAGACCCATTAATCCTGACTCTCCGTCTTCTGTATATTAGCCAGTTCTCAATCCATGCCAACGCATTACCCCCAATACCCTGAGCTCTTATTTTGAACAATAACCTTTTATGTGGAACCTTATCAAACGCCTTCTGAAAATCTAAATACACTACATCTGCTGGTTCCCCTTTATCCACTCTGCTTGTTATATCCTCAAAGAACTCTAACAAGTTTGTCAAGTATGATTTCACTTTCATAAAACCATGTTGACTGTTTGATTGCATTATGTTTTTCTAAATGTTCTGCTATTTCTTCCTTAATAATGGACTCTAGCATTTTCCCAATGACTGATGAGCTAAATGAAGCTTCCCAAATGAAGCTTACTACAAGTTTAAGTATAAATGTAGATGATTTTTAATGCATTGAAGTTCATTAGTTTTGTTGCTGTTTTCACATCCTTGTAATAGACAGTCATAAGTGCTCCCTTTCCCACTACCTTTCCAGGTATAAGATGATTTCAGAGTTCACGTGGCCAAACCATGACATGCGATCTGATCAAGAGGCTGTGAAGAAGTTGGTAGAGTGCTGCGGGTTTCAGCACGATGTGGCTTACGGGAAGACCAAACTCTTCATTCGGACTCCAAGAACATTGTTCACTCTGGAGGATCGGCGAACACAGATGATTGAAAGGATCGTCCTCTTCCTGCAGAAGGTATGAGCAAGAGTTGTTAGAGTGTGGAACAGCTCTGCCACCAGTCAAAGCGAAAGATAATGTAATTATTTAAATATAGGAATAGTAAAAGTTATCTTCGACATGATGAAGCATAACAATCCAGTTATTTTTATTGGAAATTACTCTGCAAAGTAAACATTCCTCCAAGATCCATGTCAAAGCAACTGTAGTTTTAAATCTTTTTAAAAAAAAAAATAAACCACTTGTAATGAATATTATAAAGCAAAATTTCTACATTTCAGAAAATCTGAATATTTTGTTATAAAGTGAAGTGAGATAGGAATACACTTGGAAAGTGCAGGGCGAGATCTACAATTTCTGTCTCAAACAAAAGGATGCAATACTGAGAATTAAATCTGACATGATACAGCCAGTTTTTACATTCAAGAAAGAGATTTGAGCTGGCAGTACAGTGGGGATAGAAAGGCAAGGGAGCACTGTGATTGTCAGGCAAGTGATATACAACATCTGATGACGCTGTCAAGCCTATTGTAAAAACCATTATCATGAATCTCTGTAAAACTTGTCTCTGATTCAAGTACAGGACTCTTTTTATGGCATGAATCTCAGAGAAGACCTTTCTGGGTGCTGTAGGCTTCTAATCACAGGATTTGGGCACTTCCTTGAAGAAACTATTCTTTGTAATCTGCACTGTTTTGCATGAGAGCATGGAGATAATCTTCTTTGTTATTGTTCACCTGTAATCCATTGTGATCTTGCACTTCTGTCGTTATACATGCTGCCAGTGCACATGCAATGCTCATCAAACTCCACCAACTCACTGTAAGGCAGTGCTGGCCATTGTTCACAAACAGAGATAAGAATATAGAAATAAATCTGTTACATCTGTTACCCAAAATATCAAATGGCCAGGGGCTGGCTTGCAGACTTCCTTGGGAGTCTGTTCTTAATTTTAAGCTTTAATGTTGCAGCATCTTGAATTGCTGCTGGTCTAAAACCAACTAATGAATGCATTCTGGCATTCACCGCACACCTGCTGGTTTTCCTGTGTGGGATGACTTTGATTTAATGCACTTTCTCTGTATAAAAATCAGCTACATTGACTGTAATTCAGGGAACCACAGACTTTAATTCGAGTCCTCCAGATTAATGGGATCAGCACAAATACTGTTTAAAAGCTGCAAAATTGAGACTGAATTTCATGTTGCCTATTGTTCTCTCCGATTGGCAATTACAGTTTACATAGTTCACAAGACTTGGCTAACCCAGTAATACGCCAGCAATGTTTATATCTACAGAATTAAATGACTCTGTTTCATACTGTGCACTAATACACAGGTAGGGATACAGAGCAGATCTAATTACAAAAAAAGCTTGTAAATTCAACATGGACTTCTATCAGCAATAATGCAAATCTTTTCTTAATGTAATCTGGACCAGCTCAGTTTAATTTAGCAATTCTATTACACCATTTTGTGTTGACTGAGAGTGTGCTTTCAGATTAAGGAAGAAATAACTCTGAACACAACCACTGTCCAGGATGATTAGGAAAGACATGGCTAATATTTAGCATTAGCTGGCTTGTCTGTTTTTATTTCAGCAGCCCTCATGCCAGCTGTATTTACTGTCACTTTTACTAACTAAAAGACATGTCTGGCTCTCTTATCTCCACCCTGTGATCTCCTCAGCTAGCAGCACTGGTGCTGTGGGAAAGAGAAAAAGAAAACTGTTGGAGGCAAAATGGTAAGAAAGAAGGGAAGAAGTAAGCGGAGAGTGAAACAAGTGAGGAAGGAGGGAGTGGGATGAAATGAGGAAGGAGAGTCAGATAGAAAACCTAAAATGAAAGAACAACTTGCAATAGTCAGTATGTTTAGTTACAGAGGCATGAAAGACTGAGTTATTTTGTTAGAGCTGAATCACTCACAGGTAGATTTGTTCAAATTGGTTTGAGAGACCCTTGAACAAAGGCATGCGCGCGGACCTCTGATATCCTTACCATTGTTTTGTCTGTTATTGCTATGCAGGTAAGTGCAGTCAGTGACACGCATTCTCCCTGTGTTGAAATCATGACATCATGCACTCTTGTATTCTTTTCCAGTTTCTTTCAACTATAGAACCTCTTACCTTCCTCAGTCTTCACATCCGAAGATGCAAGTTTTAAAAGCTTAATGTTAGTAAATTGCTGCTGCTTAGTTTGCCTAGCTTCCTCCTACTTGGTATGTCCTGCAGTATGGAACATGGCCCTTCACCAATATTTCTCATCAACAACAACTTGCCGCACCCCTAGATACAGTTTAAATATATTAGTTTGCTTTAACAATGAATGCTGCAGAAATGCTAGAATGACCTAAGTACTGAGAAGCGAATATATTTCTAACACATCTCCTTGAAGTTGGAGGTTCAGCTAGTTATGATCTCTCCAGAGCTGCTCCAATTGTTTAGCCTGGACCCTTTTGCTATACATCATTCCAGCATATCAGCCATGTTTAATGTTGTGTTGAACTGAACTCCCTTTGTACAACTACACTTATCACCACGTTTGTGTGCTAAATACAAGAAACCAAAAAGAAATGGGAACCCCGGGCCACACAAGAATTAAGAGGCTGTTCACTGAATAAGGAGCTCATTTATTCTGAGCAGTTAAAATATTCGTTTAAACTATCAAGACTGGCCTAGAGCAGTACAGTGAACACCTACTTGGCAAACTATGATATTAATGCTCACCAAGAGCTCTAGACTCTGTACTAATGGGTGTTATGATTTTAAAAATTGAGAGATGCGGGGGCTAAACGTATTGGCCCTGAAACTGAGCGTGGAGATTGCCATGTGCAGTTAATCTGCACCAATTGACTGCAATACAGACAGCACACTAACTGTGTGCAGCCTGCTATTTCACAGGATTGCAGTATCCAGTAAGTGCTGAATCTGACTTGGAAATAGTAAAGAATGACTAAATATGGGAGAGAGTGGGCTCCAAGGTTTTCAGGTGCTGCACTGGAAGCCTTGGTGAAAGTGGTGGGAAGGAGGAGAGATGCCCTGTATCTGCAGAGTTGGGAAGCCCTCCAGGCGCACGCTCAGATGGCAGTGAAAGTAGATAGCCAGGGAGATCAATGCCTCGAGGACCTGGATGCAGTGCCGCAAGAAGGTCAGTGACCTCACACGAGCGGTCAAGGTCAGTGAATGCATCTTTAAATGCCATATCCTACCACATGCACCAATAATCTCAGACACTGCTCAATTCACCATACCCACATCACTCGGCTACCAACAATCTCTGAGAATCAGGGCTCATACCCCATCATCCATATGCTACACCATACCCTCACAGGTGGCACTGCTCCAAGCCTCACAACCTCATCTCAGCTTGCACACACTGCCAGCTATTCTACCATGACAGCCACATCAACCAAACAGATTGCAACACATTCATTGACACACTTTTCTCTCACCGAGGACAAGCGGCACACAACCAGAGGCAGCAGGAGGCATGGCTGTGTGTCCTCACCTCGATGGAGGAGATGGTGTTGGCCATTTCTGAAACCATTGGAAGATGACAGTGTCCTCATAACTAATCCTCCTCACATTCCACCACCCCTCATCACACACTCTCATCTCAGTGATAGGGAAGGTAATGTGTGGGATTGTTGGTGAATGGGGAATTGAGGATGCAGTTACTGGTATCGTACTGAAATGAGTTCATCACGACAGCCCAGGCAGAAAGAGATTGTCTAGGTTGTCTCCTCTCTTCCTCCTCCGCCTCTTCCTTCGTTTGCTCCTGCTCCTGAGTTGCTCACCTTATTCCTGGTGGCAGGGACTGTCCCCTGATGGTGCAGTTGCACGGCATGCAGCAGACCACCAACAATCTTGACATTCACTCTGATGAACACTGCAGGATGAATCCAAAGTGGTCCAGGCAGTGAAAGCGTCGTTTCAGCATGCCAGTGGGCTGCTCCTTCACATTTTTTGTGTCAGCATGACTTTCATTGTATGCATATTTGAACAAGTGTGCGTGGATTGCACATCAGAGTCATCAGCCATGTGGTCAGCAGATAGCCTTTGTCGCCCAGCAGCCACTTTTTGGTTTGCTGCGGTGGCTCAAATGCAGCTAGCACAGTGAATTCCTGCAGAATGAAGGCTGCATGACATCTGCCAGGATACCAAGCATTGACCTCCATGATTCTCTGTGTAGAGTCATACACCAGCTGGAAATTGAGGGAGTGAAATCTCTTTCATTCAGAATATCGGGCAAAGTTGACATGCAGTGCCCACAAAGAGATGATCATGCAACTCCAGGGCACCCTGCAATCCCAGAGAAGCCATTCACTCACTCTGCCTGCTTCTCGCTCTGGCCGAAGAGAATGAAACGTAGTTAGCGCTCAATGAATATAGAACATCAGTGACCTCCCTTACATAACGGTGAATGGCAATCTGTGAGATGTGGCAAATATCTCCAGCTCCAGCCTGGAAAAAGCTAAATGCATAATGGTTCATTGCCACTGTCAGCTTTGCAGCCACTGGCAATATAGTCCTTGTCCTGCTTTGAAGTTGCAGCTGGAGCACATGGCAGATTTCAGTGATTTGTTCTTACTGATGCACAGATGTCGCGCATGTTGTTTCTCGCTGAGGTTCAGGTAGAGAATTGTTCTCTATACACCCTGGGTAGATATGGCCTCCTGCTGTGAGAGTCCTTCTGCCCCTCCTTCCTCCTCCCACTTCTAAAGCTTGTCCTGCTCTACATGCCCTCTGTTCCTTCTCGACCTAATGCTGCATTCTAAAGGGGATGCCTACTTCCAGGGCGGAAAGGGCTATCACCAGGGGGCATAATTTTAAGGTGATTGGAGGAAGGTTTCGGGGAGATGTCAGAGGTAGGTTCTTTACACAGAGTGGTGGGTGTGTGGAATGCACTGCCAGCGGTGGTAGTAGAAGCAGATACATTAGGGACATTTAAGCGACTCTTGGATAGGTACATGGATGATAGTAGAATGAAGGGTATGTAGGTAGTTTGATCTTAGAGTAGGTTAAAGGTTCGGCACAACATCGTGGGCCGAAGGGCCTGTACTGTGCTATGTTCTACTTGTGAACCCATGTCTCGGAGCAACTAGTTTGTGCAGAAGCCTTTAAGTCAGCACAAATTCCTTCTGCCACACCACTCTGTAGACTTTGGCAACTTAAAATAACTAGAAAAATTGTAGAATTAAAACAACAAACATGTAAGCAGCTGATGATCCCTTTGAATAGCGCTAGTGGGGAGTCGGTGGGAGGTGGGGCAGTGGAAGGTAATTCCTTCCTGTTGCTGAATGCATGTTCAACTGGGTGAGCTTAACATTAGCTGGAGTGTTGAGCTCCACAATGGCACCACAGGGATGAAATCAACAGTGCACGATCTGCCTGTACTGCGTACTTGAAGCAGCCATTCACTCTGCCTGCGCTAATGCCCTTACCAATATGGCATCCAGCACAACTCGCACCAAAAGTGTGTTCACACTGCAGATGCCATTTTGGACACCAAACGGCACCTGTGGTGCCAAAACAACAGATGCTGGTGATCCAAATTTCACGCCGGAGTCCTTTAATCATTTTGCACTCCACATAATCATGCATTACTGAACCACACTTTGATTTGTCTCCTTTCTCTTTCCTACCTGTGTCAATTGATGCAATGATTTTGTTTCTTCTCAATCAGACCGAAATAGCCCAGACTGCTGTCTGCCTCAGATTTCCATATTTCCCCATCACTATTTATCCTCTTCTCGCACCATGTCTCCTGTCCTGATATCCTGCTCTGCCTCCAGTGCACCCCCCATCCCCACCCCCCAACCTTTGTCTGGGGAATGCGAATAACGATTGCATTATAAATTTCATGTGCAATATAATATACAAATACGGTGTTCAGTTTCTACTGGTCTTCACTTTCCTTTCCTTCCTCCAAAGAGGGAGAAAAGGTCAATTCTGATCGATACTTGCATTATGGAAAACAAATGGAAACTGTCAATACTCCACAGCCTGACTCAGGATTTTGTTAATGGCATTTTATTAACAATCAGGGGTGTACCTGGCTGCACGTTATCAAACATTTTTAAAAATTCATTCTCAGGATGTGCGTGTCGCTGGCAAGGTCAGTGTTTATTGCCCATCCCGAATTGCTGGTGAGCTGCCACTTGAAGCGCTGCAGTCCATGTGGTGTAGGTACACCCACAGTGCTGTTAGGGAGGGAGCTCAGGATTTTGACCCAGCGACAGTGAAGGAATGGTAATATAGTTCCAAGCCAGGATGGTGTGTGACTTGGAGGGGAACTTGCAGGTGGAGGTGTTCCTATGCACCCGCTGCCCTTGTCGTTCTAGGTGGTGGACGTCACAGGTTTGGAAGGTGCTATCAAAGGAGCCTTGGTGAGTTGCCGCAGTGCATCTTGTAGATGGTACACACTGTGCCATTGGTGGAGGGAGTGAATATTGAAGGTGGTGGATGGGGTGCCAATCAAGTGGGTTGATTTGTCTTGGATGATGTCGAGCTTCTTGAGTTTTGTTGGAGCTGTACCCATCCAGCTAAGTGGAGAGTATTCCATCACACTCCTGACTTGTGCCTTGTAGATTGTGGACAATCTTTGGAGAATCAGGAGGTGAGTTACTCGCCACAGATTTCCCAGCCTCTGACCTGCTCTAGTAGCCACGGTATTTATATGCCTGGTGCAGTTAAGTTTCTGATCAGTGGTACCTCCAGGATGTTGATGGTGCGGGATTCAGCAATGGTAATGATATTGAATGTCAAGGGGAGATGGTTAGGTTCTCTCTTGTTGGAGATGGTCATTGCCTGGCACTTGTATGGCGTGCATGTTACTTGCCACTTACCAGCTCGAGCCTGGATGTTGTCCGGGTGTTGCTGCATGTGGGCATGGACTGCTTCAGTATCTGAAGCATATGCCTTCCTAACCACCTTATTGACCTTTCCTGCTATCTTCACGGATCTGTGGACATTCACTCCAAGGTCCCTCACTTCCTCTACACCTCTCAGTATCCTCCAATTAATCGTGTATTCCAGTGCCTTGTTTCACCTCCGCAAATGCGCCACCTCACACTTCCCTGGGTTGAATTCCATTTGCCACTTTTCTGCCCACCTGACCAGTCCATTGATACCTTCCTGCAGCCTAGAGCTATCCTCCTTGCTATCGACCACACAGCCAATCTTTGTGTCTTCTGCAAACTTTTTGCCCCCTACATTTATGTCCAAATTGTTAATATATAGCACAAAAAGCAGGGGACCCAGTACTGAGCACTGCGGAACGCCACTGGAAACAGCCCTCCAGTCGCAAAAACACCCATCAACAGTTATCCTTTGTTTCCTGCTAGTGAGCCAATTTTGTATCCACCTTGCTACATTTCCCTAGAGCCCATGGACTTTTATTTTTTTAACCAGTCTGCAATGTGGGACCGTGTCAAAAGCCTTGCTAAAGTCCATGTAGACCACATCAACTACACTAGCCTCATTAATCTTCCATGTTACTTCAGAAAATCTGATCAATTTGGTCAGACAAGATCTTCCATTAACAAATCCATGCAGGCAATCCTTTATTAATCTGTGCCTTTCCAAGTGACTGTTTATCCTGTGTCTCAGAATTGATTCCAATAATTTGCTCACTACTGAGGTTAGACTGACTGGCCTGTAATTATTCGGTCTATCCCTTGCTCCCTTTTTAAACATAGCTACAATGTTAGCAATCCTCTGGCATCACACCTGTATCCAGTGAGGACTGGAAAATGATGGTCAGACTCTGCTATTTCCTCTCTGGCTTCTTTTAACAGCCTAGGGTACTTTTCATCCGGCCCTGGTGATTTATCAACTTTCGAGGATGCTAATCCCATTAATACTTCCTCTCTCCATATGTTCCCTTTACGAAAGGGAAATCATGCTTGACAAATCTACTAGAATTCTTCGAGAATGTAACTAGTAGAGGTGATGAGGGGGAGCCGGTGGATGTGGTTTATTTGGACTTTCAGAAGGCTTTCGACAAAGTCCTACATAAGAGGTTAGTGTGTAAAATTAAAGCGCATGGGATTGGGGGTAGTGTATTGCGATGAACTGAAAATTGGTTGGCGGACAGGAAACAAAGAGTAGGAATAAACGAGCCTTTTTCCAAATGGCAGGCAGTGACTAGTGGGGTACCGCAGGGATTGGTGCTAGGACCCCAGCTATTCACAATATATATTAATGATTTAGATGAGGGAACTAAATGTAATATCTCCAGATATACAGATGACACAAAACTGGGTGGGAGGGTGAGTTGTGAGGAGGATGCAGAGAGGCTTCAGGGCGATTTGGACAAGTTGAGTGAGTGGGCTAATGCATTGCAGATGCAGTATAATGTGGATAAATGTGAGGTTATCCACTTTGGTAGCAAAAACAGGAAGGCAGATTATTATCTGAACGGCTCTTAACTGAGAGAGGGGAATATACAACGAGACCTGGGTGTTCTCGTACACCAGTCGCTGAAGGTAAGCATGCAGGTGCAACAGGCGGTAAAAAAGGCAAATGGTATGTTGGCATTCTTAGCAAGAGGATTCGAGTACAGGAGCAGGGATGTCTTGCTGCAATTATACAGGGCCTTGGTGAGGCCACACCTGGAATATTATATGCAGTTTTCAAGCAATGGCGTATACATCTTGCCTGAATGCTTGTGTTTCCCAGTGGGCAGTTTAAACAAACCATTACATTCTCAAATGGAAATTATGATTTTAAGTTCAATTGAGAGGATGTACCTTTCATGTTTATCTTCCAGTTTTTGAGTTTGTACGTTATTTCAATTCTACTAGTTCTGCCGTGTTCTGATATTCGTTTCCATTTTTTGTTCTTGCTTTCTGTGCATTTTTTGTTCCGCATCACTCCTGGGTTGACTTTTGCTCCAGTAAGCCTGCTTCTTTCCATTTTTAAGATTATAGTTCTATTTTGTTTCTCTTGAAAAAGAACTTTCATCCCCATCAAGTAGATTTTCTGCTGCACATGTTTTGACTTCTATTGTGCATGTTTGGGGACCATTTAATTAGAGGTGTTGATTCCTTCATGGGAACAAGGAGCATGTTGCAATTTTGCTGCAAACCTCTGATAACATAAATATTGAAACAAGAAAAGCCCATCAAGGCCATTTTTACTGCTGTCCACGCATCACTACCTCAATCATGGCCTTCTCCACACCTAGGATCTCTGTACTTTCTAGCCCCGAGGTGAACCAAGCAGATTTATTCATATCTCTATAACACTCATCTCTTTTCTTGGCAGGCATTGACCCAATTCCTTGTCAATGATATTGATTGACCTAGAATTTTCTGGCAGTCTATTTCACAGATCTTGTGGGAAAAGAAAATTTCCTCCAACTTCTAATGTTGCCCAAGGCTTGTGAATTTTGTAATTGAGTCCTCTAGCTCTGTGCTCACTGTCCATGCAAAATGAAGAAAAGAAATTGCATTTGAATAACAACTTTCACAGCCTCATAACATCCCAAAGCCAATGACAACAACACTTTGAAATGTGGTTACTGTTGTACTGTAGGATACGTGGCAGCCACTTTGTACACAGCAAGCTCCACCAAGCAGCAATGTGATAATGACCAGATAAACAATTTTTTAAGTGATGTTGGTTGCGTGATTAAAAATTGACCAGGAAACCCCTGCTCTTCTTAGAAGAAAAAGTGCTATGGGATCTTTTACTGGTGTATCTAAATTTTACTCCAAAACCTAAATGCACAAATGTTTTAATGTTTGTGAAGGAGTTGTCTAGCTTGATCTGTGTTTCAAAAGTTTACTCAGGCTGTTCCTGAAAGCTGGCAGTGAATAATCATTAACTTTTTGGTGCAGGCACTCTAACATGTTGCAGCACCTGTACAGTCGGAGGCTGTGCCTGTGGTCCCATAAGGTGTGCTCCTGTTCTCAGCTATGTAATCATAGGCTGTAGCCAGAAATTTACCTTGGACCAGAAGTGAAAGCGAGGCGGGCCAAAAGTGGCTACATTACAAGCACCACTGCAATAAACGTTCACCATTATTTTATATCTTCTTCAAACATTTCTATAAGCTGCTCCCTTTCTAACCCGCCCATCTCCTCCCAGCCCCCGATATCTTACAGGGGCCAGAACCGAGAGAATATATAGCACAACTGCCGAACCTGAATGTTGCACAGTGATGTCAGAGGATACTGCAGGAACCATTCAAGTGTTCACTCAGTATACAGTCCCCTTGTTAAATGTCCATATCAACAGCTACTTCAGATGGCTAATCTGCCATTGCTCTGTGCCTCAGGCTTTTCCCAACTAGCTATCGATCTTAAGCCAGTTGTAGTGGAGTGATGGTGGCCTATCAGGATGTGCCACTTTTTCAAGATTGCTCGAAGTCAAGTCATACAGAACTGATGAGCAGGAAAAAAACATTTAAACCCTTTTGGTGATGGGAGAGCACTTTATTGATTCAGAATTTCTAACCTTGTCCTGAGCACACTCCAGGGAGAATGGCAATAATAATGACATTTCCACAGATTGTAATCATTTTCCTTATGTCCATCATTGAATATTTTAACTATTTTGAAATATTTGTTCATCGTGGAAATGGACTCAAATTTCTTTTTGTAAACATACAAATTGAATGAGCTTTATGTTTGTTTCTGGTAGCTGTTTGTAACAGTAAGTCAGTTTTATAAAAGCTTGCATTTATTAAGCAGTTTTCACAGACAAAATGCCCCAAGGTACCTTATCGAAAAATAAGATAAACTGGTATCATCCTATGGATGACCGATTAGGATAGGTGACAGAAGGCTACATCAAAAAGATAGGTTTGAAGTTTTCAAATGTAGAGGTGTTCCGGGGAGTCAGGCCAAAGTGGCTGAAGGCTCTGCTGCTCGTGTTGGGGCCAAGGGAAGGGAGAGTCTGGCCTCAGAGGTTCAAAGGGTACAGATGCAAGGCTGGAGGAAGTGTCTGAGATAGGCAGGAGCGAGACTATGGAGGGATTTGAAGATGAGGATCAAGAATTTAAATTGGAAATGTTGGCAAGCAGGGAGCCAAAATAATTGATGGGTGACCTGCATGGGGTGCAGACAGCTGAGATATGGATCCATTGGAGCTTATGTAAAGTGGGCAATGGAAGCCTTGTGTTGGAGTCACTGGTTGTGGAGGTGACAAAGGCATGGATAAATGTTTCAGCAGTGGAGTTGGGAAAAGTGTGTGGTCTTGGTTTTCTAGAGGATGTGACATTTGAAACTAAGCTCTGGATCAAGCACAACGTTCAGCCTGTGAGATGGCAGGGAAGTGGATCGAAATGATTGCAAGGGACCAGTAGCTGAAAACAATGGTTTTGATCTTCCCATGCAATAAGTCTTTAATTGCTTCCTCTGCCCAAACTGCAGCTCCCCATGTCTATGTTAGCAGTAGTACTTTTATCAGTTCTTGTTTATCAGGGTACGGTTTAGGTGCGTATTAACTAATTGTCCAGCCACGCTTCCTACATGATTGAGAACAATTGGTTTTAAGGATAATACACAAGTGTTATGAGCCTGTTCACTCTAATAGGAAATACATAAATTAAGTACCAGCTAAGCGAGCAAAAAAGCTATAAACCAGCATTGAAAGAAGGTTGGCAAACCTTTCAAATTGATTCCAGAATAGTCAGTTTTCTACCAGCCAAAGTATCAAGCATAATGAATGTTGGAAATTGTCATGTACAATTATTTTGGGTGAAGTGTGGAAATTAGAAATGGTCTTTTGGCTTACCTTTCCCAAAGATCATAACCCTAATTCAACGTCTGCAGTCCCTCAAGTAGAGCTTCTCCAAAGTTTCAATCTCTAGCCTTTATAGGCAAATGTATAAAGCTCCAGAATATTAAAGTAATTTTACATGAACCTAAATTATTCACCCTTTTCTTGTGACGCTCCATGATCCTGATAGCTCAACAATTGACAGGTTTACAGACCATTGGATCATCTCTATCTATACTTAACCTTGAAGAAAGAGGGCAGGAAAGGAAGAAGAATAATTATAAAAGAAAAATTCCACTTCACTACAGAATAAAAATGTTAGCACTGCCAGATGTGGGTCTCATCTTGCAGCTCAGGTAATCTTCTAAATAAATTGAATGCTAATTCAGTTCTCCTGAAAATGTGTGGAGCAATGGCTTATTTTTGGTTGTGAATGGATTTTAAATGCAAGGTCATTATTCAAAAGGTCAAGAGGTTGACCTCAAAGCTCCACTGACTTTAAACAATTACTCTGATTTCCATTTTCAGTGACTAGAGTGCATGATCGATGCTGTGTTTTTTTCTTGTGACAGCGTCATGCTGATTGGGGCTGAAGGGAATATGAAGTGTGGGTGAGGGGCACAAGAGTGAGCTACCAGGTAATTAAAACGGGGTGGCAGAGAAGCAGGGTTTGGATTTTTTCTCTGTGCTACCCTGAATAATGCCTTCCTCTCTTTCCATATGAAATCCTGTTACTGAAATAGCAAATGCGCATGCATATAAATCATTTCAGAGGTGTATGTACTCAAACAGTGATGATTTCGTTAAAACATGACCTTAAGATACAAACATTAAGCAGGAGCAGATTCAATGACACAAAGAAAAGCAATCGGTTTTATATTTGGATAACTGTACTGAATTTCCTGCCATGCAACAAAACACAGACCTGCCTAGTACGTGTATTACTGCCTCGCATTGAAGATATCTGAGCAGAACTTCTCCCAATAACAAATGAGAGTTATGTTCATCTATACAAAAGACCCTGAGCCAGATTTACCTCATGCCCTCTTCCGAATTGGCAACAGACTGATGCAAACCAGAAAATCACTGCACACACCAGAATACTGATACAATTCAGACAATGTAGAATTATCCCCCATGACCCCTTGCTGGCTTTGTTCCTCTCCCCACCACCACCTCCACTAATCATTGGTATCGAAAGCCTCGAGTGTATAACGTGACTATAATAATATTCAAAATGTTGACAACAGACTTTATCAATATACGCATCAATATAATCATGTCGATACCATATTCTGGGACAGGCATCTCGCAACTCATTGTCCCAGTGTAATGTAATTTTAGGGTATTTAAATAAGCTGGCCCCTGTAGGTTTCTTTGTGCTTCCCATAAGCAGACCTCACATCTCTTTTTTTTTGTTGCCCATCCCTAATTGCCCTTGAACTGAGTGGCTTGGCAGGCCCTTTCAGAGGGGAGTTAAGAGTCCACCACATTGCTGGGGGGCTGGAGTCACACAAAGGCCAGACCAGGTAAGGATGGCAGATTTCCTTCCGTAAAGGAACCAGATGGGTTTTTACAACAATTGATAGTTTCATGGCACCATTACCGAGACTAGCTTTCAATTCTACATTTTGCTATTTATTAATTTAATTTAAATTCCATCAGCTGCAGTGGTGGAACCTGTGTCTCATTGCCTGGGCCTCTGGATTACTAGTCCAGTGACATTACCACTACGCTACCATCTCCCCCTATCTCTTATAATCCAGAAGTTGCAGCCCTTGTACTCATTAGGACTCTAACATTGAGATTGCTGGTGCCTATTGCACTTCATTTCTCTTCAAGCTACTTCTGAAGACAAGATTTTCAGCACGCAACACTTAACTGTTAACAAAAAGAAGAGCGCATGGAATTGGAGGTAACCTACTAATATGTGCAGGGAATTGGCGAGGAGGTAGGAAACAGAGTATAGATAATGGGTATTCTAGTTGGCAGGATGTAACTCATGATGTTGCCCAAGGGTCTGAAATGGGGCCTCAGCATTTCACTATGTTTGTGAATGACTTAGATGAAGGAATAGAGAGCTGTATATCCATGTTCATTGACAAAACAAAAGTAGGTGGCACATTAAATAGTGCAGATGGGAGCAGAAATTTAAAGGGACAATGATAGATTAAGTGAGTGGGCAAAACTCGCAGTTCAATATGGGGAAATGGACCCGAGAAAGATAGATCTAAATATTTTTAAAATGGTGTGAAGCTATAAACTGTTTCTAGCAGAGAAGTTAATCGGTCCAAGTGTAGCAATCACTTAAAGCTAGGAAATAGGTAAAAATGTTAACTAAAAAGGTTAATGGTATGTTGGCCTTTATCTCACAGGGCTGGGCTACAAAAAGATGAAGTTGCATAACAGTTATATAAAGCTTGGGTTAGAACCCAACTGGAGTACTGCATTTAATTCTAGGTACCACACCTCATGAAGGAAATCCTGGCCTTGGAGGGGTGCAGCGCAGATTTACCAGAATAATTCTGGGACCGAAAGGGTTAAATTATGAGGACAGCTTGCATAGACATTAAGATGTGATCTAATTGAGATGTTTTAAAAGATTAAAGAAGTTAAAAGGGTTGAGAGAGAGAAACTATTTCCTCTGGTGATGGAGGTAAGAATAAGCGGGCATGACCTTAAAATTAGAGCTAAGCAGTTCAGGGGTAATGTCGGGAAGCACTTCGCACAAATGCTACTGGAAACCTCTGCCCAAAATTCTGCTGAGTCTAGGTCAATTGAAAATGCCAAAACTGAGATTGATGGGTTTTTGTAAGGCAAGGTTATATAGGGCTATAGAACCCAAGGCGAGTAGATGGAGTTAAGACGCAAATTAGCTATGATCTAATTAACTGGTAGAACAGGATTGAGGAGCTGAATGGCTTACTCCTGTTCCTATATTCCTTCCTATGCTAACCAGGGCTGAGATTCTTAAACAGCACAATGACAGCTGTAATTGGATTGATCTCTGCTTCCTACCTCACCTGGTGACTTTAGTGCAAGTCTCTGTACTTCTTCTTTGGCCTCCTTGTCTCGGGGGACAATGGGTAAGCGCCTGGAGGTGGTCAGTGGTTTGTGGAGCAGCACCTGGAGTGGCTATGAAGGCCAATACCAGAGTGACAGACTCTTCCACAGGTGCTGCAGATAAAATTGGTTGTCAGGGCTGTTTCGCAGTTGGCGCTCTCCTTGCGCTCTTGTCTTTTTTCCTGCCAGCTGCTAAGTCTCTTCGACTCGCCACACTTTAGCCCCGCCTTTATGGCTGCCCGCCAGCACTGGCGATCGCTGGCAACTGACTCCCACGACTTGTGATCGATGTCACAGGACTTCATGTCGCGTTTGCAGACGTCTTTAAAGCGGAGACATGGATGGCCGGTGGGTCTGATACCAGTGATGAGCTCGCTGTACAATGTGTCCTTGGGGATCCTGCCATCTTGCATGCGGCTCACATGGCCAAGCCATCTCAAGCGCCGCTGGCTCAGTAGTGTGTATAAGCTGGGGATGTTGGCTGCCTCGAGGACTTCTGTGTTGGAGATACGGTCCTGCCACCTGATGCCAAATATTCTCCGGAGGCAGCGAAGTTGGAATGAATTGAGACGTCGCTCTTGGCTGACATACGTTGTCCAGGCCTCACTGCCGTAGAGCAAGGTACTGAGGACACAGGCTTGATACACGCGGACTTTTGTGTTCTGTGTCAGTGCGCCATTTTCCCACACTCTCTTGGCCAGTCTGGACATAGCAATGGAAGCCTTTCCCATGAGCTTGTTGATTTCTGCATCGAGAGACAGGTTACTGGTGATAGTTGAGCCGAGGTAGGTGAACTCTTGAACCACTTCCAGAGCGTGGTCGCCAATATTGATGGATGGAGCGTTTCTGACGTCCTGTCCCATGCTGTTCGTTTTCTTGAGGCTGATGGTTAGGCCAAATTCGTTGCAGGCAGCCGCAAACCTGTCGATGAGATTCTGCAGACACACTTCAGTGTGAGATGTTAATGCAGCATCGTCAGCAAAGAGGAGTTCCCTGATGAGGACTTTCCGTACTTTGGTCTTCGCTCTTAGACGGGCAAGGTTGAACAACCTGCCACCTGATCTTGCGTGGAGGAAAATTCCTTCTTCTGAAGACTTGAACACATGTGAGAGCAGCAGTGAGAAGAAGATCCCAAACAGTGTAGGTGCGAGAACACAGCCCTGTTTCACGCCACTCAGGATAGGAAATGGGTCTGATGAGGCTCCGCTATGCTGAATTGTGCCTTTCATATCGTCATGGAATGAGGTGATGATACTTAGTAGTTTTGGTGGACATCCGATTTTTTCTAGTAGTCTGAAGAGACCACGTCTGCTGATGAGGTCAAAGGCTTTGGTGAGATCAATGAAAGCAACGTAGAGGGGCATCTGTTCTTCGCGGCATTTCTCCTGTATCTGACGAAGGGAGAGCAGCATGTCAATGGTTGATCTCTCTGCTCGAAAGCCACACTGTGCCTCAAGGTAGACACGCTTGGCCAGCTTCTGGCTTCTGTACTGAACACCAGAAATATGGTCCAGAAATTGCATTTCATTCCACTTTTTCCTAGAGCCACCCACTTTGTGTGGTATCCTTTGTCCCTTGCTGTTTTCCTGTAGCCTTGCAAATTTTTCCTTTTTTAGATATGTATCCTTTAAGAGTTAATATTGAATCTCCTTCCAGCACCCATTCAGAGAGTACATTCCTGATCATAACAATTCGCTGTGTAAAAAAAAAATCTCATCTTACCTCTGGTTCTTTCACTAATTATCTTAAAATCTGTGGTTACCAGCCCTCCTGCCAGTGGAAGCAGTCTCTTCTTCTTTACTCTGTCAAAGCCCAACATTATTTTTTAGCACCTCTATTAGACCTCCCCTAACCTTCTCTGCTCGAAGGAGAACAATCTCAGATTCCCTAGTCTCTCCCTATAATTGAAATCCCTCATCCCTGGTATCATTCCAGTATATCTCCTCCTCTTGCTTTAGATTTATTTTTTTCCTTGTGCCAATGTGAACCACCTTAAGATATTTTTCTACTTTTCTACTTTAAAGGTGCAAGTTGGGTGGTTGTCCTCTTGTATTTCATCAAAGTGATCATTCTTCTTGGTTGAGACTTTGACAGTGTTGGCAGGTTTTTCAACTTTAGGTGTACCCTCAACTGAGGCCAATGATGTCTTCATCTGACATTGACAGGTGTGCACTGCCAACAGGGAGGCAAGGACTGTGGATAATTTTCACCTTCTTAGTCCAGGAAAATGGAGCTAGTTGTGTCCGCTCACTCAACACAGACCAGCGATCAAACCTAGGCTTTTTCAGTACTGCAGGGCTCAGATACTCATTAGATGAATTTGTTGAAGTGGGTGATAGAAAAACCAAGCTTCCAAAAATAACATGTTACATGAGGGTGTGAATTAAGACATGGCTTCTTCTTGTTTACTTCCTTTAAAGAATGTGCCTTTTTTGATGATTTACAAATATGAAACCTAGTTTGTATTTTCTATTGAAATCACTTTGAAATCAAAGGAACCTCATCAATCTAATCTCCGTATCCCAGGCTTGCTGCAAAGATCAAGATTACTGGTTGAATTTAATTGAGTGCTGCTTTAAACCCGATCATTTTATTGCTGTTTACTGTGTGTAGTCTCTAAACTGCTGAAAAGATTGTACCACTATAAGTAGATATGCTGTGCAGCATCCTGCCTAATACAGTGGATTAGCCTTGTCAGAATAGCCTAAAGAAATACACAGATTACACTATCACATTATACAGTGAACATTTCGGCTTCTAGCTCCACTACATCAATTCAGATGAGTAAAGACATGTGCATATTGAAAAGGGATGTTGCTCAGAGCAGTTCAACATCAGTAATTTAAATAATGAGGCCTATTTGGTGGCTTCAAATTACCCAGGCAATAGATTGTGATTAATCATTTATGTAAATCACTGTAGGTTTATAGACCCATTTCTTTTTATAAGCAATTTTTTTTTAAACTTGAACATACTTAACATTCAGATTTCTTGTGAGTCCTGCTGGACTTTTTGATGTATTTGTTAAATTTATCCCACTTGTATTAATGTTGATATTACGTATTCAATGCATCATGCTGAGCTGGCCCAGTCTTCAAATATAGCGTCTTGAAATGAGAAATGCAATACTTTTGAGAATAAGTGTAGCATTGTACATAGTAACAACCTTGTTTGACACAGAGCTTCATGTTAGGTAAACATACAGGGAAAGCAAGGCAACCTTGGATGGCATGATCTCATCAGTGAATGTTTCTGACCTCTTAAAGCGGAAGCAATTCTCCAAATTTCATTTTTTGTGGCAGATTGTGCTTTAATTAAATCCCTTCCTGTAAGCAATAAGTGGTGCTTTCTGTTATATTGTGCTGCAATGTAAATGAAATCTAAATATACCTACAACAGCAAGGATTCAGTTTTTAATTGCATCTGTGATCACAGCTAAACGAGCTGTAGAAATGATTGCTAGGTGTTCATTAAGTAGTCGAGTTTGCCTCCAGTTATCAATACACAGAGGGACACCAGGAGTAACCTTGGCAAACAAGTCTGAGACAGAACTGGAGCAAACAGCAAATGACAGACTAAGATACAGCAAGATAATTAATTATAATCATACGTTCCTCTGGGTGAGAGATGTAACCAATGAAATTAGGTTAAGCCAGAAGGGACATGTCAGCTCGGCTATGGGGGAAGCAGTTTTTGCACAATATAAAACCAGAAAGGGAATAGTGTTTTTAATTGAACCAATAACTCTAACTATCCCTTTGAAAAATGTTTTTTTTGGTAAATTCTCTATTATAAAGGAGATTACAGACTTGCTGTTACATATTAATAGGATTTCCTAATTAAATTAACATTGGAATCTAGACTTTAAAAAAAAAAGATTTTTCTAGAAAATGCTGTTGTAGTTCAAAAAGCATTTTAAACTGAAAAGCTGGTGAATGCTGCAAATCTGTATTAAGAACAGAGACTACAGGTCGGTCAGCATCTGAAACAGCGTATTGATGTTTGAGTGTATCTCCTGTGGCAAAGATAGGTCTGAAAATGCACCAGTGAGATGAATGATAAGGTAATCGATTTCTAATTGTGTTGATTGAGAGATAAATATTATCCAGGACACTGGGAGAACTCCCCTGCTCCTCTTCGATAGTGCCATTAGATCTTTTATGTCCACATGGGAGGCAGACAGGGTCTCTGTTTAACGTCTCATCAAAAAGGCAGCACCTCCAACAGTGCAGCAATCTTTCAGTATGACACTGAAGAGTCAGCCTAGATTTTGTGCTGAAATCTCTCGAGTGGGGCTTGAACTCACACGGGCGTGAACAACATTCCATGGCGCATTCCAGGCACGTCATAAGACAAAGTACATCACCGAGCCATGAAAGGAGATATTAGGTCAGATAACCAAAAGCTTGGTGAAAGAGTTAGATATTTATTTCTTTTGGGCCTCCTTATCTCGAGAGACAATGGATACGCGCCTGGAGGTGGTCAGTGGTTTGTGAAGCAGCGCCTGGAGTGGCTATAAAGGCCAATTCTGGAGTGACAGGCTCTTCCACAGGTGCTGCAGAGAAATTTGTTTGTTGGGGCTGTTGCACAGTTGGCTCTCCCCTTGCGCCTCTGTCTTTTTTCCTGCCAACTACTAAGTCTCTTCGACTCGCCACAATTTAGCCCTGTCTTTATGGCTGCCCGCCAGCTCTGGCGAATGCTGGCAACTGACTCCCACGACTTGTGATCAATGTCACACGATTTCATGTCGCGTTTGCAGACGTCTTTATAACGGAGACATGGACGGCCGGTGGGTCTGATACCAGTGGCGAGCTCGCTGTACAATGTGTCTTTGGGGATCCTGCCATCTTCCATGCGGCTCACATGGCCAAGCCATCTCAAGCGCCGCTGACTCAGTAGTGTGTATAAGCTGGGGGTGTTGGCCGCTTCAAGGACTTCTGTGTTGGAGATATAGTCCTGCCATCTGATGCCAAGTATTCTCCGAAGGCAGCGAAGATGGAATGAATTGAGACGTCGCTCTTGGCTGGCATACGTTGTCCAGGCCTCGCTGCCGTAGAGCAAGGTACTGAGGACACAGGCCTGATACACTCGGACTTTTGTGTTCCGTGTCAGTGCGCCATTTTCCCACACTCTCTTGGCCAGTCTGGACATAGCAGTGGAAGCCTTACCCATGCGCTTGTTGATTTCTGCATCTAGAGACAGGTTACTGGTGATAGTTGAGCCTAGGTAGGTGAACTCTTGAACCACTTCCAGAGCGTGGTCGCCAATATTGATGGATGGAGCATTTCTGACATCCTGCCCCATGATGTTCGTTTTCTTGAGGCTGATGGTTAGGCCAAATTCATTGCAGGCAGACGCAAACCTGTCGATGAGACTCTGCAGGCATTCTTCAGTGTGAGATGTTAAAGCAGCATCGTCAGCAAAGAGGAGTTCTCTGATGAGGACTTTCCGTACTTTGGACTTCGCTCTTAGACGGGCAAGGTTGAACAACCTGCCCCCTGATCTTGTGTGGAGGAAAATTCCTTCTTCAGAGGATTTGAACGCATGTGAAAGCAGCAGGGAGAAGAAAATCCCAAAAAGTGTGGGTGCGAGAACACAGCCCTGTTTCACACCACTCAGGATAGGAAAGGGCTCTGATGAGGAGCCACCATGTTGAATTGTGCCTTTCATATTGTCATGGAATGAGGTGATGATACTTAGTAGCTTTGGTGGACATCCGATCTTTTCTAGTAGTCTGAAGAGACCACGTCTGCTGACGAGGTCAAAGGCTTTGGTGAGATCAATGAAAGCAATGTAGAGGGGCATCTGTTGTTCACGGCATTTCTCCTGTATCTGACGAAGGGAGAACAGCATGTCAATAGTCGATCTCTCGGCACGAAAGCCACACTGTGCCTCAGGGTAGACGCGCTCGGCCAGCTTCTGGAGCCTGTTCAGAGCGACTCGAGCAAAGACTTTCCCCACTATGCTGAGCAGGGAGATTCCATGGTAGTTGTTGCAGTCACCGCGGTCACCTTTGTTTTTATAGAGGGTGATGATGTTGGCATCGCGCATGTCCTGGGGTACTGCTCCCTCGTCCCAGCACAGGCATAGCAGTTCATGTAGTGCTGAGAGTATAGCAGGCTTGGCACTCTTGATTATTTCAGGGGTAATGCTGTCCTTCCCAGGGGCTTTTCCGCTGGCTAGGGAATCAATGGCATCACTGAGTTCCGATTTGGTTGGCTGTATGTCCAGCTCATCCATGACTGGTAGAAGCTGGGCTGCATTGAGGGCAGTCTCAGTGACAGCATTCTCCCTGGAGTACAGTTCTAGGTAGTGCTCAACCCAGCGGTCCATCTGTTTGCGTTGGTCAGTGATTATGTCCCCCGATTTAGATTTGAGGGGGGTGATCTTCTTGATGGTTGGCCCAAGAGCTCTCTTCATGCCATCATACATTCCTCTGATGTTTCCGGTGTCTGAGGCCAGCTGAATATGACTGCATAGGTGTTGCCAGTAGTCGTTTGCGCAACGCCTAGCTGTTCTTTGTGCAGTACTTCTGGCTGCTTTAAGTGCTGCGGATGTTAAATCGCTGGGGGCTTTCTTGTAGTTCAAAAGTGCAATGTGCTTAGCGGCTATGACAGGTTCCAGCTCTTCATTATGAGATTGAAACCAGTCTGCATTTCTCTTCGCACTTTTGCCGTAGGTGGTCAAAGCTGACTCATAGATGGCGTCTCTGATGTGGGCCCACTTGGTTTCAGCATCCCCTGTGGGAGTGTTTTGAAGGGCTGTTACAAGTGAATTTAGAAATTTTTGTAACAGCTGTGGGTGAGAAATTCTGCTCGTGTTGATGCGCGGGTGGCCCTTCTGCTTGGAATGATGCAACTTCTTTGGTCTGAGTCTAACCTTGCTGCACACCAGGGAGTGGTCGGTGTCGCAGTCCGCACTGTGGAAGCTGCGTGTGATTTGAACACTGTTTAAGGCGGCTCGCCTTGTGACAATGAGGTCTAGCTGGTGCCAACGACGTGATCTTGGGTGCCTCCATGAAACCTGGTGACAGGGTTTAGTGTGAAAGAACGAGTTGGTGATGCAGAGGTTATGATAGGTACACAACTCAAGCAGTCTCTGCCCGTTCTCATTCATCCTTCCAACGCCATAGCGCCCAAGGCAGGAGGGCCATGAGTCATGGTCGGCCCCAACCCTGGCATTAAAGTCCCCCAGCAGGAATAGGTGTTCGGTGTTGGGGATGCTGCTAATGATATGGAGTTGTTCATAGAACTGGTCTTTAGCTTCAGGTGCGGAGCAGAGTGTTGGAGCATAGATGCTGAGTAGGTGTACTGGACCAGAGGTGGTGAGCAGTCGGATGGACAGTATGCGTTCCGAGCCATTTGAGGGAGGCTCTATCATGCTGAGCAAGGAGTTTCTGATGGCGAAGCCCACTCCATGCTGTCTTGGTTCTTCAGGATCCCTGCCCTGCCAGAAGAAGGTGTAGTCTTGCTCTGCTAGAGAGCCACTCGCGGGGAGGCGAGTCTCCTGAAGTGCTGCAATGTCCACATTGAATCTACTGAGCTCGTTGTTAATGATGGCGGTCTTCCGAGAATCGTTGATTTGTGTAAGGTCTTCCGACAGGCCAGGACACATAGTTCTGACGTTCCAGCTTGCAAAGCGAAGGGCTGGTACCTTCTTTCCTTTTTTCATGTTGTTTGGTGCGGTGTATCAGTCCACCTTTCGGGCAATGACCCTGAGCTCCAAGCACCCATTGAAGCAGGCAGACTGTGGCGGGACAGAACCTTATTGACCGGGGGCTGCCCGGTTTGAGGCGGGCGGTAGCTGTCCAGTGAGGTGCAATGACCTCTCCCACCGACAAAGGCAACCCGTGGCGCCCAGTTTCTACGCCAATTTATCTGGACTTATAACCCGTAACTGCTGCCTTCCGTGTTGTTTTAGTCGCTGTGAGGCAACTATGGAGTGACCTCTCCATGGCGCATGCCTGGGCAAATTTATGGAGGTTGAGAGTTGCCCAGTCGTCAAAACCCCCCTCTCGGCCTTTCTGGTGGGGTCCAAAGGAGTGCAGGTCACGACGTTTGGCACCAGTATGGCTGCAGGAACTGCCGGAAACATGCCAAAGGTGACACATGACCGCCTACGGGGTTCCGCTCCGGATTTTCTGTTAGGGTTTACTCCCTTAGCCTTGGTCTCTCCCGAGACGCCCACAAGGCAGTGGGGTTTTTGGGGCCCCTACACAGGTGTAGGATGGTGCCGGTGGGAGGAGGGGATGCAAGGGGGAGGGGTAGAGGGGGTGGGGGGGGGGGTGCAGGGGAAGGGGATGCGGGGTGAAGATGGTGCGAGGGGGGGGGCGGGCTGGGACGGGGTTGTGAGGGGGTGAGCTGAGAGGGTGGAGCAGGGAAGGGGACGGGGGGTGGAAGGGGGGTAAAGGGGGGGGGGGAGGGGGGGTGGAATCTGGTGCAGGTAATAAGCCATTTCCTCAGTGCCCACCATCGACGTCCGGAAAGCTCATCCACGTCCTTCGGGAGGTGAAGCATCATTTGGCAGACTTAGAGGTGATTACATTTGCTAAGGGTTTTTTTTTTGCAGTGGTTTAAATAAAGGCATGCAGCATTGCCGACAGTGCGCTGCAGATGCTCTCCGAGCCATCTCCCGCGGGCGCTTTGAAGTTGCGGCCGGGGGGGCCGTTCGTGGATGTTTTGGGTGTTCGGGGCACCTTTTCACAGGACTTCTCTCGGGTCCCGCAGCTCCTTCTTCGCCTCAATGGACTTACCGCATGCCGTGGCTGCAGACACTCTGGACTGTGAAGACAGCAGGATCGGAGATTGAAGTATCGGCAGCTGTGCTCGTCAGTTTCATCCGGATCAATTTCATTGAAAAAAGTTAGATATTAAGGAGCGTCTTAAAGGAGGAAAGCGAGGTGGAGAGGTGTAGGGAGGGTATTCCAGAGCTTGGGGCCAACACAATTGAAGGTGCAGCCACCAATGGTGGAGTATTAAAATCAGGGATGCACAAGAGGCCGGAATTAGAGGAACGCAAATATCTTGAAGGGTTGTGGGGCTGGAGGAGAGTATAGAGATAAGGAGGGGGCGTGACCATGGAGGGATTTGAAAACCAAGATGAGAATTTTTATATCAAGATGTTGCTTGACTGGGAACCAATGGAGCTCAGAAGGTCAGGGGTGATGGGGGAATGGGACTTGGTGTGAGTTAAGACATGGGCAGCAGAGTTTTGGATGACGTTAAGTTTACGAAGAGCAGAATGTGGGAGACCAGCTGGGCATGTGTTGGAATAGTCAAGACTAGATGCAATGAAGGCATGAATGAGGGTTTCAGCAGCAGATGAGCTGAGACCGGGGCAAAGTCGGGCGATGTTACGGAGGTCAAAATTGGTGGTCTTGGTGATGGCATGAATAATGAGGTTGGCAGCTCATTTCGGGGTCAAATGTGACACCAAGGTTGCAAACCAAATGGTAGAAGCCAGCGGGAGGAATGGATTCGGTAGCTGGGGAGCAGATTTTGGAGCAGGGCCTGAAATCAATGGCTTTAGTCTACCAGCTACCAACTGAGCCCACGGCTGACACTTCGGGCTGACAAATAAGCAGGAAGAAAGTGCACCAGACCGTTTGCAAGATGTTCCCAGAAATTGTACCCAAGACCCAAAAAATAAGTATAAACATTCCTCTGAATAGTTTGTGGTAGAAGACTTAATAAAATACGAGCCATATGACCTTGCTGTTAGGAAAGGTGGATTATTTTATAAAAGTTATCCAACATCACAAATTAGTCAAGTGGGAGGGAGTACGTTAACATTTCAGGTAAAACCCTTCATCAGAGTCCAGTAGCTCAAATGAAGAGTTGCTCCCAAAATGTAAATCTATCCTCCTTCTTCAGATGCTGATCAACCTGTTACCCATTTCATTGTCATTACGGCACAGGAGGAGATAATTCGGCCCATTGAGTCCATGCTGACTGTCAGTCCCATTCTCCCGCTGTAGCCCTGCAAGTTGATTTCACTCAAATGTCCATCCAATTTCCTTTTGAAGTCATTGATCATATCTGCTTCTACCACCTTTGTAGATAGCGAGTTCCAGGTCATTACCACTCGCTAAAAAAGTTGTTCCTCACATCTCCCCTGCATTTCTGGTATTTTCTCCTTTCATTTCGACTTTTCCCTATTCATACCTTTCCGGTCAAAGCTAATCAGGATGAAAGTCACTGGCGCTACCAAGATCACACAATAAATGTAGATGAGCAAGGCTATTCAGTACATCCAGTCTGAAAGACCTTACAGTCTCCTTCCCTCCTATTCTGATATCCAGTTGCTTCTCAGTGATTCCACAATTTATGCCTCTAGTGCTTTATCCAGTCTTGACCACTCTCTGTGAAGTAGAGTTTCCTGATGTGAGTCATAATTTGTCTATTTTGAACTTGTGTCATCTTATCCCACTGATCGTTCAGTTTGAAGTAATTTTCTGGGTCAACATTTTCCATTCCATTTCCGATCGTCTCTTTTCAAGGCTGAAAGATTCAAGTTTCTCCCATCTTTCCTCATACCTCAGTTCTCTGACATTAGTGATTATCCTTATGGTTCGTATCTAAATTTTCTTCAGTGCTTGAATGTCTGTGTCTCAGTGAGCAGTAGAGCCCACGGGTATCGATGTGATCCCAGCACAGCAATGTTTACTTCCAGCATTTTTCCTCTGATTTGCGATCTACCATTTGGCAATATAATTCAGCATTTCATTTGCTTTGTCAATTGCTGCTCCATTGTATTTGAACATGCTGAGCAAAAAGTTGCTGAGACCCCTAGACTTGTCTCAACTTTATTGCTACTCAACACCATTCAAGGAGGACTTAAGTTGCCTTTTTTTTGCAATGCTTTTACAAACAATACTTTTTTGTTTAAAATTTCATCTGCCATTGTTCCATCCACTTGCATATTATACCTGACTAACTTTACAGTTACCAAACTGCATCCTCTGATTGAATTGCTCCTTCTAATTTGTAATTTGGCCAATTCACATAGAGTTTCTGAATCAGTCACTAATGCAAATTAGAAACAGGCATTGTTGTAACACTGGCCATCCATTCCACTTCACTGAAACAGAGACTGGGCCTCCATTACATTTTCAACTGATCTGATGTCTCTGATGCAAGGCTGGTAGCTGTGGTGCTAATTCTCCACCTTTTATGCTTTGTGTCAAGAGATGGAAGTGTGAAGTAAAACTAGGTTAGAGTGTGCTGATTTTTGGAAGTGATTATACCCACATACATAAACATATTTTCGCAATTTTATTGTCAGCTGCTCACTGACAAATGCAGTGTTTCACAAATGACATATTTTAGGCAGATTCAGACTGTGGGATGCAAGAGTCAGAGTTGAATGTGTGCCCCTTACCTGCCTCACTTGGCAAAGACGTTGTGTTTGGAAATTATTATTTACAACAAAGCATCTTTTCTACTGGGATGTTATTTTGAATGTCCATTTGGTTTTCTACTACAGCACATTTCCAGGAATGGTTTATAATTAGTTTACAGGCCTTGGCTGTAACTAATGAAACTTTCGCTAAACTACCACTTGTTCTGCAGTTTCCTGCTGCTTATCTATTTAGCTTAAGGTTATTCAATTTCTGCCGGTGTTTGGTGGGGCTTTTGTCTTTTTGCATATATCATTAAGTTCCCCTCTCAGTGTTCTTTCTGTTTCATTGTTCTCTTCTGTGCTGTTCCTGGTGTGACTGATATAACCTGTAATTATTAGCTTTAACTTCGAGTGACCAACCTCCAAAACTTGAATGGTGTCAACACCCCATCCATCCTGCAGTGTAACAGACCAGAGAGACCTTTCAAAAAAAGTACATTTTTATTGTAAGCAGCTGCCAGGAGATGCAATTTTGAAAAAACGTTAGTGTTATTGCAGCCATTTAGTGCAAGTGCACCAATGTGCCCCAGTAAAATTGAAATTAATGGGAATCGGGAAAATTCAGCACTGGCTGGAGTGATACCAGCGCAAAGGAAAATGGTTGTTGTTGGAGGCCAGTTATCTCGGCCCCAGGACATCGTTGCAAGAGTTCCTTGGGACAGTGTCCTCAGCCCAACCATCTTCAACTGCTTCATCAATGACCTTCCCTCCATCATAAGGTCAGCAGTTGAGGATGCTTACTGATGATTGCACGGTGTTTTGTTCCTTTCAGGCTTGGGCTGATAAATGACAAGTAACATATGCATCACACACGTGCCAGGCAGTGGCCATCTCCAGCAAGATGGTAAACAAGATTACCATTGTCAAATTCCCCCATCAACAACATCCTGGGGGTCACCATTGACCAGAACTTAACTGGACTAGCCATACAAATACTGTAACAACAAGAGCAGATCAGAGGCTGGGTTTTCTGTGGCGAGTGACTCAACACCTGACTCCCCAAAGCCTTTCTTCCATCTATGAGACACAAATCAGGAGTCATAGAGTCGTACAGCATAGAAACAGGCCCTTCGGCCCAACGTGTCCATGCCGACCATAATCCCTATCTATTGTAATCCCACCTGCCTGCATTAATTCCATATCCCTCTATGCCTTGCTCATTCAAGTACCTGTCCAGATGCCTCTTAAATGTTGCTACTGTTCCTGCCTCCTCCACCTCCTCTGGCAGCTCATTCCAGATACCCAATATTCTTTGTGTGAAAAATTTACCTCTTTGATCCCCTTTAAACCTCCTCCCTCTCACCTTAAATCTATGCCCTCTAGTTTTAGTCACCCCTACCATGGGAAACAGACTCTGGCTATCTACCGTATCTATGCCTCTCATAATTTTATATACCTCTATCATGTCCCCTCTTAGCCTCTTTCACTCCAGGGAAAACAGACCCAGCCTATCCAATCTCTCTTTATAACTCAAGCCCTCCAAACCAGGCAACATTCTTGTGATTCTTTTCTGCACCCTCTCTAGCTTAATCATATCTTTCCTGTAGTGCGGCGACCAGAACTGCACACAGTACGCCAAATGCGGCCTAACCAGCATTATGTACAACTGTAACATGACGTCCCAACTTTTGTACTCAATGCCTCGGCTGATGAAGGCAAGCATGCCATATGCCTTCTTCACTACCCTGTCTACCTGTGTTGCCACTTTCAGGGAACTATGTACTTGCACCCCAAGGTCTCTCTGCTCAACAACACTTGCCAGGGCCCTGCCATTCACTGTATATGTTCTGCCCTGGTTTAACTTCCCAAAATGCATCACTTCGCACTTGTCTGCGTTAATTTCCATTAATTCCCTTTCCCACTTTCCCAGTTGATCTATATCCTGTTGTAACCTTATACAACCTTCTTCACAGTCCACTATACCACCAATTTTGGTGTCATCTGTAAACTTACTAATCATGCCCCCTACATTCACATCCAAGTCATTAATATATATGACAAACAACAGAGGGCCCAGCACCGATCCCTGCGGCATACCACTGGTCACCGGCCTCCAATTTGAAAAACAACCCTCCACTACCACCCTCTGCCTCCTATCACCAAGCCAATTTTGTATCCAATTGGCTAGCTCACCCTGGATCCCATGTGTTCGAACCTTCTGGACCAGCCTACCATGCGGGACCTTGTCAAAGGCCTCGCTAAAGTCCATGTAGACGCCGTCCATTGCCCTGCCCTCATCAATCCTCTTGTTCACTTCCTCGAAAAACTCGTCAAATTCGTGAGACATGATTTCCCATGCACAAAGCCATGCTGACTATCCCTAATCAGACCATGCTTTTCCAAATGCATATAAATCCTGTCTCTCAGAATCCCTTCCAATAACTTTCCCACCACTGATTTAAGGCTCACCGGCCTGAGTGTGATAGAATACTCCCCGCTTGCCTGGATGAATGCAGCTCCAACAACACTCAAGGCTCAACACCATCCAGAACAAAGCAGCCCATTTGATTGGCACCCTGTTCACCATCTTAAATATTTATACCTTCCTCCACCAGCACACCATAGCTGCAGTGTGTACCATCTACAACAGGGGTGTCCAACCTTTTTACGTGGGGGGGCCACATTACAATTTTTGTCCTGCATTGGGGGCTGGTGAGGAAATTTCAGAAAGATAAAGACAGTAAAAAAAAAATTATCTTACCGTCAAAACAACAAACTTGCATTTTTGTGAAGAAGCTTTAAATGAGAAAACTAATTTATTGACTTACTTTCTCATCAAAATGTTGAACACAGATTTAGTGCACACACCTGGCATTGCTTTTGCTTGCATTACTACTCAATCTGTGCCCGCACACTTGACGTAGTGATGCGGAGTATTCCAGATAGTCGTCCATCTGTCATGAGTGATCTTGATCTCTTTTTCTTCCCTCTCTCTCTCCTCCCTCCCACCCTCTCTCTCTCTCTCCCTCCCTCTCCCTCCCTCTCCCTCCTTCTCCCACCCTCTCCCACCCTCTCCCACCCTCTCCCACCCTCTCCCACCCTCTCCCACCCTCTCCCACCTTCTCCCACCCTCTCCCACCCTCTCCCACCCTCTCCCACCCTCTCCCACCCTCTCCCACCCTCTCCCACCCTCTCCCACCCTCTCCCACCCTCTCCCACCCTCTCCCACCCTCTCCCACCCTCTCCCACCCTCTCCCACCCTCTCCCACCCTCTCCCACCTTCTCCCACCTTCTCCCACCTTCTCCCACCTTCTCCCACCCTCTCCCACCCTCTCCCACCCTCTCCCACCCTCTCCCACCCTCTCCCACCCTCTCCCACCCTCTCCCACCCTCTCCCTCCCTCTCCCACCCTCTCCCACCCCCACCCTCCCCCTCCCCCCCTCCCCCTCCCACTCCCTCCCCCTCCCACTCCCTCCCCCTCCCTCTCTCCCTCCCCCCTCCCTCTCTCCCTCCCCCCTCCCTCTCTCCCTCCCCCCTCCCTCTCTCCCTCCCCCCTCCCTCTCTCCCTCCTCTCTCCCTCTCACCCTCCCTCTCTCCCTCCACCCTCCCTTTCTGTCCACCCTCCCTTTCTGTCCACCCTCCCTTTCTGTCCACCCTCCCTTTCTGTCCACCCTCCCTTTCTGTCCACCCTCCCTTTCTGTCCACCCTCCCTTTCTGTCCACCCTCCCTTTCTGTCCACCCTCCCTTTCTGTCCACCCTCCCTTTCTGTCCACCCTCCCTTTCTGCCCACCCTCCCTTTCTGTCCACCCTCCCTTTCTGCCCACCCTCCCTTTCTGCCCACCCTCCCTTTCTGCCCACCCTCCCTTTCTGCCCACCCTCCCTTTCTGCCCACCCTCCCTTTCTGCCCACCCTCCCTTTCTGCCCACCCTCCCTTTCTGCCCACCCTCCCTTTCTGCCCACCCTCCCTTTCTGCCCACCCTCCCTTTCTGCCCACCCTCCCTTTCTGCCCACCCTCCCTTTCTGCCCACCCTCCCTTTCTGCCCACCCTCCCTTTCTGCCCACCCTCCCTTTCTGCCCACCCTCCCTTTCTGCCCACCCTCCCTTTCTGCCCACCCTCCCTTTCTGCCCACCCTCCCTTTCTGCCCACCCTCCCTTTCTGCCCACCCTCCCTTTCTGCCCACCCTCCCTTTCTGCCCACCCTCCCTTTCTGCCCACCCTCCCTTTCTGCCCACCCTCCCTTTCTGCCCACCCTCCCTTTCTGCCCACCCTCCCTTTCTGCCCACCCTCCCTTTCTGCCCACCCTCCCTTTCTGCCCACCCTCCCTTTCTGCCCACCCTCCCTTTCTGCCCACCCTCCCTTTCTGCCCACCCTCCCTTTCTGCCCACCCTCCCTTTCTGCCCCTCCCCCTCTCTCCCTTCCCTCTCTCTCCCTTCCCTCTCTCTCCCTTCCCTCTCTCTCCCTTCCCTCTCTCTCCCTTCCCTCTCTCTCCCTTCCCTCTCTCTCCCTTCCCTCTCTCTCCCTTCCCTCTCTCTCCCTTCCCTCTCTCTCCCTTCCCTCTCTCTCCCTTCCCTCTCTCTCCCTTCCCTCTCTCTCCCTTCCCTCTCTTCCCCCCCTTCCCTCTCTTCCCCCCCCCCTTCCCTCTCTTCCCCCCCCCTTCCCTCTCTTCCCCCCCTTCCCTCTCTTCCCCCCTTCCCTCTCTTCCCCCCCCTTCCCTCTCTTCCCCCCCTTCCCTCTCTTCCCCCCCCCCTTCCCTCTCTTCCCCCCCCCTTCCCTCTCTTCCCCCCCCCTTCCCTCTCTTCCCCCCCCTTCCCTCTCTTCCCCCCCCTTCCCTCTCTTCCCCCCCCTTCCCTCTCTTCCCCCCCCCTTCCCTCTCTTCCCCCCCCCTTCCCTCTCTTCCCCCCCTTCCCTCTCTTCCCCCCCCCTTCCCTTTCTTCCCCCCCCTTCCCTTTCTTCCCCCCCTTCCCTTTCTTCCCCCCCCTTCCCTTTCTTCCCCCCCCTTCCCTTTCTTCCCCCCCCTTCCCTCTCTTCCCCCCCCTTCCCTCTCTTCCCCCCCCTTCCCTCTCTTACCCCCTTCCCTCTCTTACCCCCCCTTGCCCCTTCTCTCCCCTTCCCTCTCTCCGCCCCCTCTCTCCCCTTCCCCCTCTCCGTCTCCCTCCCCCTTCCCCCTCTCCGCCTCCCCTCTCTCTGTGACAGGTGCTGAGAGCGGGAACAGTGGTTCCTAAACTTTCCAAAGCTTCTGGTTTTCCAGTGGGTTCTAATTGCTTTTTAAAAGCCTGCTGGAAAACCCCGAATCTGTCCTATCTCAGCACCTGTCAGCTGTGAATATTGAAGAAGTGTTAATGAGCATTAGATAAAGATCTAAGCTTAGAAATTCCAATTCTGCTGTGAAACTGTCAGTGCAATTTTTTTAAAGCGGTCTGGTTGGAAAGAAGAAGCCAATGAGAAATTTCTCATTCCTGAAATTACCTGTCACGGACCTCAATATCTTATCATTATGGACATGTTGACGACCCCTGGCGAAGGATGAGGAGCAGTCGGGTGCAGTTTACATCCATGGGCCCAATGTTGGACAACCATGATCTACACTTGTCAAAGCTTCTTTGACAGTAACTCCCAAATTTGCGACCTCGACTACCTAGAAGAACAAAGGCAACAGGTGTATATGAACACCAGCACTGCCATGTTCCCCTCCCAAGTCATACACCATCCTGACATGGAAATATATCACCGTCACTTCATTGTCGCTGGGTATACAGTCTGGAAGTCCATATCTAAAATCATTGTGCGAGTACCACACTAACTGCAACAAATCAAGAAAGTGGGTCACCAGCACCTGGTTGGGTGATTAGGGATGAGCAATAAATGCTGACCTGGCCAGCGATGCTCACATCCCATGAGTGAATAAAACTAAGCTCCGCTCATCTGGATCATGATCCTCAGCTCTATTGTTCGGGAGGTGCCAGGTGGGAATCTGTCCTTTTCCCAAAAAGGATGGACGATCTGAAGGGATATTGTTCTCCAGGCCACTTTCCTTTCTTGTAGCTGATTCAGAATAGCCTGCGAGCAAATCATTCAGCCATAGGTGAGGGGAGAAAATGTGGGGGCAAACTGTTGGTCAAAGACTCTAATTTTTTAAAGTTAGGATAGTGCTATACACACCATGATGCAGCCGGTGTCAGACATGTCAATGTAACTGTCATTTGATTTCCTAGCATTTGATTTTCTGGATTTGCTTCTCTTTGCCCACCCTTCTCATCCCTCCCAAAATGAACTCAAATATCCTGTCTATTCTGCAATTTTCAGACTTTTCCCCAAGAAGATGAACATATTACATATTCCTTAGTGTATAGTAAACTGTAAAGGGAACCAAAAGCAAGACATTGATGGTGGGATGTGCTTGGAAGGAAGTCTAAGGGTCCAATGAGCCGTTTGTGTGCAGGTTATGCTTTCAAGAACTGCAGATGTCAAGCTGAAGATTGAAACCAGAAATACTAAGGGATAGGTTTAGAAACTTGTTAGTGCCTGGTAAAGCAAATGACCTAATACTTGTGACTGTTCCAGTTTTACACAATGCTATCAAAGACCTATTCTAGCCTATCGCAGTATGTTGCACACTTGAGCCTAAAAGAAACTTTTTTTCTATTCAATTCCCTGAAAGCGATGGTAGTTCCAGACTTTAGACATTCTTGGCCCATACACGCCCCCACCTCCACCCATTTATGCAGCAGAAATTCTCTCTGGTTGTACTGTGGCAGTATTGCCTGGTGTTTCCATAGTTACAATTAATTATTCACTCTTTAACTATGAAACACAGCTGTTACATCCAAATATCTCATTATATGCTCTGTTTTTTTTTTGAAGGTTCATGTGGAATTTTATTATATTTCTGATTATCGCATAAATTTTAATATCGTACCTATTGTCCAAAGAACACTTATAACCTAAGTAGCATCGCACAACACTGAATATACATTAATTTCTTATGGAAAACAGTTTGTTGCACGTTGAGTAACAACTCCTCCACAACACTTTTGTGTAGCCTTCAAAATATGTTTCCATTTCATTTATTCATCCTTCCTGCTTTCCTGATGGCACCAACTCTTGCTGGAGTAAGGTTCACAGCTGCAGGCAGTCCTCCAGTACCCAGTGAGTGCTGATAGTGGTGGATGTTAGAAGAGAATCCTGTTGGGCTCTTACCTGGCATCCATACCCAGTATCTATACAAACACACTCTGCTGTCATGTCATCAGAAGCATGAGCTTCATTACTTTGTTCCCTTGTCTTAGGCTTCATGCTGAAGCCTAGCTGCCACTCAGTTGGGAAATTGCATCTGGAACCTCCTGTTTATTCAGTGCTACAGCAGGGGGTTCCTTTAGCCAGTTAGCCATTAGGGAACTAATATTGTGTAGCCTTAACCTGCAAACTTTCTTTTATTCGTTCATAGAATGTAGACGCCACTGGCTAGGCCAGCATTTATTTCCCATCCCTAATTGCCCTCGAGAAGATGGTGGTGAGCGGCCTTCTTGAAACGCTGCAGTCCATGTTGGGTAGGTACACCCACAGTGCTGTTAGGAAGGGGGTGCCAGGAATTTGACCTATCGACAGTGAAGGAATGGCGAGATAGGTCCAAGTCAGGATGGTGTGTGGTTTGGAGGAGAACTTGCTTCAGGTGGTGGTGTTCCCATGCATCTGCTGCCCTTGTCCTTCTAGGTGGTAGAGGTTGCGGGTTTGGAAAGTGCTGTCAAAGGAGCTTTGGTGCGTTGCTGCAGTGCATCTTGTACATGATATGCACAGCTGCCACTGTGCATTGGTGGTGAAGGGAGTGAATATTTGTGGATGGGGTGCCAATCAAGAGGGCCGCTTTGTCCTGGATGGTGTCAAGCTTCTTGAGTGTTGTTGGAGCTGCACCCATCCAGGCAAGTGGAGAGTATTCCCTCACACTCCTGACTTGTGCCTTATCGATGGTGGACAGGCTTTGGGGAGTCAGGAGGTGAGTAACTCGCCATAGGAGTCCTAGCCTTTGACCTGCTCTTGTTGCCACGGTATTTATATGGCTACTCCAGATCAGTTTCTCGTCAATGGTAACCCCCAGGATGTTGATAGTGGGAGAATCAGCGATGGTAATGTCATTGAATGTCAAGGGGAGATGGTTAGATTCTCTCTTGTTGGAGATGGTCATTACCCAGTACTTGTGTGGCGCGAATGTTACTTGCCACTTATCGGCCCAAGCCTGGATATTACATTTCTACACAGACTGCTTCAGTATCTGAGGAATCGTGAATGGTGCTGAACATTGTGCAATCATCAGCGAACATCCCGACTTCTGACCTTATGATTGAAGGAAGGTCATTGATAGTTTAGAGATACAGCACTGAAACAGGCCCTTCGGCCCACCGAGTCTGTGCCGACCATCAATCACCCATTTTTACTAATCCTACACTAATTCCATATTCCTACCACATCCCCACCTGTCCCTATATTTCCCTACCACCTACCTATACCAGGGGCAATTGCTAATGGCCAATTTTACCTATCAACCTGCAAGTCTTTGGCATGTGGGAGGAAACCGGAGCACCCGGAGGAAACCCACGCAGACACAGGGAGAACTTGCAAACTCCACACAGGCAGTACCCAGAATTGAACCCGGGTCGCTGGAGCTGTGAGGCTGAGGTGCTAACCACTGCGCCACTGTGCCGCCCAAGCAGCTTGAAGATGGTTGGGCCTAAGACACTATCCTGAGGAACTCCTGCAGTGATGTTCTGTAACTGAGATGATTGACCTCCAACAACTACAGCCATCTTTCTTTTCACTAGGTATGACTCCAAGCAGCGGAGAGTTTTCCCCCTGATTCCCATTGATTCCAGTTTTGCTAGGGCTCCTTGATGCCATACTCGGTCAAATGCTACCTTGATGTCAAGGGCAGTCACTCTCACCTCACCTCTTGAGTTCAGCTCTTTTGTCCACGTTTGAACCAAGGCTGTAATGAGGTCAGGAGCTGAGTGGCCCTGGCGGAACCCAAACTGAGCATCAGTGAGCAGGTTATTGCTCAGCAAGTGCCGCTTGAAAGCACTGTCTATGATACCTTCCATCACTTTACTGATGATTGAGAGTAGACTGATGGGGTGGAAGTTGGCCAAGTTGGACTTGTCCTGCTTTTTGTGTACAGGCCACACCTGGGCAATTTTTCACATTGCCGGGTAGATGCCAGTGTTGTAGCTATACTGGAACCGCTTGGCTAGGGGCGCGGCAAGTGAGCACAGGTCCTCACCACTATTGTCAGAATGTTGTCGGGGCCCATAGCCTTTGCAGTATCTACTACCTTCAGTCATTTCTTGATATCACACGGAGTGAATTGAATTGGCTGAAGACTGGCATCTGTGATGCTGGGGACCTCAGGAGGAGGCCAAGATGGGTCATCACCTCTGCACTTCTGGCTGAAGATTGTTGCAAGTGCTTCAGCTTTATCTTTTGCACTGATGTGCAGGGCTCCCCCATCATTGAGGATGGGGATATTTGTGGAGCCACCTCCTCCAGTTAGTTGTTTAATTGTCCACAACCATTCACGACTGGATGTTGCAGGACTGCAGAGCTTGGATCTGATCCGTTGGTTATGGGATCGCTTAGCTTTGTCTATCCCATGCTGTTTACGATGTTTGGCACGCAAGTAGTCCTGGATTGTAACTTCACCAGGTTGACACCTCATTTTGAGGTATGCATGGTGCTGCTCCTGGCATGCCCTCCTGCACTATTTAATGAACCAGAGTTGGTCCCCGGGCTTGATGGTAATGGTAGAGTGGGGGATATGCTGGGCCATGAGGTTACAGATTGTGGTTGAATACGATTCCGCTGCTGCTGATGGTCCACAGCGCCTCATGGATGCCCGGTTTTGTATTGCTAGATCTGTTCGAAATCTATCCCATTTAGCACAGTGATATTGCCACGCAACACGATAGACGGTATCCTCAATATAAAGACAGGACTTCATCTCCACAAGGACTGTGCGGTGGTCACTCCTACCGACACTGTCATGGACTGATGCATCTGCGGCAGGCAGATTGGTGAGGACGAGGTCCAGTATATTTTTCCCTCCTGTTGGTTCCCTCACCAGCTGCCGCAGACCCTATCTAGCAGCTATGTCGTTTATGACTCAGCCAGCTCGGTCAGTCATGCTGCTACCGAGCCACTCTTGGTGATGGACATTGAAATCTCCCACCCAGAGTACATTCTGCACCCTTGCCACCCTCAGTGCTTCTTCCAAGTGATGTTCAACATGGAGGAATACTGATTTTTCAGTTGGGGGGGTGGAGGGGGGTGCAGTAGGTGGAGGTTTCCTTGCCCATGTTTTACCTGTTGCTGTGAGACTTCATGGGGTCTGGAGTTGATGTTGAGGGCTTCCAGGGCAACTCCCTCCCGAATGTATACCACTGTGCCGGCACCTCTGCTGGGTCTGTCCTGCCGTTGGGACAGGACATACCCGGGAATGGTGATGGCTGTGTCTGGGACATTGTCTGAAAGGTATGATTCGGTGAGTATGACTAGGTCAGGATGTTGCTTGACTAGTCTGTGGTACAACTCTCCCAACTTTGGCACAAGCCCCCAGATGTTAGTAAGGAGGGCTTTGCACGGTAGGCGGGGCTGGGTTTGCCGTTGTCGTTTCCGGTACCTAGGTCGATGCCGGGTGGTCTGTCCGGTTTCATTCCTTATTGACTTCGTAGCGGTTTGACACAAGTGAGTTGCTTGCCAGGCCATTTTAGAGGGCATTTAAGAGTCAACCATTTTGCTGTGGGTCTGGAGTCGCATGTAGGCCGGACCAGGTAAGGACAGCAGATTTCCTTTCTTAAAGGACATTAGTGAATCAGATGGGTTTTTACAACAATCGACAATGGTTTCCTGGCCATCATTAGACTAGCTTTTTAATTCCAGATTTTTTATTAATTGATCTCTGTGCTCCTCCAATTCTGGCATCTTGTGCATCCCCAATTTTAATCACTTCACCATTGGAGGCGGCGCTTTCAGCTACCTTAGCTGTACGGTCTGGAATTTCCTTCCTAACCTCTCCTCCTCTCTACGCCTTTAAGATGCTCCTTAAAAGAAAAGCAACATTTTGGGTCTGTTGTTAAATAAAAAGGTCCCAATGTGCTACCTCTCTTTTGAAATGCTAAAAGTGTAAACTCCGACTTTGTTCATTATAATGTTGCTTTTGACAAGGGGATGAAAGAGGAGAACTAGAAAGAAAACATGCTACAAGTAAAATAGAGCCTGGCCTGTGCTTGGTACTGTTTGTGCTGTGCTATTGTGTGGCAGAGATTTGCCATGAATACTCATTACCTGGTTTCTTTTCAAAACTGGTTCCTTCACACTTTGGATACTGGCCCATATTTCTAAGCAAGTTGAGCTGTACTCCAGTACAGTCTGAGTCCCCTACTGTGTGCAAGTATAGATATTGGTTCCTGTGGTGATGAAGCAGAGGTGGCTACTCTAAACAGTCTATTTTTGGTGTGTCCTATATTTTCTATATGAACTAGTGTTTCAACATTAAATATAAAGCATTGGACTAGATTTCTTCTCTAATCTCATCTCTGCAAAAAAAAAAAGACAATGGATGTGAGCTTAATGGGCTGAATGGTCTCCTTCTGTGCTGCAACCATTCTATGATTCTATGAAATACCATTCCTTCTATAGTACTGACACGCAGGGTAATGATCACTCTTTGATTGTGTGCTGGTGCCTCTGGAAAGTGGCACCATTTAATTCAAATGAGGAAAAGTGAATAAAACAGAGGAACCATGGTCTGATTCCTTGTAATGGTTGATCTATCTCTCCTGTGGTACAACTGACCTCAACATCCCATACCCCAGGAGATGGGAAATAGGCTGATAGCAGTGGTCACAAGTGTGAATAAGGTCAGAGGTGGAGTCAGTTGTGATGACTCGTATGAGTAAAGAGCCTGCCGGTACTGAGGTCTAGATGTTCTCAATGAGTAGACACTTGGTGAGGGTTACCTCTGGCTTGGTACTACATGATAAACCCATATTAATGCCTTCAGGAGAGAAGAGGGAAAGGAAAACTGTCAGAAGAGAAATTGGAAGGAGAATAAGATAAAAATCAGATTTCCCAGATATTAAGCGGGACTGATAGGGTGTATAGAGAGAAACTCTTCTGCTGGTTGGGGAGTCTAGGACTGGGGGTTGTAGTCTAAAAATTAGAGCCAGACATGTCAGGAGTGATTTCTCCCCACAAAACGTGAAAAAGTTTGGAATTTTGTTCCACAAATGGCAATTGATGCGAGATCAATTGTTAATTTTAAAATCTGAGATTGATAGATTTTTGTTAATCAAAGTTATTAAGGGAGTTGGGGAAAAGATGGGGATATGGTGTTCGATTGCAGATCAGCTATGATCTTATTGAATGATGGAACAAGCTTGAGGGGGCTAAATGACCTTCTGTTCCTACAAGGAAGGTTCAAACTCTAAAACAACTTCACCTCTAATTTCAATGAAGTTTGCAATTACCATCAAAGAACAAAGAACAGTACAGCACAGGAACAGGCCATTCGGCCCTCCAAGCCTGCGCCGATCTTGATGCCTGCCGAAACTAACACCTTCTGCACTTCCGGGGCCCATATCCCTCTATTCCCTTCCTATTCATATATTTGTCAAGATGTCTCTTAAACGTCGCTATCGTATCTGCTTCCACCACCTCCCCTGGCAGCAAGTTCCAGGCACTCACCACCCTCTGTGTAAAAAACTTGCCTCGCACATCCACTCTAAACTTTGCCCCTCGCACCTTAAACCTATGTCCCCTAGTAACTGACTCTTCCACCCTGGGAAAAAGCTTCTGACTATCCACTCTGTCCATGCCGCTCATAACTTTGTAAACCTCTATCATGTCGCCCCTCCACCTCTGTCATTCCAGTGAAAACAGTCTGAGTTTTTCCAACCTCTCCTCATAGCTAATGCCCTCCAGACCAGGCAACATCCTGGTAAACCTCCTCTGTACCCTCTCCAAAGCCTCCACGTCCTTCTGGTAGTGTGGCGACCAGAATTGCACGCAATATTCTAAGTGTGGCCTAACTAAGGTTCTGTACAGCTGCAACATGACTTGCCAATTTTTATACTCTATGCCCCGACCGATGAAGGCAAGCATGCCGTCTGCCTTCTTGACTACCTTATCCACCTGCATTGCCACTTTCAGTGACCTGTGGACCTGTACGCCCAGATCTCTCTGCCTGTCAATACTCCTGAGGGTTCTGCCATTTACTGTATACTTCCCACCTGCATTAGATCTTCCAAAATGCATTACCTCACATTTGTCCGGATTAAACTCCATCTGCCATTTCTCCGCCCAAGTCTCCAACCGATCTATATCCTGCTGTATCCTCTGACAATCCTCATCATTATCCGCAACTCCGCCAACCTTTGTGTCGTCCGCAAACTTACTAATCAGACCAGCTACATCTTCTTCCAAATCATTTATATATACTACAAACAGCAAAGGTCCCAGCACTGATCCCTGGGGAACACCACTAGTCACATCCCTCCATTCAGAAAAACACCCATCCACTGATACCCTCTGTCTTCTATGACCGAGCCAGTTCTGTATCCATCTTGCCAGCTCACCTCTGATCCCGTGTGACTTCACCTTTTGCACCAGTCTGCCATGCGGGACCTTGTCAAAGGCTTTACTAAAGTCCATATAGACAACATCCACCGCCCTTCCCTCATCAATCATCTTCGTCACTTCCTCAAAAAAACTCAATCAAATTAGTAAGACACGACCTCCCCTTCACAAAACCATGCTGTCTCTCGCTAATAAGTTCGTTTGTTTCAAAATGGGAGTAAATCCTGTCCCGAAGAATCCTCTCTAATAGTTTCCCTACCACTGACGTAAGGCTCACCGGCCTATAATTTCCTGGATTATCCTTACCACCCTTCTTAAACAAAGGAACAACATTGGCTATTCTCCAGTCCTCTGGGACCTCACCTGTAGCCAATGAGGATGCAAAGATTTCTGTCAAGGCCCCAGCAATTTCTTCCCTTGCCTCCCTCAGTATTCTAGGGTAGATCCCATCAGGCCCTGGGGACTTATCTACCTTAATGCTTTGCAAGACACCCAACACCCCCTCATTTTTGATAATGAGATGACTGAGACTATCTGCACTCCCTTCCCTAGGCTCATCATCTACCAAGTCCTTCTCCTTGGTGAATACTGATGCAATGTACTCATTTAGCACCTCACCCATTTCCTCTGGCTCCATGCATAGATTATCTTTCATTCCATGATGCTTTTGTGTAATATTTGACTATTATTTTTCTCTATATGGCAATTTTACAGAGCGTCTTTCTTGCAATTGGCTATTAATTGAATTCCTGAATGGGTGCTGCACAGTGCTTATTAAACTGCTGCAACATCAAAATTAATTTCTCCCCTTTGGTTCTTGTTTATGCCTCTCAGCAGTGTGCCTATGGTAAAGAAATTGATTCGCGATTTACTCAATGCACAGACTGCAAGTCACAGCTACATATACAGACATAAAACTGGAAAATAGAAAAATATTTTCTATTGTTTTCAATAGAAGCTAGCTCAGGGCTATCTGCTTAACTACAAAAAGGGTAAAACTGATATGTTATTGTCATCTCAAGATGAATTTCCCTTCCTCTCCCCCAATCTGCTCTACCCGTGTAAAAATCATATAAGCTTACAGCACGGAAGGAAGCCATTCCACCCATCGTGCCTGTGCCAGCTCATTGAAAGAGTTATCCAACTTGTCCCACTCCACTGTTCTTTCCCCATAACTCTGCAATTTTCTCCCTTCTGTTTATCCAGTATTCTTTGCTGAGAGTTACTATCAAATGTGCTTCCATCACCTTTTTCGGCATTTGCAATGTTAAAAAAAAAAATTCTCGCCCTTTTTTGCCAATTCTCTGAAATCTGTCTCCTCTAGTTACTGACCTTGCTGCCAATGTAAGCACTTTCTCGTTATTTGCTGTATTAAAACCCTTCATGATTTTGAACACCTCTATTAAATCTCTCCTTAATCCTCTCTGTTCGAAGGAGAACAATTCTCTTGACTCTCCATGTAGCAGAACTCCCTCATTTCTGGTACCATTCCAGTAAATCTCCTCTGCACCCTCTCCAAGGCCCTGACTAAGGTGTGGTTCATGCTCCAGTAGAGGTGTAACCATATGATTTATAATCGTTAAGCACAATATCCTTGCTTTTGTCCGCTATGCGCTATTTCTAAAGCCAAGAATTCCGTATGCTTTTTCAACTTATCTTGCCAGCATCAAAGATTTCTGTATGTACACCCCAAGGTTTTTTTTTTAATTTCCAAAATATACTTTATTCATAAAAATCTGTAAAAATTACATTACCAGTTTCAAACAGCACCAAGTCAAAAAATACAAACAGTGCAAAGGAGGTCCGTTTGCTTCATTACAATCCTGAGTTGCCTCACAACCCTTCTATTTCACATTTGTCATGCCATATACATTTTTACATTTTACAGCAAATGAAAATTTTCCCGATACAGTTCGAGGGGTTTCCCATGGATCCAGACCCTCAGTTCAGCTTGGGGGGACCTTACACTGTGGTCTTTCCCCATTGAGCCTTTGCTGCGGCTGCCCCAAGCTTTAGTGCGTCCCTCAGCACGTAGTCCTGGACCTTGGAATGTGCCAGTCTGCAACATTCGGTCGTGGACAACACTTTGCGCTGGAAGACCAGCAAGTTTCGGGCAGACCAGAGGGTGTCTTTCACCGAATTGATAGTCCTCCAGCAGCAGTTGATGTTTGTCTCGGTGTGCATCCCTGGGAACAGCCCGTAGAGCACAGACTCCTGTGTTACAGAGCTGCTTGGGATGAACCTCGACAAAAACCACTGCATCTCTTTCCACACCTGTACACCCCAAGGTGTCTCTGCTTCTGTACCTTCTTTGAAATTGTACTGTTGTGTTTATATTGCCTCACCTCATTCTTCCTTGCAAAATGTATCACTTCACACTTTTCTGTGTTAAACGTTATCTGCCGCGTGCCTTCCAATTTCACCAGTCAGTCTCTGTCCTCCTGAAGTCTTTTACTATCATCCTCACTGTTTACTACCTTTCTGAGTTTCTTGCCTTCTGCACACTTTGAAATTATGCATTGTCTACCCAAATCCAGGTCATCAATATGTATCAAAAAGAGCAATGGTCCTAATACCAATCTTGGGAGACAGCAATGTATACCTCCCTTCAGTCTGGGAAGGCAGCAGTGCACCCCTAGTCTCTGCTCCTGTCTCTTACTAATTTTGTATCCATGCAGTCCCTGCTTCTTTAATTCATGGGCTTCAATTTTTCTAAATGTACCATAAAAAGGTACATTTTATATGTTTTTAAGAATCTACATAAAACCTGATCAACATTCCTCATCTCAAATCCCCTTCCCCTCTTTCCCCCATTTTCCCCATACATTCTCTGCCCACCTACCCCCGCCACCGACCTCATCGCAACAGCAGCATGTGATTAAATTAGGGCTGTTATTTAGAACCAGAATGGATGCTGATCACAGCTCACCTTGATCATTTTTGGTTGATGTCTGGCCCCTTCCTTAGACATATCATCCAAGTGTGTCTTTGCTGATCATGAAACCCAGTGTACAGAGTACAGAGCAGAACCACAAGGCTGATCTCTAGTGTCAGGGGTCTCTGTTGTGAAAAAGACTTGATGGATTTGGGGCGGCACAGTGGCGCAGTGGTTAGCACCGCAGCCTCACAGCTCCAGCGACCCGGGTTCAGTTCTGGGTACTGCCGGTGTGGAGTTTGCAAGTTCTCCCTGTGACCGCGTGGGTTTCCGCCGGGTGCTCCGGTTTCCTCCCACAGCCAAAGACTTGCAGGTTGATAGGTAAATTGGCCATTGTAAATTGCCCCTAGTGTAGGTAGGTGGTAGGAGAATGGTAGGGAATATGGGATTCATGTAGGATTAGTATAAATGGGTGGTTGTTGGTCGGCACAGACTCGGTGGGCCGACGGGCCTGTTTCAGCTATATCTCTAAACAAAATAAAATAAAAAATTAAAATAAAATAAATTTGGGCTTTTCAGCCTGGAAAGGAGGTGTTGGAGAGGTGATCTTATAAGAAATGTATCAGATTGCACAGGGTATCGAAAAGGTTAACTCAGAATTTACTTCAAATTAAACCATGGGAGTGGATCTAGGGGACATGAATTCAAAGTAATAAAAATTTTAGGATTGGCATCAGGAAAGTTTGCGCGCACACACAATTTCAGTGTGTAAAATAACTTCCGGATAAATTATTGGCAAAAAAACAGGAATTATTTAAGAAATAATTGGATGCTACGATGAGGGTACATTAGGACCCCTGAGGATGGGTGAATTAATATGAGCCGAATGACCACCACCTGTGATTATCTTGTGAATGTGGATCTCTAGGAAGCTGTTTATGGACTGGATTAACAGGAATTTATTCTCCTGCAAACTAAATGTGCTTAATTACCTTTTTTTAACTCTCTTTCTGAGCGGTATTTTAACATTGTAAATATTCCCCTCTCTACATCCACATAACTACATCCTTTCAGAGTACTGTGGATTAAAGGTTTTATTTCATTGATAACTTCTATTGCTAAAATAATTATATTTATATAGCACCTTTCATGAGTTTAAGACATCCCAAAATGCTTTTCAGCCAATGAAATATTTCTTTAGTATAGTTACTGCGTTAATATGGAAATCATGACAGCCAGTTGGCACACAGCAAAGTTCCACAAGCAGTAATGTAATTATCACCAGATAATCTGTTTTAGTGGTTAAGGAATAAATATTGGTCATACTGCTAAGTAAAACTCCCCCACTCTCCTTTGAAAAGTGCTGAGGGATCTTTTACGTCAACCTGAAAGGGTTGAGGGCACCTCAGTTTAATGTCTCATCCAAAAGATGGCACCTCCAATAGTCAGCACTCTCTCATTACTGCAGTGGAGTGTCAACCTGCAGAATTATGTGCTCAAATCTCTGGAATGGGACTCAAACCCACAAATAAATATTCTGCAACGGAAATCACAAGAACAGACAGTAAGATATTATTTTCTTATCCTTTCTAGCCATTAGCTTTTTTTTAATGGAAAATAAGATCTGCAGTTGTCTTGTAACCCTCCCACTAGCATTCATCCTGTTAAGTGTTTTTCTTCCCTCTCCTTTGCTTGCTGTGCATCACCTGGGACCAAGTGTGTTTCATTTTCCTTTTTGCTGTAAGCATTCTAACTGAAGTGAACAGGGGATGTTTGAGCTCAAGTACTAGTGTCCAAAGTGCAAATCATAATTGGCATTAGTTGGTTGGTTAGTTGCTTACCCTTAATGTTTAACATGGAAACTGAAAACAGTAAGGTGGTATACTAAGGGATGCGATTATAATGAAGGCATGGTACAGGGACAGTGTAGGGGTAATGGTAACTTTAATTGTCTAATGTATACTTGAGCATGGACCTTGTCACCAACGCTAAGTTTGGCTCAATCCATAGCATTGTCACATCTGAGTCAGAAGATGGTTGGTTCAAGTTACACTCCAAAACTTGAGCACATGATTAACAGTTCTGTGCAATACCGCATTATTGGTGTGTTGTCCTTTAGATATGGTGTTAAATTGAAATCATGCCTGCCTGCTGAAGAGGTTCAGGCAGATGGTAACTATCTCATTAGGCTATTCAAAGGAGAGCGGGGAATCCTATAAGATTTCTGCACAACACCCCTCCATTGATCAGCATACCTAAAAACAGATTAGCTGCTCATTCATCTCATTACTGTGTAGAAAAGCAGCTGTTGTGTTTGCCTGCATAATGGCAGTTATTTCAATATAATTTTTTTTATGATGTGCTTTGGTCAGTTTAGAGAGGTGCAGCAAGGTGCTTTGTAAATAAAGATCTTTGTTTCCTCTGCTATTGGATTCAGAATGTTCTATTGTTGAGCTTAAGGTTAACAAGTAAAATTAATGCTGCACTGCCTCCAGCTAGTTAATTCTAAAATGTGTAATGACCTCTGTTAAGCACTTTTGGGCCAGACTTTGTTGTAGAAATAATTACGTGGAAATCAGACGACAACTTCTGGCGACCGTATATGTGCAGTTAATTAAAAACAAGAAATGCTGGAAATACTCAGCAGGTCTGGGCACTGTCTGTGGAGAGAGAAGCAGAGTTAACATTTCAGGTCAGTGACCCTTCATCAGAACTGGCAAAGGTTAGAAATTTAATAGGTTTTAAGCAAATAAAGTGGGGGTGGGGAAAAGAAATGGAAGGTGTTGATAGGACAGAGATTCAGAGAGATTAACTGACAAGGAGGTCATGGGGCAAAGGCTCAGGGTGCGATGAAAGACAAAGCATTAGTGCAGAGCGGGTGTTAAATGACAGAATAATGAACAGCCCTAGCCAAAATCACAAACATGAAAAAAACAGTGGGCAGGCACATGGTTAAAAAAAAAAGAATGATGAAACAAACTAAAAAAAAATAAAAATAAAAAATGGCCAGTCATGCTCTGAAATTATTGAACTCAAATGTTCAGTCCGGAATGCTAAAGCGTGCCTAATAGGTAAATGGAGTGCTGTTCCTCGAACTTAGAATATTGCGTGCCATTCTGGTCGCCACACTACCAGAAGGACGTGGAGGCTTTGGAGAGGGTACAGAAGAGGTTTACCAGGATGTTGCCTGGTCTGGCGGGCATTAGCTATGAGGAGAGGTTGGATGAACTCGGATTGTTTTCACTGGAACGACGGAGGTGGAGGGGCGACATGACAGAGGTTTACAAAGTTATGAGCGGCATGGACAGAGTGGATAGTCAGAAGCTTTTTCCCAGGGTGGAAGAGTCAGTTACTAGGGGGCGTAGGTTTAAGGTGCGAGGGGCGAAGTTTAGAGGGGATGTGCGAGGCAAGTTCTTTACACAGAGGGTGGTGAGTGCCTGGAACTTGTTGCCGGGGGAGGTGGTGGAAGCAGGTACGATAGCGATTTTTGAGAGGCATCTTGACAAATACATGAATAGGATGGGAATAGAGGGATACGGTCCCCGGAAGTGCAGAAGGTTTTAGTTTAGGCAGGCATCAAGATCAGCGCAGGCTTGGAGGGCCGAATGGCCTATGCCTGTTCCTGTGCTGTACTGTTCTTTGTTCTTTGTTGTTCTTGTGTTGATGTTCACTGGAACACTACAGCAAACCCAGGACAGAGATGTGGGCAGTGTGGGGGAGTGTTGAAATGGCAAGTGACAGGAAACTTGGGGTCATGTTTTCGGACTGAGCGGAGGTGTTCTGGCTAAGTACAGTAATTTCCAGTGCAACACCCAATTGAAAGTCTATGGGCAAGCGTAATGAATGGCTGATGCAGTTTGTTTGCCACTGAGAGCAAAATCTGGCCCTTTGCCTTTATACATTTCCCAAGTGGCATAATATTACTTTAGTAAAAATTTGTTGACAGCTTTTTGCCCTTACACTGTGCTGAGTTTATTTATTTGATTCCTTTTATTTTTGTTTATTGCTCTTGGTTACTAAAAATTCTGAGGTGCCAATTGTTTAAAATTAACATTTTTCATTGTTTAAATTCTGTAAAAGGATTGAAGTTCGGTGACTGTAACATTTTGATTTCTTTGTCTACGTAGCCTGGTGCTGCTGTGAGGCTGTTAATGCAGAATGCCTATAAATTATTTACTGTGATCAGGCATTGAGGCATGCAGTGTGAATATGTATTATTAAAGGACAGTTTTCACTATCAACTATAGTATGCTGACATCTGGAACCTGGGTGAGGGAGCTATATTTGGTTACATTATGAATGCACATTATTACATCTTACGTTGTTCATTGTATGCTCAGTAACCTTGTCTATAATTCAACTAAAGCTACATCTAGAATATCCAAAAAGCTAAGTTGAACCCTTTTTTAATTCATGCTGGAAACACTCATCAGGAAAAGCAGCATCTGTGCAGAGAGGTTGGACTGGTAAACATATCAGGTCAATGATTTTCATCATCTGACAAAAGGTCATTGACCTGGTACACTAATCTCACCTTTCTCTTGTCACACCTGCTGAGTGTTTCCACCAATTCCCTTTTTCAATTCACTTTTAAAGAATTTAATTGCATACGAAATGTCTGAACCAAGGACCGAAGCGAGCGTGATGCCCTACACATCATTGTGATTTACGTGATAGTTGCGCATTTTTCAGCATTACATGTCCATTATTAGTGCTACTGTTGTACGTGCAGCAGCCTATGAGTTTAAATGTGTTGCATTCTGAAGCACAAAAGATCCCTTGATGCTACAAAAACACACTGAAGCACCAATTGGTTAAGCTGTCACAACTATGAAGCGCATTAAAGGATCTGATTACGTCATATTCTCTTTTCTCTTCAAATCTGACGCGATAAAAGGCTTCAAGTTAGTTCATAGCTATCCTATGCATTCTTTTAACAACAGCAAAAACAGCTTGCATTTATAGAATACCTTTAATGTAGTAAAATGTCCCAAGGCACTTCACAGGAGGGTTATCAGACAACAATTGTTACCAAGCCAAAGAAGGAGACATTAGGGCAGGTGGCCAAAAGCTTGGTCAAAGAAGTAGGTTTTAAGGAGGGTCAAAGGAGGAGTCAGAGATGGAGACTTTAGGGAGGGAATCCCAGCTCTTAGGACGTAGACAGCTGAAGGCAAGGCCGCTAATTGTAAAGTGAAGGAAAGGGGTTGGAAAAGGTTTGGAGGGCTAGAGGAGTCAAGCTAGGTGAGCTTTCTGGTTGGGGTGTCATGTGTCACATTTTGTATGGAAATTTGAGAGGTAAGTAAACAGAACACAGAGGCCACAATATTTGGCTCCACTATCAGCACTATGGGCATCGGTTAAAGGGAAAAATGGCATTCGTGTCGCACCCGACTACTTCCACCATGGCTCGTACTGTGCGCCATGTTTTTGAGGACGTTAGAGGGCATTGCACGTGTGCACCAGAAGTATGCAGATTGGACATTTGTGATGTCAGTCAGTGTCTAACGCTGACTTGTTGCCCCATCTGCCATTTTCGACCTCATCGCTCCAGTTAATGTCGTCTCTTAAATACGCGCAGCTGTCTTTAGCAGCAGGAGAGACCCCCACCACCCACCAGTGCTATTTAAAGGCATCACCATCCAACTTGGTTAGTTGCTTTTTACTATCTACTTGCTGTTGCAGTGGAAGCACTAGGTTATTGGAGGTGTTGTGGAAAGTTGGTTAAGCCTGCAGGGCTTGGTGCTGGACATTGGGAAGGTGTTGCGTGTGTCTGAAAGGCCTCTGCTTACACCAATTGCCCCCAGTCTTGTGGGCTATAGCTGCAGTTCCCCTTGGGCTACAGCATCAGAGGGAAATGGAAAAGGGAGGCAGAGAAGACAAGCTGCTCACGAGGGATGAGGGGCAGTGTTCTCATCAGAAGACCTTATCCATCTAGGGTCTTCAGGGAGCACTTCCCTTACCTGCACCTAAGCAAGGAGCAATGTGTGAGGCTAATGGTGTAGTTGGTATGATATGTGCTACACAAGTGCCAGGCAGTGACCATCTCCAATGAGAAAGAATCTAACCATCTTTCCTTGACCTTCAACGGCATTACCATTGCTGAAACCCCCTCCATACATCCTGGCAGTTACCATTGTCTAGAAACTGAATTGGAGAAGCCACATAAATGCTGTGGCAACAAGAGCAGGCCAGAGGCTGGAAATTCTGCAGTGAGTAACTCACCTCCTGGCTCCCCAAAGCCTGTCCACAAGGCACAAGTCAGGAGTGTGATGGAATGCTGTCCACTCGCCTAAAGTGTGGATGCATGCAGCTCCAATAGCACTTAAGAAGGTCGACAACATCCAGGACAAAGCTGCCTCCTTGATGGGCACCCAGCCACCACCCTAAACGTTCACAACTTCCATCACCAGCGCACAGTGGCAACAGTGTTTACCATCTTCAAGATGTACTGCAGCAATTCATCAAGCCTCCTTCGGCACCTTCCAAACTCGCAACCTCCACCACCGAGAAGAACAAGGGCAGCAGATGTATGGGAACACCACCACCTGCAAGTTCTCCTCCAAGTCACTCACCTTCCTGATTTGGAACTACATCTCCGTTCCTTCACTGTTGCTGGATCAAAATCCTGGAACTCCCTCCCTAACAGCTGTTGGTATACCACATGGACTGCAGTGGCTCAAGAAGGCAGCTCACCACCACCTTCTCAAGGGCAATTAGGGATGGGCAACAAATGCTGGCCTTACTAGCAATGCTCAAATCCCATGAAGGAATTTTAAAAAGATGCATTCGCTGACATTGGCCACTCTTGTTAAGCCATTAAACTTCCTGTGGCACTGCATCCAGATCGTTCGCTCCTGACTGGTGGCATTGATTGCTATGACCACCTGCTCTGATTGTCTTTTGAGCACGTTTATGGGGGGCCTCCTGGTCCCTGAGGGAAGAGAACCTCTCTCCTTTGGTATATTTCCTGCACCAGTGACTCCAGTGCAGCATCAGAAAACCTGGGAGCATGCTCTCTTGCATGTTGCTCCATTTCTGCAGCTTCTTCCTGGTCCTCCACTCTTAAGCAGCATCAGCCCCTGCTGCATCCTGAATGCACCTCGCCTTTAAGAGTCTGGCTTTAAGTGGTGCAAACTAGTTTCAAGTGGCGTTAGCCTCGCACAAACTTGGGACTCCAGTTGAGGCATGCAGCCACTCAGTAGCACGTTCAGTGCTGGGCTGCACACCGCAATCATTATAATTAGCAGGCAACATGAGGTTTGTGAGCTGCTTGCATTACCTTGAACTAGTGTGGTTTAGTCGCGTATCACTATCCCCGCACCAGGGCAATTGAATTTATAGCCCAAAGTATGTTTTTCGTGAATTAACAGTCTGTTTTTCCACTTTTCTCATGGTGTAGAATCACTAATTACAGAGGTTAAGATTTTGGATGATGTTTTATCAGCAACAAAGTAAATATGAGAACTCAACCCATCCCTGGTGTACGGTGGGTCTGGAAAAGAAAGTGACTTCGGAGTAAGGGCTGATGAGAATAGGAGAATAGTGTTTAGAATAGTCATTATCCATTACCTCCTCTTCTCCCTCTTTCCCTCCCCACACCCCCAAAAATGAACGAGTTAATGAACACACATGTTAGAGATTCGCATGTCTTAGTGGTTTGGAGCAATTTCTGCTGAATTTTGTTCATGCTTGGTATGAAAATTAAAAATTGATGCAGAAAAATTGAGTAATGAAACTAAAATGGATTGTGTATGATGCTGATTCCCATGTAGCTTGACCAGTCTGCGAGTGACTTGACCTGCAGGAGTCTCTGACATCTGGTTGGCATCTGTCCAGAATAGCAGAGCTGAGCTTGGCAGCTTAGGATGGTGGAGAATCAGACACGCAAACCTACCTCATATTGCCCCTGAGCCGCTGCATTATCCAAATAATTAAGTGGGCTATAACTAGGGGTATGTTGTTCCAGCAAGGGTACAGGCCAGTCAGTCCATATCTACTGGCCAGTAGTGCTAATGCTTTAAAACTCTTAATGATTTTGCAGCATTGTGACTTCTAATATGCTGAACACAAAAGAGGGCTTATGCCAGACCTAAATTTAACTACAATAAAACAGATGGCTCCCACAGCAAACTGGCAGATCAAAAACATTGAGAGAAAAATCCAGTGCAGTGTTGTTATGGCTTTTGGCTCTCCATTCACAACATTGGCATACAGCGGAAATTTAACAAGCAAACTACAACTTTGTTCCTTTCACAAATGATTCAGTCAGTTGATGATGACAGCCCAAATTAGGCAAATGCATTAGTTTCAACAGAATTAACCATTCATTCTGATTCTTAACTTTTGCTTGCCTTTCATGCTTAATTAAGGCGAGGTGTTAGCGTAGTGGTAATGTCATGAGAGAAGTAACCCAGAGCCCCAAGCTAATGCTCTGGGGGCAGAGGTTCGAATTCCACCAGGACAAATGATGGAATTTGAATTTAATGAATAAATCTGGAAGTAAAAAGCTAGTCTAATGACCATGAAACCATTGTCGATTGTTGTAAAAACCCATCTGATTCACTTATGCCCTTTAGGGAAGGAAATCTCTCGTCCTTACCTGCCTGTCTGGCCTACATATGACTCCAGACCCACAGCAATGTGGTTGACTTTTAAATGCCTTCTGAAATGGCCTAGCAAGCCACTCAGTTGTATCAAACCGCTACAAAATCTAAGAAAAGGAACGAAACTCGACGGACCACCCAGCATCGACCTAGGCACTGGAAACGACAATTGAAAACCTAACCTTGTCGACCCTGCAAACTCTTTCTTACTGACATCTGGGGGCTTGTGCCAAAATTGGGAGAGCTGTCCCATGGACGAGTTGAGCAACAGCCTGACATAGTCATACTCACGGAATCATACCTTACAAATGATGTCCCAGCCACCACCATCACCATCCCACCTGCAGGACACACCCACCAGAGGTGGGGACACAGTGGTATATAGTCAGGAGGGAGTTGCCCTGGGAGTCATCAACATTGACTCCATCAAGTCTCAAGCCATCAGGTCAAACATGGGCAAAGAAACTTCCTGCTGATTACCACTTACCGCCCCGCCTCGTCTGATAAATTAGTGCTTCTCCATGTTGAACACAAATTGGAAGAAGCACTGAGGATAGCAAGAGCACAACATGTACTCTGGGTGGGGAACTTCAATGTCCATCTCCAGGAGTGGCTCAGTAGCACCACTACTGACTGAGCTCGCCAAGACCTAAAGGACATAGCTGCTAGACTGGGTCTACGGCAGGTGGTGAGGGAGCCAAGAGCGAAAAACCTACTTGACCTCGGCCTCACCAGTCTACCTGTTGCAGATGCATCTGTCTGTGACAGTATTGGTAGGAGTGACCACCGCACAGTCCTTGTGGAAACTAAGTCCCGTCTTCACACTGAGGGTACCCACCATCGTGTTGTGTGGCGCTACCACCGTGCTAAATGGGATAGATTTCGAACAGTTCTAGCAACTCAACTGGTTATCCATGAGACGCAGTGGGCCATCGGCAGCAGCAGAATTGTATTCAACCACAACCTGCAACCTCATGGCTCAGCATATCCCCCACTCCACTATTACCATCAAGCCGAGGGCCAACCCTGGTTCAATGAAGAGTGCAGGAGGGCATGCCAGGAGCAGCACCAGGCATCTCTCGAAATGAGGTGTCAGCCTGGTGAAGCCGCACCCAGGAGTACTTGCGTGCCAAACAGTGGAAGCAGCATGCAATAGACTGGGCTAAGTGATCCCACAACCAAGGGATCATATCTAAGCTCTGCACTCCTGCAACATCCAGTCGTGAATGGTGATGGACAATTAAACAACTAACTGGAGGAGGAGGCTCCACAAACAGCCCCATCCTCAACAATGGGGAGCCCAGCACGCCAGTGCAAAAGACAAGGCTGAAGCATTTGGATCCATCTTCAGCCAGAAGTGCCGAGTGGATGATCCATCTCGGCCACCTCCTGAGGTCCCCAGCATCATAGATGTCAATCCAATTCACTTCACGTGATATCAAGAAATGGTTGAAGTTGCTGGATATTGCAAAGGCTATGTCCCCTGACAACATTCTGACAATAGTACTGAAGACGTGCTGCAGAACTAGCCGCGTCCCTAGCCAAGCTGTTCCAGTACAGCTACAACACTGGCATCTATCCGGCAATGTGGAAAATTGCCCAGGTATGTCCTGTACACTAAAAGCAGGATAAATCCAACCTGGCCAATTACTGCCATATCAGTCTACTCACGATCATCAACTAAGTGATGGAAGGGGTCGTCGACAGTGCTATCAAGCAGCACTTGCTGAGCAATACCTGCTCACTGACGCTCAGTTTGGATTCTGCCAGGTCTGCTCAGCTCCTGACTTCATTACAGCTTTGGTTCAAACATGGACAAAAGAGCTGAACTCCAGAGGTGAGGTGAGAGTGACTGCCCTTGACATCAAGGCAGCATTTGACCGAGTGGGGCATCAAGGATCTCCAGCAAAACTGGAGTCAGTGAGAATTGGGGGGAAACTCTCCGCTGCTTGGAGTCATACCTAGAACAAAGGAAGGTGGTTGTGGTTGTTGGAGGTCAATCATCTCAGTTCCAGGACATTACTGCAGGAGTTCTTCAGGGTAGTGTCCTAGGCCCAACCATCCTCAGCTGCTTCATCAATGACCTTCCCTCCATCATAAGGTCAGAAGTGAGGATATTCGCTGATGATTGCACAACGTTCAGCACCGTTCGCAACGACTCAGATACTGAAGCAGCCTGTGTCCATATGCAGCAAGGCCTGAACAACATCCAGGCTTAGGCTGATAAGCGGCAAGCGATATTCGTGCCAGGCAATGACCATCCCCCAACAAGAGCAAATCTAACCATCTCCCCTTGATGTTCAATGGTATTGCCATTGCTGAATCCCCCACTATCAACAACCTGGGGGGGGTCACCATTGACCAGAAACTGAACTTGATCAATCACATAAATGCTGTGGCTGCAAGAACAGGTCAGAGGCTGGGAATTCTGTGGCGAGTAACTCACCTCCTGACTCCCTGTTCACCATCTGTAAGGCACAAGTCAGGAGTGTGATAGAATACTTGCCTGGATGGGTGCAGATCCAACAACACTCAAGAAGCTCGACACCATCCCGGACAAAGCAGCCCGCTTGATTGGCATCCTATCCACAACCTTCAACATTCACTCCCTCCACCACCAAAACACAGTGGCAGCAGTGTGTACTATCTACAAGATGCACTGCAGCAACTCACCAAGCCTCCTTCGACAGCACCTTCCAAACCTGTGACCTCTACCACCTCGAAGGACAAGGGCAGCAGCTGTATGGGAACACCACCACCTGCGAGTTCCCTCCAAGCCACACACCATCCTGACTTGGAACTTTATTACCGTTCCTTCACTATCACTGGGTCAAGATCCTGGAACCCCTTCCTACCAGCACTGTTGGTGTGCTAACACCCCAAGTACTGCAGTGGTTCTAGAAGGCAGCTCACCACCACCTTCTCGAGGGCAATTAGGGATGGGTAATAAATGCTGGCCTGGCCAGCGATGCACTCATCCCATGAACGAATAAAAAAGCCTTTGAATATTATAAAAGTGTTGCTTCTGCAACCAAGTAATTTTAATGCAATATCTGTCAGTTATAATGTTCAGATGCTCACGTTACAAGGTGGAAATTATGGTGCTCAGCATGCTAACTGAATGCTTCTATGTTACTAGCTGAACTCCATTAGGTAGATTTTCTATTCTTTATTTCAGTGCCTGTAACATTGCTGGGGATATCACGACCAAGCAAGATCCTGTTATGGACAGGTGGGAAGTAGTGTGGGTGACTTCCACTTTTCACCTCTCAAATGACTGCAGATTGTGTTACAAAAATAGTGTTTTAGTCCATGAGTCTTTTTAAGGGTCAAATAAATAAACAAATGATAACTTTTCTCATATTTAAAAAAAAAAATGCTTATTTTTTACACAATAACTGAAAGATATTTGCGACTTCACCAACTCACGCATTCACACACAAACACGCACACACAAGGAGATAGAGAGTAGAGTGGTAGCATGAAATTGCAGTTAATTGTTTTAAAAGAGTTTGTTGTGTTTAAAAAAACCTTTAGAAACTTTTGGGAGAAAATCTTTCAGCGGTGCAGGCATGAACGTTCATTCTCTTGAAAAGGATGAAATGTCGCAGGCTCCTTTTGGGTAAGCCTCAGTCCAAAGTCGATGGTAGGAATCATGGTTCAATTTTGCAGATTGGGAGTTCCAAAGTTACTTTGGAATTACAGTGCTGCAGTAGTTAAAAAAATGTATCAGGAGGGCTTCTGTTTAGCTGGAACTATCTCACATCTATTCATGCTGGAAAAATCCTTCTTTGACTGTCCTGCCTCTCTCTCTCCAGAGCGATACCTTTTAAAGTAGAAACTTGTCAGGTTGGGGTAACGGTCAGATGACTAAGTGCTTTCTCCCCTGGGGTGATGCATACAATGTTCCAGGATATAGGAATCATTATTACATGGTGGTGTCTGTTTGTGGTCCATTTTGAAAAATCGATGTTTAACATCTATTATTTTGGCCTTGGCTTCGGAGTCAGTCTGCCTACAAAAGTCTTTGGGCTGAATTTTAAAACGGCGGGGCGCATGCGCATATGTACTCCATGGAGCTGCCGTGATATTTAGCGCGGCAGCTCATTTGCATGGCCATGGCGGACTGCGCCCCACCACTGATGACATGGAAGGGGGCGGATGCTCTGTCTCTGGCAATGGCGTCCAACACCACCGCCATTTTTAAAGGGCTTCTAGCCCTTCCAATTCTTTTAAATTTTGTAAGTTATTGGGAGTGTGAATTAAAAATGAAAAACTTCATAAATGTTTTGATACCCCCTCCCACCTCCCCAAGACAAAATAAATTATTACTCTCCTTCCCTCCACCCCCCCCCCCCCCCTCCCAAAAAAAGTACCTTTCGGTTCCTATCTTCCCTTCCCTTTCGTCTTCAACCGAGAAACCTGTTTATTCACCGTACTGGAGGGGTCACCTGACCTCTACTCCATTTTGTCTGTGACAAAAATGTGTCCTACAGTCGACTTTTATTTCATAATTCCTCCAGTTCATTTCATATTTCATCATCACTGTTCCCTCCATGAAAGTGACACTTTCTTGTCCCATTCCGTTCTCGCCCCACATCACATTGAAGTTGGCTCTGTAGCTCCCCACATGACTATGAAAGATTCACCTTCCCAGAAATGTTGTAGTTCTCATTTAGTGGCAATCTGCAGTACACTTGAGAACAAAACCCTCAAAGCATTATACCGAAGGGCCACGTCAGCACAGACATGCTTTGTGGCTCACTACATATGTTTCATGACTAGGGTAGATTCAGCTTCCAAGGGAATCTTACTGTATTAATTTACTGAAAATTCACAGTGTACTTAGAAACAAATCCCTTCCTGACTGTTTTCCAGTAACCCTCTGCTAGCAATCAAGAGTAAGCATCCCAATTGATACTCTTTCTTTCCCCCATCTCCCATGCATGCTGAGGCCAATCAATCATCGTACCCATGTTGCTACCCTAGCTAAGATCAATCAACAGTAAAGTTCAGGGATCAAACCAGGGATCTTTGTGACTCAGCAGAGCACGCATTACCAACTGAGACACCAAGGGAGTCTCATTTGTTTCTTATTTAACAAGATTGTCAGTCATGGCTCAGGAGTTGGCAACTCCTGCGTCTGAGCTAGAAGGTTGTGGGCTTAAGTCCGATTGCGCAGACCTGAGCAGAAAGTGTCGGCTGATACTCCAGTGCTGCACCATTGGAGGTGTTTTTTTTAAGAAGACATTGAACTGAGGCCTGTTGCCCTCTCAGGTAGATATAAAAGATCCCATGGTGACAATGTTGGAAGTACTGGTTACTGTAGTTAACCAGGATTTATTTCAGAGTGAGCAGGTGATGCTCATTGCAGCTTGTATTTAAGGGCTGGGTTTTTCCCCAGTGGGGAGAATTACTTCTAGGCAGGGAGTTGGTGCAGAAGGGTAGAATGTAAACTGGAATTTGTACTGAACTGTGGATTCAGAATAAAACAGTGTGGATTGCAGACTGTCTCCTGCTTCCTGGTTTTGGTGAATGGTTGTCTGTCAATTGATCACATGGGACTATCTGAAATAGCAGCAGGGAAAAGCTGCCCAGTGTCCTCGCCAAATTTATCCCTCAAACAACACCACAAAAAAAAAAAATGATCTGGTCATCATCACATTGTTATTTATGGCAGCTTGCTGTGTGCAAATTGGTTGCCATGTTTCCTGCCTTACGACAGTGACGACACTTCAAAAGTATTTAATTGGCTGTAAGGTCCTTTGGGATGTCCTGGGGTTGTGGAAGGCATTGCCTTCCTTTCGTTTTCAAATGAAGCCAGAAATTCTAGAAATGCACAACAGCATCTGACAGAGTGAAGTAGGTTAACATTTTGGGCATTGAATTTCATTACCTTTTTTGTGTAAATCCCGTCTATTCCAAACACTCAGGGCTGAATATTGTGGTCCTGCCGCCAGGAGCGGCAGCGGGTGTAAAAAGTGGCAGCCAGCACGCACGGGCCACGCACCGCCATGATCTTGGGCCTGGCGGCTCATTATCATACGCAGGGCGGCCGCCCTCCCCCCAATCATGTGGCGGGGGTGGCCTGGGCAACGCCGTGAACAGCGTCAACTGTTTCTGCGCAAGCACTGGTGTCATTTTTAAAGGGCTGCCAGCCCTGCGAAGAAACTGTAGAGTTGCCCCCATTCCCCCCCAACTACACCAAGAATGCATATTTGCCCCATTCCCCCCACCCCAGAACCACACCACCAATGCAGAGTTCACCCCTCCCCGCCTCCCATACATCAAAAATGCAGAGTTCACCCCCTTCCCCCGCCCACTCTACTACACAACAAATGCAGAGCTTCCCCCTCGCCCCCCCCCCCTTCTCCACTTCAGTGGCGCCAGCTTTCCCTGGGAAGAAATGTGAAGGCCCTGTCACACTGAAGATCCAAAACTGCACAAAAGGTTGCTGTGGATTAAATTTTAATTAATGCAAACAGGTCATTTAAATACGTAAAGTCAGGTCCCATCACCGAGTGGCAGAGGGCCTGCCATAGAGATTACCTGCCACTGGGAAGGTCGGGGTTGGCAATCCCAGCATCAGGTTCCATGGTTAGAGTTTGTTCAGGTTAACAGATCCCCAAATAAGAGGTTCAACACTCCCTCCCCACCACCTCTTCCATTTAAAATCACACTCCGAAGCCCTGCTGCACCTGTAATTATACGAACGTATGAATTAGGAGAAATGTAGGCCACTCGGCCCCTGCTCTACCATTCAATAAGATCATGGCTGATCTTTGTAACCTCGACTCTACATTCCCACCTATCCCCGATAACCTTTCACCCCCATCAGCCCTAACTCCTTGAACATAAAGCATTTGTGCAAGTTGTGGACTAATAGCCAGAATTTTTCCACTACTGGTCCCTGCCGCTTTAAGCATAGGAATGGTGGGAACATCAGAACGCGCTCCTCTGGAGCTCCTTCAGAGCAAGTGCGATCTGTGGAAGTTGCAGTGACATTGCAGCCCTCAATAGCAGCTAACATCTCAGTGGTCGCTGCTATTGGGAAAGGAAAATCCAGGCCGGAGGAGCTGGGGGAGTTGGGTTGCAGGTGAGAGTGTCAGCATTGGCACAGGCACCAAGGGACAAAATGGCCTGTGCAATAATTTCTATAATTCTATGAACAATCCTCTTTATTGAGTCTGAGTCCAGGGAATGGTTTTGTAAATAATGGTGTAGAGTTGCGTTTAGGACAATGCGCTCAATGAAAAATGCTCCCAAGCACTGAGCCCCCACTGCCCTTTGTACACTGTTTCGGTTTGGTTCAGGTTAATCTGTTTTGATGTGTGAAGTCCAAGTGGAGATCACCTTGAGTCCAAGTCATAGCCTATGAAGAAGGGAGAGGGATGGGGACTGTTAAAAGTGGTAATGACTGGGGAGCCTAACTGTACCTTGCGCAGTGCCAGTGTGATTTTTGATTTGGTTACAGGATGGATATTAGATTACTACTACTTACAGGTAGCAGATTGAGTTATTGCAGCTTTTGTTATCATTTACACACAGGCTATCAGTGAGGTATTGTATTCAAATTGGTTATGAGGTAAATATGAGCATTATCTGTTAATTAGTGATGCAATTTTAGTGAGTTGCTGTTGGTACTGGTGGAATAAAAGTTCCTCCAACCTCTGGTTTCCCCACCCACCCCCCCCCCCCCCCCACCCCCACCCCCACCCCCTGGCAAATTCCTCCCACACACTGCTCTCAGTTTACCTTCTTCCCCAGGCCCATGGGTGGCCTTGAGCTTCTTGAAACTTCCCGCACAACAGCTGCTGTTGCAAAACCACACATAAAGATATTTAACAACAGGTAACCCAACCCAGGAGGTAAATGCAACAACATCTGCAATTGTTATGTGCTCAAACTTCCAGGACTACCTCCAACCAGAGTTGCCAACTCTAGCACTACGTGATGACTGTTCATAGAAAGACACAATTTATTTTTACATTTGAAAATGAGCTTTAAATTGTGATTTTAAAAAAACCCACAACAGGTCTCTTGATAAGGAATGTAGCCAAGCAGAGGAACGCAGATAATGGTAAAAGTGAAAGGATGCACCATAATGTTGTTCGGATGTGGGAGTGAGCGTGAGGGCACCCAGCACACCTGCACACACATACACAAAAGGATAGCATGCTGCTCAGATGGTTAAAACTTCTCTCTCTTATAGTCAGTCACATCCAGTAAAAACGACTGTTCATTGCACAGACCTTCTACACGTCTGATAGTTTCCTGTTTGGAGCATGCCGATGCAGAAAGCTTTTTTTTAATAAATGGCAGCTTTGCTTTCTGTATCAAACAAATCTCCTGCACCTGTAAGAAGTGTTTCTTACTGGTGGTTCTCTGGTTAACCATTTATTGCATACCACCGTATCTTGCACCATCAGAACACAACACTGCACTTTTCAATGAAGTTGAAAATTACACAGTATGCCAGTTTGCAGAGAGAGATCAGAATTCTTGCATTTTGAAAGCTCAGATAAAGCGATTGGAAATAAAAAAAACATTGTTAGATCAATAAAGACAATTGAAAAAGTGTAAATTAGTTGAAGAGCAACCTTGTGCTCGGTGATTTTTAAGTTATTCTACACAGTGTCCTTAGAACTTGATTTTCAATGTGGAATGGGGAACCCGAGGATAATTTCAGGGCCCGAAACCCATACCTCCATGGCGTCGCTCATGCAACGCTATTTTTAAATGCTAATGGCCTGATTGGGCAGGAGGTGAGCTCAGCCATGATGGGGCCTGCCACTGCCTTGCCGAGGAGAGCAGCAGCACTTTGAAAATCCATCCCTTGAGCTTTCTGCCTTCTTCCTCACTGATGTGCCCAATCAAGGCACTGAAGTGATGATGAGGGGTTGGGCAGGGGTGCTGGCCTGGCCCTCGGCCAATTTGTCCTTCCAGTAAAATGAAATTAAAACTTAATACTGGTCTAGCAATGCCACAATTTTAAAATTCGAGTCCTTGTTTTCTCCCTCAAACGCCTCGTCCCTCCTTATATCTATAATATCCTCCAGCCTCACAACTCTCCATGATCTATATTTCTTCAATTCTGGCCTCTTGCGCATCTGCAATTTTCATCGCTGCATCATTGTTGGGTGTGCCTTCAGCTGCAGAGGTCCCTAATCTCTGGAATTCCCTCCCTAAACCGCTATGCCTCTCCACCGCTTTCTCATACTTTAAGACACTCCTCGAATCTGACCTCATTGACTAAGCTTTTTGTCTTGTGTCCTAATATCTCCTCATGGGGGTCAGTGTCAGTTTTGTTTCATTACGTTTCTATGAAGAGCATTGGGATGTTTTACGATGCCAGTTGTTGCTTGGTGTACGTCATGGCTTTTTAATGGTTTTAATATGGTCATCTTTGTTTGTGCTGTCAGTAAAATTGACTTGGTTTCCTTGTCTGCTCTTTATGAAGTTCACAAGCTTATTGATCATTCTCGAAGTATGTTAAAGGCTAGTTTACCAGTTATTATAGAAATACCCAGATTTTACAAGGTATCCACACTTCAGTGCAACATTTATTCGAAAATCCTACTGAGTCTTGAGAGAGAAGTTGTGTCCTTTTGTATCAAGAATTGTTAATATTTAGGTGACAATGCACAACAATTATATAATTCCATTAATATAACAAAAAATAACCCAAGGTGTTTCCAAAAAGCATAACAAAGAAAATTAATTCCAAACTGAAAGGGGACACTGGGAGGGTGGCCAAAAGCTTGAGCAAAGAGCAAGATTTTAAGGATGACCTTAAAGGGACAGAGAGGAGCGGATGGATTCAGGAAGGAAATTTCAGAGCGTGTCGGTGAAGCTACAGCTATTAGTGGTGTGATGAATGGATGGGGGATTTAATGTATGTCAGTCAGAGGAACCGAGAGTTTGTGGCTGTTTGCTTTCCAGGAGTATTGGGTTGGAGAATGATGCCCGATAGCGCTTAATATTGTCCAATCGGGTCTGCTCGTGGGTGGTTAAACCAGTTGCATGCCAGATATGCTCAAGTCTGCACCACTTGGAATTGAACGAGCAAAGATGGGGGAACCGCAGGATGAGTGTGAGTAAAGGTTTCACTGAGAGAAAGGGCATCAAGGTGTGAGGAAGTAGTTGAACAAATAGACAGCTGCAGATGTATTGTGGTGAATGGACAGCCAAAGGCCAGGCAGCTGGTTATAAATAACCGGAGAAAAAGCTTTTTTGAAGGGATGATCCCAGAGTAAAGTGGAGTTGAAGGGGGGTTAGGGGTCTGTAATAGTAGGAGGTACAAGGAAGTAGTCAGAGATGGCCTTGTGGGTGATCAAGACCATGAGAATAGAGAGGCTACATTAGATAGCAAGTTCAAGGGGTTAGCAGTGAATATGGCTGGGGGGAGATTTAGGGAGCACAAAAGAGCAGTCAAATTCAGAGGAAGGAAAGGAAAGGGGGCTGAGTTGGAGATTGAAATCACCAAGGAAGAAAAGTTACTCTGTGCAGAGGCTGAGAGAAACTCACGCAGGAGCTTGGGAAGCGGTGGAAAATTAGGATTTTAAAGCAGCGATACATGGGTAGAACAAGGTAACGTGCTCAAAGGAGGAGAAGATGTCACAGAAGTAGGGGGAAGAGACCAGGGTGTGATTTGGTGAGAAGGTCCACGCTTCTACCTTCTCTCCTTAATTAGAGCAGGATGAAGAGAAAAGAATTGTGAAATATCTTGAACTTGTTAAAGGGCTTAGAGGCCAACCACATCCTTTCTGTATATTTTGAGTTGTAGCAATAAGTCAATATTTTGTATATCTAATAGTGTCTTTTGCATTTGTTAAAGACAACATTGGGCAGACAGGCATTGCACAGGAAAGCTTATATTTGCAGAGTCTGTGAAAAGCAATTGTATTCATTTGCAGTTGGTAAACTCGAGTTATATTTTATGGTTTTGGCATAGTTCTTAAGCATTAAAGCTTAATAGTTTGTATGTCATAGTTTTTCCTGATTAACCAGAGTGCCCATTATGAGATGTACTCTGATAAGATGGATGCCATTTGCTTTGCACAGTGGCATTAATTAAGTCATCTGACTTGGTCCTGGAACTAAGAACTGCAGCTGGAATAGTACAAAATGGCAACAGAATGGTGAGGTGGTTCACATTTATTTGAAAGTGAAATGCGATGATAAAGATGTCTGTGTGAGGTAGTTATGCTGCTGTATGAATCAGATGTAAATGCTTTTTGGGACATCTTTCCTTTTACCTGTTGCTCTCCTAGGGAGCAGGAGTAAGTTATATTCAGCTCCTTGAGCCTGCACCACCATTCAGTTAGATAATGGCTGATAGGGAGCTACAACAGGGGCTCAAGTAATGGGGTGGGGTCAAATGGGCTAAAAATAATGAGTAGTAGTGGCAGGTATCGGTTTGCAACTTTCTCACAGTTGAAGTTCAATTTCCTCCCTGCAGCATGAGTCAAATTCATGTTGCTGGCTCTATCTCCTCACCATCATGGTGGTTGAGCCCAGTGCTGCTAGGAAACATATCCTTCAATATCTTGTTCTCCCTTGGGGAGAAAAGTATACTGCTTTACTTATCTTTGGGTAGCCAATCTGCTCAATGTTTACCATTTGTTTGCAGCTGCTCTTCAAAATTTCCAGCAGTTATTTAATGGAGAAGTTAAGAATTTAAGTAAGTGGAACACTGCCAATTTCAATGTTCCACCAATGTGGTGAACAGTTTAAGAAGCTAATAGCATGTCTGAACAGTGGATTGCAAGTCTACAGAAGATACTTAGATTTTATAATCCACCAGTCAAACCGCACTTGGAATACTGTACTCAGTTTTTGTTAACCACACAACAATAAGCTGTGCTTGCATTTCAGAACATACAGAAAACAGCAGCAAAAACAACTTTCATGTATACAACATCTTTAACATCGTAAGTTTTCAAAGACGCTTCACAGAAGTGTAAACTTACAAAAATAGATACCGAGCCAAAAAGTGAGTAATTAGAAGGGGTGATGAAAAGTTTGGTCAAAGAGCTGGGGTTTTAAAGGAGGCCTTAAATGAGGAGAGGGGCGATGATGGATGAGTGAGACTTGGTGTGGTATAAGGTATGGGCAACAAAGTTTTGGATTACCTGAAGTTTATGTAGAGTGGAGAACAGGGGGCTGGCCAGGAAAGCATTGGAATAAAGGCACACACGAGGGCTTCAAAAGGAGATGCCTGAAAAGGGGTGGAGGCAGGCGATATTATGTAGGTGGAAATAAAGGGTCTTTTTGATGGAAATGTTATGGTGTTAGAAGCTAAACTCCAGATCAAAAGGGATGCTGAGGTTGCAAACAGTCTGGTTCAATCTAAGAGAGTGGCCAAAGAGGCAGAGGAATTTGTAGCATGGGGCAAGGACAATGGCTTGGATCTATCCAGTAGTTGAATGGCAGTAACTGCGGCGGGTGCAGGACTGAATGTTGAAGAAGCAGTCTGAGAAAACGGAAGCATTGCAGGGGTTGAGAGAGGTCATGGAGCAGTAGGTCTGGGAATTATCAGTGTATATATATAGAATCTGATTGGATGTCTTCAAATGATGTTGTCGAGGAGCAGCACATAGATAAGGAAGTTGGGGGTGGGTGGAGGTCAAGGATAGATCTTTGGGGGACTCCAAAGGTAATAGTGTGGGGTTATACCTATCAGTAAAGGATGAGCAGGCTGGATCTCTGTTCTCTTGAAAAGAGAAGGCTGAGTGGTCTGATCAAGGTCTTTAGAATTATGAAAGATTTAGATAGCGTTAACACGGAGAGAATGTTTCCACTTGTGGGGAAGAACAGAGCTAGAGACCATCAATGTAAGATAGTCGCCAAGAAATCAAATAGGGAATTCAGAAGAAACTTCTTTACCCAGAGTGGGCTAAGAATGTGGTATTTGTTACCACAGGGAGTATTTGAGACAAAAGTATAGATTCATTTAAGGGGAAGCTAGATAAGCCTATGAGGGAGAAGTGAATTGAGGGTTATGCTAATTGTTAGATTGGGAATCAGGGGGACAACTCTCCACTGGTTGGAGTCATACCAAGCACAAAGGAAGATGTCTGTGATTGTTGGAGGCCAATTATTTCAGCCCCAGGACACCTGGCTGCAGTAGTTCCTCAGGGTAGTGCCCTAGGCCCAATCATTTTCAGCTGCTTCATCAATGTCCTTCCTTCCATCATAGATTAGAAGTTGGGATGTTAGCTGATGGCTGCACAGCCTTCAGTCCCATTCACAACTCCTCAGATACCGAAGCAAGTCCGTTCCCGTATGCAGCAAGAACTAGACAACATTCAGGCTTGGACTGATGAGTGGCAAGTAACATTTGTGTCACGCAAGTGCCAGCAATGATCTTCTCAAACAAGAGAGAATCTAACTATCTCTCCTTGACGTTCAACGGCATTACCATTGCTGAATCTCCCGCCATCAACATCCTGGGGGTCACCACTGACCAGGCACTAAAGCGGACCAGTCCTATGAATACTGTGGCTACAAGAGCAGGTCAGAGGCTGGGACATCTGCGGTGAGTAACTCACCACCTGACACCCCAAAGCCTGTCCACCATCTACAAGACACAGCTCAGGAGTGTGATAGAATACTCTCCACTTTCCTGGATGAGTGCGGCTTTAACAACATGAGCAAGAAGCTCAACGCCATCCCGGAGAAAGCAGCCCACTTGATCAGCACCCTATCCACCACCTTAAACATTCACTCCCTCTACCACCGGTGCACTGTAGCTGCAGTGTTTACCATCTACAAGATGCACAACAGCGACTCACCGAGGCTCCTTCAACGGCACCTTCCAAACCCATGACTTCTACCACCTAGAAAGCATGGGCAGCAGGCGCATGGGAGCATGACCCCCTGCAAGTTCCCCTCCAAGCCCCACACCATCCTGACATGGAATTATATCGCCGTTCCTTCATCACTGGTCAAAATCCTGGAACCCCCTCCCTAACCACCCTGTGGGTGTACCTACACAACAGGGACTGCAGCAGTTCAAGAAGGCACCTCACCACTACCTTCTCGAGGCAATTAGGGATGGACAATGAATGCTGGCCTAGCCAGTGCCGTCCAAATCTCATGAATTACTTTTTTTGAAAATGAGGAAGAATGGGAGGAGGTTAGAATGAAGCATAAGTACCTGGTATGGGTAGGTTGGGCTGAATGGTTTATTTCTGAGCTGTATATTCGACGTAATTCTGTGTAACAGCTGCTTTATTTGAATAGTTGTAGTTTGTTACTGTCCACTCTTAGAGGAGCAGTCCCTACTACCCCAGTGAGATATTTCTCACCAACCATACGGGGCAGCGCAGTGGTTAGCACCGCAGCCTCACAGCTCCAGTGACCCAGGTTCGGTTCTGGGTACTGCCTGTGCGGAGTTTGCAAGTTCTCCCTGTGACCGCGTGGGTTTCCACCGGGTGCTCCGATTTCCTCCCACAGCCAAAGACTTGCAGGTTGATGGGTAAATTGGCCATTGTAAAAAATTGCCCCGAGTGCAGGTAGGTGGTAGGAGAATTGAGGGAAGGTGGGGATGTGGTAGGGAATATGGGATTAATGTAGGATTAGTATAAATGGGTGTTTGATGGTCGGCACAGACTCGGTGGGCCGAAGGGCCTGTTTCAGTGCTGTATCACTCTATGACTCTACGACTCATACCAATAACCTCTAAGTAAGATTGCTTAGTATACGTCAGTTATGACTTCTAGCGCGTGCCCAACCGGAGCTAAGTTGAAACTCTCAAATGTGTTTCATGGGGGATCCCTTTCCAGTCGGTAGTTGGAAGAGGTTTTCATCCCAATATTCTGAGCTGGATTCGTAACTGGATGCAAAGGTTTAAGTGTGCGTGCTAATGCACCATGCTATCCAGTTACCAATTACTGTCTGCATTCTACACTATCCCAATCCAGAAAAATACATCAGTAAGAGAAACAGTGTCCTGGGGTGCTTGGCACAGTTGTTTAAAGTTAGCCATCACAACATTAATTCTCCTACTCTGGGCCTGATGGTTGGGAATAGTCCATACAGACAAGCAATGCAAAATACAAGTAGCTGGTCAGAAATGTTAGAAAAAAATGGTGGCCATCTCTGCACGTGGGCATTTGCATTTGCTTCCACTAACCCTGTTGCCTCTAGATGAGCCTGGAGCAGCACTGTTGTACCATCATGGGAGCATATCTCATTCTGGAGTCTGTGCACTCATTAAGAAATATTGCTCTGACCTTTTGCCCCTTGTAGGTTGCTGACTAATTCATGTATAACACTCAAATCGGATTTACAGCACTGTAAACTCTACAAATATTCAAGAACGCTTGCATCTGACCAGTGTTCAGTTTGCATTATCTTTAACTGCGAAATTGCTACGTGCAGAGAGGTCTTATGGCTGCCATGAAAGTGTCATGGAGCTTTAAAATCCAAAGTGGGTGTGAAATATCTGCTGTTTCTAATTTGGCTACAAATTCTCAAAGAGGAAGGATTCTTGACAGAGCCAGCAGGTGATTGTTGATTTTTTCCCCCTGCCCCTTTGAAGCTGATCAGTATTAACTTGAAACCAACCAAGGGAGTAAAATCACTTTCAGCCACTTTACAACTCATTTGGGCTAAGAAGTGAACAGATTTGTTAATTAAGCAGAAACCAGATTACGTTCCTAACAGGATCAGAAAGCAACGCTTCTTACCTAGTATTTACAACACTGAAACAGGTCTTTTGGCCAACTGGTATGCTCCTCATGAGCCTCCGCCCACCCTTCTTCATCTGACCTCCAACACATCCTTCTATTCCCTTCTTCTTCATGTGCTTATCTAGCCTCCCCTTAAATGCATCTACGTATCTACCCTAATCTCGAAGATTTCTGTCAAGTCAATTCTGTCTTCTCTTTTCTGAAGAAAAGAGTCCCACCCTGTTAGATCTTTCCTGATAGGTGGTTTTTTTTAGAATTAGAACATTACAGCGCAGTACAGGCCCTTCGGCCCTTGGTGTTGCGCCGACCTGTGAAACCATCTGACCTACACTATTCCATTTTCATCCATATGTCTATCCAATGACCACTTAAATGCCCTTAAAGTTGGCGAATCTACTACTGCTGCAGGCAGGGCGTTCCACGCCCTTACTACTCTCTGAGTAAAGAAACTACCTCTCACATTTGTCCTATATCTATCACCCCTCAACTTGAAGCTATGTCCCCTCGTGTTTGCCATCACCATCCGAGGAAAAAGACGCTCACTATCCACCCTATCTAACCCTCTGATTATCTTATATGTCTCTATTAAGTCACCTCTCCTCCTCCTTCTCTCCAACGAAAACAACCTCAAGTCCCTCAGCCTTTCCTCGTAAGACCTTCCCTCCATACCAGGCAACATCCTAGTAAATCTCCTCTGCACCCTTTCCATAGCTTCCACATCCTTCCTATAATGCGGTGACCAGAACTGCACGCAATACTCCAGGTGCGGTCTCACCAGAGTTTTGTACAGCTGCAGCATGACCTCGTGGCTCCGAAACTCGATCCCCCTACTAATAAAAGCTAACACACCATATGCCTTCTTAACAGCCCTATTAACCTGGGTGGCAACTTTCAGGGATTTATGCACCTGGACACCAAGATCTCTCTGTTCATCTACACTACCAAGAATCTTCCCATTAGCCCAGTATTCTGCAATCCTGTTACTCCTTCCAAAGTGAATCACCTCACACTTTTCCGCATTAAACTCCATTTGCCATCTCTCAGCCCAGCTCTGCAGCCTATCTATGTCCCTCTGTACCCTACAACATCCTTCGGCACTATCCACAACTCCACCGACCTTAGTGTCATCTGCAAATTTACTAACCCACCCTTCTACACCCTCTTCCAGGTCATTTATAAAAATGACAAACAGCAGTGGCCCCAAAACAGATCCTTGCGGTACACCACTAGTAACTAAACTCCAGGATGAACATTTGCCATCAACCACCACCCTCTGTCTTCTTTCAGCTAGCCAATTTCTGATCCAAAGCTCTAAATCACCTTCAACCCCATACTTCCATATTTTCTGCAATAGCCTACCGTGGGGAACCTTATCAAACGCCTTACTGAAATCCATATACACCACATCCACTGCTTTACCCTCATCCACCTGTTTGGTCACCTTCTCGAAAAACTCAATAAGGTTTGTGAGGCACGACCTACCCGTCATAAAACCGTGCTGACTATCTCGAATTAACTTTTTCTTTTCAAGATGATTATAAATCCTGTCTCTTATAACCTTTTCCAACATTTTACCCACAACCGAAGTAAGGCTCACAGGTCTATAATTACCAGGGCTGTCTCTACTCCCCTTCTTGAACAAGGGGACAACATTTGCTATCCTCCAGTCTTCCGGCACTATTCCTGTCGACAATGACGACATAAAGATCAAGGACAAAGGCTCTGCAATCTCCTCCCTAGCTTCCCAGAGAATCCTAGGATAAATCCCATCTGGCCCAGGGGACTTATCTATTTTCACACTTTCCAAAATTGATAACACCTCCTCCTTGTGAACCTCAATCCCATCTAGTCTAGTAGCCTGAATCTCAGTATTCTCCTCAACAACATTTTCTTTCTCTACTGTAAATACTGACGCAAAATATTCATTTAACACTTCCCCTATCTCCTCTGATTCCACACACAACTTCCCACTACAATCCTTGATTGGCCCTAATCTAACTCTAGTCATTCTTTTATTCCTGATATACCTATAGAAAGCCTTAGGGTTTTCTCTGATCCTATCCGCCAATGACTTCTCGTGTCCTCTCCTTGCTCTTAGCTCTCCCTTTAGATCCTTCCTGGCTAGCTTGTAGCTCTCAAGCGCCCTAACTGAGCCTTCACGTCTCCTTCTAACATAAGCCTTCTTCTTCCTCTTGACAAGCGCTTCAACTTCTTTAGTAAACCACGGCTCCCGCGCTCGACAACTTCCTCCCTGCCTGACAGGTACATACTTATCAAAGACACGCAGTAGCTGCTCCTTGAATAAGCTCCACATTTCGGTTGTTCCCATCCCCTGCAGTTTCCTTCCCCATCCTATGCATCCTAAATCTTGCCTAATCGCATCATAATTTCCTTTCCCCCAGCTATAATTTTTGCCCTGCGGTATATACCTGTCCCTGCCCATCGCTAAGGTAAACCTAACCGAATTGTGATCACTATCACCAAAATGCTCACCTACATCTAAATCTAACACCTGGCCGGGTTCATTTCCCAGTACCAAATCCAATATGGCATCGCCCCTGGTTGGCCTGTCTACATACTGTGTCAGAAAACCTTCCTGCACACACTGGACAAAAACTGACCCATCTAAAGTACTCAAACTATAGTATTTCCAGTCGATATTTGGAAAGTTAAAGTCCCCCATAACAACTACCCTGTTACTCTCGCCCCTGTCGAGAATCATCTTCGCTATCCTTTCCTCTACATCTCTGGAACTATTCGGAGGTCTATAAAAGACTCCCAACAGGGTAACCTCACCTCTTCCGTTTCTAACCTCGGCCCATACTACCTCAGTAGACGAGTCCTCAAACGTCCTTTCTGTCGCTGTAATACTCTCCTTGATTAACAATGCCACACCCCCCCCTCTTTTACCATCTTCTCTGTTCTTACTGAAACATCTAAATCCCGGAACCTGCAACATCCATTCCTGCCCCTGCTCTACCCATGTCTCCGAAATGGCCACTACATCGAGATCCCAGGTACCAACCCATGCTGCAAGCTCACCCACCTTATTCCGGATGCTCCTGGCGTTGAAGTAGACACACTTTAAACCAGGTTCTTGCTTGCCAGTGCCCTCTTGCGTCCTTGTAACCATATCCCTGACCTCACTACTCTCAATATCCTGTACACTGGCACTACATTTTAGGTTCCCATTCCCCTGCTGAATTAGTTTAAACCCCCCCGAAGAGCACTAGCAAATCTCCCCCCCAGGATATTGGTACCCCTCTGGTTCAGGTGAAGACCATCCTGTTTGTAGAGGTCCCACCTACCCCAGAAAGAGCCCCAATTATCCAGGAAACCAAAACCCTCCCTCCTGCACCATCCCTGCAGCCACGTGTTCAACTCCTCTCTCTCCCTATTCCTTGCTTCGCTATCACGTGGCACGGGCAACAACCCAGAGATAACAACTCTGTTTGTTCTCGCTCTAAGCTTCCACCCTAGCTCCCTGAATTTCTGTCTTAAATCCCCGTCTCAGTTGTGGTATCATTCTCTTTTGGCCCTTTGCCACTACCTCTATATCCATTTTATGATTTGGAGATCAGACTGTTCACAGTGTTCCAAGTGTGGCCTAATCAAGGTTCTATACAGGTTTAGCATGAGAACCTCTCTGCTTTCCAATTGTATCCATCTTTGCCAATTCTGTGTCACCATTCACTTAACAATATTGAAGTTTATTTCCTAATTACGTGCCCATTCTGCAAATTTAGTAATGTCTTCCTGTATTTTCCCACAGACCTCCTGTATTAAATATTCCCCCCAATTTGGTGTCCTCCGTAAATTTTGAAATTGTACTTCCGATTCCCGAGCCCCAATTGTTCATGTAAATAGAAAGCAGTGGTCCCAGCACTGGTTTTTGTAGGACACCACTTCCCACCTTTTGCCAGTCTGAGTAACTGCCTTTAACCCCTACTTTCTCTTTTCTGTTTTTGTAGCTAACTTGTAAAAACATGTTAAGCTTGTTACCGTAGCATCTTAAATACCAAGGCACAAGACTTTTATCTCTAGAATGAATTTGATCATCAATCCTAGACTGTGGTGTGAACAGTAAAAGCTTCATTAAAAGCCATCCACACTGCAGTGATCTATTCCTATTGCACCCTTTGCTTTCTGAGAGAGTCTGCTGGCAAAATAAACTATCACCTTATGGTTTTAATAAGCCATTTCCAAATCAGATCTCCATTTTTGCATTCATACAGTTGAGCTATGTTGGAATGTGCACTGTGTCTGCATTTTCCTGACTGTATTATGCTCCAGGTACCATGTGAACCACAAATATCCAATTTAGAGTGATGCATCTTGACAGAGTTACAGTACCGGCTCTGCAGTGTTGTCTGGTCATGGAAAGCAAGATCTGCATGCACCTTGATTTGGAGAGCTTTGCTTATTGGTGTCCAAATCAGGCTAAATTTCTTCTGGTAAAAAGCATTTGTTTTTTAGTTTGTTCTCGGGATGCAGATGACGCTGGCAAGGTCATGTTTATTAGCAGGAGAGCTTTCTTCTCATGTAGTAATTGTGTTTTACAACTGTGTAGCTCGCTTGGCTACTTCAGAGGGCAGGCTTGGGACTGGGATCACGTGCAGGCCAGATCTGGTAGGCCTGGCAGAATCCCTTCCCTGAAGGACAGTAATGAACAAGGTGGGTTTTTAACTACAGTCCAACAACTGTTACTTATGGTGTTAACCCACAAATTTCCAGTCTTATTGAATCCAATTTTGCAGGTTTCCATGGTGGGATTTGAACACAAGACCTTTAGTTCAGTACCATCACCCCATTAAAGTACTATGATGGGACAGTTGCCTCTTTGTTAACACCAAAAATACGTTGACAGAAAGCTCCAGCTGTTGTCCATGCCCAAGCTTTATACTGAATTCTTTAAGCTTAACAACTTCTCATGCAGACCTTGTACGAATGCTTTTTGCAAGTTAAGTTAAACCACATTATAGGCCTTTCTACAGTCCACTTGGGAGGTCACTTCCTCAAAAAGGCAACAAGCTTATTAACTTCTGAATCTATGTGGGCAGCTGTTTGCTAGGGTATCATACAGGCATTTTCAAGGTTGCTCCTAATTGATTTTATTTTACATGTTGTTGATTGATGGATTGGTGTAGTTACCTGTTCCTGTTTCGTCACCCTTTTTGAAAATAAACATCAATTCACGGGCTTCCAATTTGCTGGACCCCTCCCCATTATTTGTTCACTCCTTTACAATGATGATCAGTGCCTCATTACCTGTCTCTTGATATTTGAGGCCTAATATTATAGTTCCTTAGATATTAATTTCAAGCCCTTTCCATCCTCTTTCCCCTTCTGAGGAATTTCAAACAAGGGGCACAGTTCATGATAAGGGGTCGATAATTTAGGTCAGAGATGAGGAGAAATTTCTTTATTTAGAGAGTTGAGAGTCTTTGGAATTCGCTACCTCATAGGGTTGTGGATGATCCATCATTAAATGTATTCAAGGCTGGGATAGGTAGATCTGTGATCTCGCAGGGAATCAATGGATATGGGGAGTGGTGGGAAAGTGGAGTTGAGACAGAAGATCAGCCATGGTAGAGCAGGCTTGAGGGGCCATATGGTCTATTCCTGCTCCAATTTCTTATGTTCTTATTTATGTTTAGTTTAGTCTAGAGATACAGCACTGAAACAGGTCCTTCGGCCCACCGAGTCTGTGCTGACCATCAACCACCCATTTATACTAATCCTACACTAATTCCATATTCCTACCACATCCCCACCTGTCCCTATATTTCCCTACCACCTACCTATACTAGGGACAATTTATAATGGCCAATTTACCTATCAACCTGTAAGTCTTTTGGAATGTGGGAGGAAACTGGAGCACCCGGAGGAAACCCACGCAGACACAGGGAGAACTTGCAAACTCCACACAGGCAGTACCCAGAATTTAACCCGGGTCGCTGGAGCTGTGAGGCTGCGGTGCTAACCACTGCGCCACTTGTCAAAGTAATGAATTTTACTTGGACTTTTGCTCTTTCAGGAGAGCATGGTGTTCTTGGAATCCTTGGCCAATACTTGGAGGAAGTAATCATTTAATGTATTAACTGTATTATGTTCAGTTTTGGCCCCATAAATATCTTCTATGATTATCACCTATTCTCTGACTGCCCTTGTATTATTATAATACTGAAAGATTTTCTTGCTATTCAATTTAGAATCTGTAGCTGTGCTTTTGCTCAATCTCTCTCTGACCTCTGGACCAACCTTGTGATATGTCTCTGCATGTACTTATCTTAATCCCACTAAAACCTAGCCCCTTTCTCCCTGCTAAATTTGTGTAGGTTGATTCCTCGTTATTTCACGCCTGAGTAATGTGTCAATCCAGTTTAGAATTAATCTTGCTCAATCTGGGTGTATACCCATCCTGCATGGTCAACTTTATGCTTTTAAATATATTTTCAGCCCTCTGTAAATATCCATTGTCCATAAAGTTGTCCCGGTTAGCTATGAAAGTATCACCATTATTTTCAAATCAAATTGCCAGACGCTTACTTTCATTTTCAACTTCTTGCTGAGCTCCCCAACCTTACCAAGTGCTGGAAGTTACTTTTTATCTGTTACCTTGGAGTTTTGAGGTGATTGTCACATGCACATGGATTTTAGCAAGACTGTAACAAAGTTCCACATGGCAGACAGGTCATAGATTAGTCATAGAGAGATACAGCACTGAAACAGACCCTTCGGCCCACCAAGTCTGTGCCGACCATCAACCACTCATTTATACTAATCCTACATTCATCCCATATTCCCTACCACATCCCCACCTTCCCTCAATTCTCCTACCTACACTAGGGGGAATTTACAATGGCCTATTTACCTATCAACCTGCAAGTCTTTGGCTGTGGGAGGAAACCGGAGCACCCGGCGGAAACTCATGCGGTCACAGGGAGAATTGCAAACTCCGCACAGGCAGTACCCAGAACTGAACCCCGGTTACTGGAGCTGTGAGGCTGCAGTGCTAACCACTTCGCCACCCTCAGAAACGTAAAATCCCATGGGATCCAAGGGAAAATGGCAATTTGGATACAAAATTAGTTCAGTGGCAGGAAGCAAAGATTCATGGTTGATGGGTGTTTTGTAACTGGAAGGCTGTTTCCAGTGGGGTTCCGCAGGGTTTAGTACTAGGTCCCTTGCTTTCCAATGATTTAGATTTAAATGAAGGGGACATGATTAAGAATTTTGCAGATAATGCAAAAATTGGCCATTTGCTTGATCATGAGGAAGAAAGCGGTAGACTGCAGGAAGATATCAATGGACTGGTCAGGTCAAGTGACAAATGGAGTTCAATCCAGAGAAGTGTGAGGTAATGCATTTGGGGAGGGCAAACAAGGCAAGGGAATACAATAAATAGTAGGATACTGAGAAATGTAGAGGAACAGAGGGACCATTGTGTATATGTCCACAGATCAGTGAAGATAGCAGGACAGGTAGATGAGGTGGTTAAGAAGGCATCTGAGATACTTTATTAGCCTAGACATAGAATATAAGAACTGGGAGGTTATGCTGGAAGTGTATAAAAAGACTAGTTAAACCACAGCTAGAGTACTGCATGTAGTTCTGAACACCACATTACTGGAAGGATGTGATCACATTAGTGAGGGTACAGAAGAGATTGATGAGAATTTTGCCAAGAATGGAGAACTTTAGCTGTGCGGAAAAATCAGTTGGGTGGGGTTGTTTTCTTTGGAACAAAGGAGGCTGAGAGGAGATTTAATTGAGGTGTATGAAATTATAAGGGGCCTAGATGGAGTGGATAGGAAGAGCATATTTCCCCTAGAAAGAGAAGCCAGTAACCAGAGGTCATAGATTTAAAGTAATTGGCAGGATTACAGGGGAGTTGAGGAGAACTTTTTTCACCCAGATGGTGTTGGGGGTCTGAAACTCATTGCTTCAAAGAGTGGTAGCGGCAGAAACCCTCATTGCATTTTAAAAGTATTTGGATATGCATTTGAAGTGCTGTAACTTACAGGGCTATGGGCCAAGAGCTGGAAGTGGAATTAGGCTGGCTAGCTCTTTTTCAGTCATGATGACCGTCTCCTGTGTTGTAAATGTCTATGATTCCACAATGCACATCCTTTATTTTCTGATTTTTCCATATGTATTTTATAGCCTATATGAACTACTGTCAGTCTCTCTTCCAGAGCCTTACACACCTTTCTCAATGGGAACTGCTGTAGTTTGAAGTAAATAATTTACCATCTTATAGATATGGACCATGACTAGCCAGCTTCCAGTATGACAAATCCCTGGAACTACAATCTCTTTGTGCCTGTCAGTTCATATTTCTTGCATTTCTGCCCTATTCTTAGCAAAAATTATGCAGTGAAAATGTCACAACATCTGAGGTCCAATCTCAGTTAATACTATGTTCTTAAGTTTATTAATGGTAGCCTTCAATTATGGTGGTATATTATGCATTGTAAAATCCAAAAGCAGCATTTGGGTGCAGGATTGTAGTTTCAGTGCTTAGTATTTACACAGCAGGAGGCAGCAGCTGGCCTTCCCAATTAAAATCCTATCAAACAGAATCCTCTCCTGCACACGTAGCTGTTTGTACTACACGTTACTGTCAGCCATTGTCATCCCATTTTACAGCCTACTTACTAGAGAGCAGAATTCTTCCTCTATTAACAATGCAGTGAACTTCGTCAAGCCAAAGTGAAGGCACTATTTCCAATAAATTTCCCATTACCTAAGACACTGCAACTAAATAATGAACTGTCGAGGAGGGTGAATTATTTTCTTTCACAACATGCTTCTATTCAGGGCACTTCAGGGTGTAGAGGCAGAGTTTCCTACTAATATAATGTTGATGGAAAACCCTTCATTGAAATTACATATAGAATAGTTTAATGTACCTCACTGAGTGTATTACCTGTGTTTCAGGTGTAAAGGATTATTGAATAAATGCTGAAATTAGCTTTGTTAACTTGTGTGGTCCATCAGTTTTGTGCTACGACAGAGTTCTATCAGGGACTTTGAATAGCAACACCAACGATAAACCTTCCAGAGAGAAATCATGTGCAACACAAATAATGTGTCCATCCTACTGTTAAGACAAACTAAGGACCTTTCCACTGGTTAGGCGTACATTGAAAGATTTCCTGATACGATTCCAGTAAGACCAGTGAGTTCACCTGTTCTTCAAGCCAAAGTTCTCCCTTCAATCAGCACAACCAAAAAAAAATCTAGCTGTATGTCAGATGCTAGTGGCACACAATTACTGTTTTGTCTATGTAAAGTTACAGTTATACAGCCATAACTGCACAGAAGGAGGCCATTCGGCCCATCGGGTTCATGCTAGCTCTCTGCAGAGCAATTCAGTTGGTCCCATTCCCTAGCTCTAGCCCATAGCCCTGCAAGTTTATTTCCCTCAAGTGTCCATCCAATTTCCTTTTGAAATCATTCATTGTCTCTGCTTCCATCACCCTTGTAGGCTGCGAGCACCAAGTCATTACCACTCGCTGCGTAAAAAGTTCTTCTTCACATTCCCCCACATGTCTTGTCCAAAACCTGAAATCTGTGTCTGCTAGCCTTTGTACCATCAGCTAAAGGGGACAGTGTTTTGTCTACCCTATCCAAACTTGTCATAATCTTGTACACCTTCTCCACCTAACCTTGTAGCTAAAACCTCTCATCCCTGGAACCATTCTGGTAAATCTCCTCTGCAGCCTAAAAAGGACCTTTCCTTAAATGTGGTGACCAGAACTGGACACAATACTCTAGTTGTGAAGATCCCATCTGCTTTGCTAAATACTCTCTCAATATGTCTTGCCACCTTCAAAGATCTATGCACATCAACTCTCAGGTTCCTCTGTCCCTGTACAGTCTTTAGGGCTCTATTAGTCTATATTGCTCCTCCCTATCCCTTTTGCCAAAATACATTGCGTCACATTTCTCTCTATTAAATTCTATCTGCAAATTGTATGCCCATTCTGTTAGCCTATCTATGTCCTGTTGCAGTCAATTGGTGTCATCACTGTCTGCCACATCTCCAAATTTGGTATCATTGGCAATTTTTGAAATGTTACTCTGTATTCCAATATCCAAATCATTTATATGTAAATCAAAAAACAGTGGTCCTAGCACTGAACCTTGAGTAACACCAGTATCTACCATCCTCTAGCCTGACAAATAACCATTTATCACAACTCGTTTTTTGTCCTTAAGCCAATTTTTTATCCAAGCTGACAATTACCCTCATATTCCATGAGCCTCAATTTTGTTAACTAGCCTTTTATGTGGTACATTGCCAAAGGCTTTCTTAAAATCCATATGAACAACATCCATTGCTTTCCTTTCATCAACCTCCTCTGTTACTTCATCAAAAAAGTCAATTAGTTTAGTCAAAAATGATAAATACATGCTGGCTCTCCCTAATTAACTCAAACCTCTTCAAATGCCAGTTGATTTTTTTTTCTGATTGTTGTTTCGATAACCTTACCCTTCACTGATGTTAAATTGACCGGCCTTTAGTTAGTCGGAACGTCCTTAAATCTTTTCTTGAATAAGATTTGCCACTCTCCAATCTTCTGGCACCTCCCCCAGATCTAGGAGTGATTGCAAGATTATGGCAAGCCTTTCCACTCCCCTCTCCCACTTCGTTTCACAACCTGGAATGCAAGCCATCCGGACCAGGTGACTTATCCACTCTAAGCAGAGCCAGCTTTCTCAGTACATCCTGCCTATCAATTTTCACCTCATCCATTACCTCTACCATATCCACTTCTCCTGATATTTTGTCAGCATCCTCTTCCCTAGTAAACACCAATACAAAGCACTTCTTAATTATTCTAGCCTTGCACCCCGAAGTATATATCCCCCCTCTTTGTTCCAGTTAGTGCTTTTCAAAAATAAAGAAGCTGATTGTGTGGAGTGCTTTGTGATGCGAGAAGTTGAGATATAAAGGCAAATATTTCTTTTTCAATAAGGCAAAGGATGTTCAGTAGGAGACTTTTCTCCAAATGGCATCAAAACAGCTTTTTACATGATATTTTTGGACTAGCCGAGAGAGAATTTCTGGACAACGTTAGTCCTGAATCACTGTTGCTGAGCAACAAAATATTTTTCCTAACCAGCAAAGACTTGCAATGATAGATATATACAAACTCTCGATTTCATTCTGTAATAAATGCAGGAAATGCTGGGAGTACACAATAGGTCGATCACCAAAATATGAATCGACCTTTTCTCTTTCCAATGCTGATTAACCTACTGTGGTTCCTGGTAATTTGTTTTTTGTTTCAGATTTCAGCATTCATTAACTTAATTCAAGTTGCTTTATATAGAGCAAACATGTCAGTGATGGATGTTTTACAAAAGTGTGATTAATGATCAAAATTACATACTTATTAAGTACATAACTAATTATTTCATATATTAAGAAGCATCAAAGTAGGGAGTTTATGTGTATATATTTAAAACGTATGATAAATTTATGCTAATGGTAAGAAAGTTGTATACTCCAGGAATGTAATGCAACACATGAGAGGCTGTATTCCCAGTTGGAAACTGACCAGTAGAACTAATACTTCCAAGAGCAAGGCTTCCATTTGTGATATCAACATTCAAATGAATTGAAGCCATGGTAATTTCCACTAACTTTATGCATTCCACTTTTGCAGTTGTGGGATGTTTCAGCAGAAACTATTTTTTTCCACACTTCAAAATTTTTTACCCCCAATTGTTCCCTTCCTCTGATTTTCCCCCCACCCCATCCCGCTCTTTGTTCTTGAAGGCAGTGACCCCTTTTTTGGTTATGGTCCCACGGGTGCTAGATGTCCTCCAGTACCTCACAACTGTGGCCATTCTTCCAGTATAAGCCTGGGCAATGGCTGCCTGCTGCTGATTCAGCCTCAAGAGGCATCACAGGTAAACCTGTTCCTATCCTCATCCAGTGTTTGCACTGCAGCAACAACTATTTCTGTAATGCCTTTAATGTGGAAAAATGTGCCAAGGTTACTTCACAGTAGTGCAAGGAATAAATGAACCGTGAATCAAAGTAGATATTGGAAAGAGTAACCAAAATTTTGTTCGAAGAGGTAGGATTAAAGGCTAAGTGGCTGAAGGCATAGCTGGTACTGGTGAGCCAAGAGGAGGGGGTGGTTGAAAAGGCTACAGAGATATTAAGGGAGGGATTGAAATGAGAAGGATGAGCAATTAAATGTGAAGCTTTAGGGACCGGGGTGTGGTATCAATGGGTCTTGGTGCAGGTTTGGATCCAGGCAACAGAGTTTTGAATGAGCTGAAGTTTATGGACATTGAGAGGCTGGCCAGCAGAGGTGACAGTGACAAGGATGAGGGTTTCAGTGCAGATGGTCAAAGTAGGGGTGGAGGTAGGTGATGTTACGAAGGTGGAAATAGATGACGAGGCTATAAGTTTGGAAATTTAGCTCGGAGTCAAACAGGAGGCCATGGTTGCAAACAGTCTGGTTCAGCCTGAGACAGTAACTGGGGAGAAGGAGAAGTATCAGTGTTATATTTATGGGACAGTGGCGGAGTAAAGAGAGATATTGGAGAAGTAGGTCAGGGTTGATCAGTGTGCATGTGGAAGCTGGCTTCCTCTCTGTGGATGATGTCACCAAGGGACAGCATGTAGATAATGTAGATAAGTATTCTATTCCGGAAAGCCAGTTGTTGAAGGATGATGCTGGAGCCAATCTTTACTCATTTATTTACAAAGTGAAACATTATAAGAATACACCTCCTAGCTCAACCACAGCATGGTTTCAATAAGTGTCTGTTTATATGTGCTCAAGTGAAACCCCAATTAGTGCCCTCCACCTGCATAGAACTAAACACAATTGATATACAATTAGCACCTTGGGGACTTCTAATATGACAGTGTCGGGTAGGATCAAAAGCACATTTTTCCAGCAGGGTTTACTAAATAAGGGATAGGAGCAGGACCCCTGGTCGATTTTTCTTTCCTTAACCCTGGGGCACGAGGACCAATTTTAATTTTCCTACCAATACCCTGACTGAGATCAACTAACTCAGTACATACTGAGGATCAAACTTGGGATCTGATTGGCTCATCTATTTAATGGATAAACTTAATGGGAATCCTTTCTTATGTTTTCAATAACAAGCTTAATACCAGTATGTACTTCTGTAATGTTTTACTTATTTAGCGCCAAAGAAGCCAGAAATTATTACATCAGAAGATACAAAATAAATATCAGCAATGTGCTTGCAGCTCGATCACTTAAATATTAATGATGATAAACTATCCAGGACTGCTGCTTGCTATGAAACCATTTGTCATTTGTGTCAGCATCCATCATTCACTTACTTCTGTCATTTTTTGGTTGACTTAATAGATTTACTTTTCACAAAGACATCCTGGAGTCTCTGTAGCGTAGGCTTTTGTGGCATACTAAAACTGGCATAGAGGAAGTAAGATGAAGCATGTTGTCAACAAAAACAATGCAAGCCAACAATCTCTAATTATTAAGGAAGACTTAACCACTGATTGACCTATATGTGAATTGCCAGGTTCATAACTAAATATATTTCATGGAATGGTTCTAAAGAATTTTTCAACAGCTTACTGTAGATTCACTGCTTTGTATTGCCTCATGAAAAGTCTCCATGTGCTTTAGAAATCTTTCAGATTTTCTCAATACAAAGGCAGTTTCATTAAAGCTGGAGGCAGCTGACCCCTTATTTTCCTTCCAAGCCCTTTTCCTGTGGGTATTAAATTCTCTGAAGGTTCAAATATGTACACATCAATCCTTGCTGTATTCGTGATTCATTGCAGGTGATGGCAGATCTGTCTGCGAGCATATGAAAAACTGATGGCGTTAGTCCATTGCACTGGTTCAGCATGGCTTTTGTTAGCAACATAAGAGTGTAAAGTGTGGAATGAGAGAGCCACAAGCGCAGTCCGCCTGCACACCACATACACTTGCTCCCAATTCTCCATACTACCCATTTAATCTCCGGAGGCAAAGTTCTGCATAAATAGCTACATAAACACAACAACAGTGAAGCAGAACTGCAGAGTATTGATCCATCTTTCTGTCTTCACTATTAAAATCATACATGCGCACACACCAGTTTTGTGTACACACTACCACATGCACACGTACCATCTCACACCCACACTCCTTCATGCACATGTACCAATCTCATGCAAACACTTCCGCACTCACTCCCACAGACACACCAACCCTTCCCCCACCCACACCAATCACATCCTCAGCAATACCAGACAACCATCTTCAAGGCCCAAAGGTTTATTTGTTCATCTCAGTCAATAACTGTGTCTGTACACTCTCTCTAAGCTTGGAAATGGGATTAGGGAGGAATAGGACAGATATCCTAAATAAGTAAATTAGGTTTAAATCTATTTAGTCAAAGCTATGTCGGCCCCGAGCTGCTACTGCTTTTCCTTGTGCCATTCAAATGTCATATCTACAAATCTATTTTTAGCCTCTAAAGATGAGGGAACAAGTTATTCTTCTGCTGTTAGTAGCTGAGGCAACTATAAAAGTGAATGAGCAATTTATAATGTTGATTATACAATGTCTTCAAGTATTTGCAATCCATTGGAGATGATTCAAAGTATTTTTTGCGGTAAAAATATCTGAATTATCCAATAATTTGAATTAAGCAAAATGGATTTCAGAGTAAAAGGGTAGTTTAGAGTCTTAAAAAAAAAAATTAAAAGCATCAAATAATTCACAGTAGATATATTAGTCAAGTTTGATGACAGGGATCTGTTACACATCTGCTCTGAAATAGTCACACTAAAGCCAGAAACTATTTCTGGATTGGAATATAAGCATGCTCAGTGCTACTGTCTGCATCAAGGACATTGTATTCTTTTTGCAGTCCATTAGAAGACAAATTAAGTGCTTGGAAATGCCTTATAATTAGCATAATTAAAACCACAGACTTCAGTGGCACCTAGGGGAGGAATATAGTCGAAAGGAAATGAAGAGTGTTTAGTACCTGCATATTATGACTTGTAGACTGCATTGGTACTGCACAGATTACTGGTTCTTGGATCTGTGGTTATTTTAAAAGCCATTTATTTATTGAAGAGTGTCCTTGTGCCATGCCAGAAAAGCAATTAATTGTGCAAATCTCTTGCAAAGTGTTGATTTTGTTAATATTCAGAGCTACCTCATCCTTTTATAAATTGGAAAATTAAACCACGAATGGAGAAGATTATATATCTCATTCTAAAGTCACAGGAATGTATTATCTTTAGTTTATGAAATACCGATCACTTGCCTTCTCTCTCCTGCACTTTTCTCCTTTCCAGTTGGGAGGGTAAGATAGTAGTTTGTGGAATTCTGTATCATCATCATCAACACCACTCAATATTGACTGATGAGAGGCATGCCAAAAAGAGTGGCAAACATTCCATTATTAGGTGTGTTAACATCTTTTTCTGGTTGGTTTGAGATCGAATGTTCTGTCATTACAGCCTATTCCATCAATAACCCAGCCAAGAACTGTTAACTTACTCATAAAGGGTAGTAGGAAATGAATAACTATTGAGGCAAAGATTAAAACCCATGTTATCTGAATAGAAATCAAATGTGACCAGGCCACCATACAATGTTTCAGTGAAGTATAAGAAGCTGATTTTTTTAAAAATTCATTCATGGAACGTGGGCTTCGCTGGCCAGGCCAGCATTTATTGCCCATCCCTAATTGCCTTTGAGAAGAGGGTGGTGAGCTGCCTTCTTGAATTGCTGCAGTCCATGTGGGGTAGGTACACCCACAGTGCTGTTAGGAAGGGAGTTCCAGAATTTTGACCCAGAGACAGTGAAGGAACGGCGATATAGTTCCAAGTCAGGATGGTGTGTGACTTGGAGGGGAACTTGTAGGTGGTGGTGTTCCCATGCATTTGCTGCCCTTGTCCTTCTAGTTGGTAGAGGTCACGGGTTTGGAAGGTGCTGTCAAAGGAGCCTTGGTACATTGCTGCAGTGCATCTTGTAGATGGTACACACTGCTGCCACTGTGCGTCGGTGGTGGAGGGAGTGAATGTTTGTAGATGGGGTGCCAGTCAAGCGGGCTGCTTTGTCCTGGATGGTGTCGAGCTTCTTGAGTGTTGTTGGAGCTGCACCCATCCAGGCAAGTGGAGAGTATTCCATCACACTCCTGACTTGTGCCTTGTAGATGGTGGACAGGCTTGGGGAATCAGGAGGTGAGTTACTCACCACAGGATTCCTAGCTTCTGACCTGTTCTTGTAGCCACGGTATTTATATGGCTACTCCAGTTCAGTTTCTGGTCAAGTAAATGGTAGCCCCTTGGATGTTGATAGTGGGGGATTCAGCGATGGTAATGCCATTGAATGTCAAGGGGAGATGGTTAGATTCTCTCTTGTTGGAGATGGTCATTGCCTGGCACTTGTGTGGTGTGAATGTTACTTGCCACTTATCAGCCCAAGCCTGGATGTTGTCCAAGTCTTGCTGCATTTCTACACAGACAGCTTCAGTATCTGAAGAGTCGCGAATGGTGCTGAACATTGTGCAATCATCAGCGAATAATGTACATCCTTCAATTTAAGATGTTCAATGTCTTCCATACCCACATTCTTTTTGTTAAGTAGTGACAGCTTCCTGTAACAATTCGTTCTATTACTATTTTTCTGTTGCACTATTGTCCTTGTGCTTGAATTATTCTATTCATTTCAGAGGGTGCTCTTTTAATCATCCTAGCTGAACATCCCAGCTGGATAGTGCTGTGCTGCCATTCTTTTATTTATCGTTGGCTGGGAATGATCACAATCTAATGGACTTCCTACCTACATTTACAACATTTATCCTCAAGACCCTTCCCCCTTTAATCCTCTCATTTACCCCTCCAACCCAGTTCCCCCCACCTTCCTATGAAAACCTCAATTCTATCCCCCTGCACCTTCTCTTCCCCCCACCCCCCCCCCCCCCCCAACACCCTCATCAAATTTCCTCTTTTCCTTCAACTTCTGCTGCCTCTACACTATCCACCCACCTCTGAACTCGTGATTTAGACCTTTGCTCAGCATTGATCTTCGGGCCTGTGGCCTCAGGCCATTCACCACCTTTCCACCCTATTTTCTGCTGTGCTCTTCCGACCTCCCCCACCATTATGTTTCCAACATTGGCCATCTATTTGCTTGGCCCTGTTTCTAACCTCTTGAGGTGGCCAAAGGTCCACCCGAGAAATCCCACATCGCCCTTCCTACAATTCCCCAAAAGTGGCCTTTGCCCCAGTGGCCTGAGCTAATATAGCCCAAGCACCAAGCTTCAAAAGCCATGTTGTAGACCTAACAGGAATCTTATTTTTTAAAGTATGGAAATGTAATGGTTAACTCATGATTTTGTAGAAGCCTGTATTGTTTAAACTGTGCTTTATGCAAGATATGGAGTTCACTACTGTCCTTCAGATAATGAAGCCTGTCATCCCTAACCAGAATGACTGGTGTGACATATGACTCCAGTCCCACATGATGTGGTTTACTGCTGATGCTTTTTGAAGTGGCCTAGCAAGTTGCTTAGTTATAACTGATCATGCCAATGTGCAAAAATGTAGGAAAGACCTATGAGTAATGTCCTCGGCCTTGTACCAGGACTTGGGAAACCTCAGTCCAGCCAACTCTTAATTCCTCCACGTTAACATTTGGGAGCTGGTGCTTAAGTTGAGAGAGGTGTCCAATTGTATAATCAAGCAGCAGCCTCACATAGTTGTGTACGTGGAATCACATCTATCAGGAAACACGTCAAACTCCTCCATCACCATCGTTGAGTATGACCTGCTCGTGGTTGAGGCACTGTGGGGTACAGTCAGGTAGGGGTGGCCCAGGCAGTCCTCCTTATTGACTGCAGAACTCTCAGCATCAAATAAGGTCAAATAAACTTTCTACTTAACACCTCTCTTGATCACTGCTTTTATTACTTGGGGAAAGCTCTGTGGGAAACAACAGGATAGAATGTACTTTCAGTGGAAGCTTCAATGTCCACAACAAATATTGCTTTCATAGTGCCTCCACTAACTGAGCAGGCTGAGTCTCCAAGGATATAAAAGCAAAATACTGAGGATGCTGGAAATCGGAAGTAAAAACAGAACTCTGAGTTCTGATGAAAGGTCACAGACTCGAAACGTTAAATCTGTTCCTCACTCCACAGCTGCTGCCAGTCCTGCTGAGTATCTCCAGCACTTACTATTTTTATTCCTCAAGGACATAGCTGTCCTACTGGGTCTGCATCAGTTGGTGAGAGAACCAATATAAGGAAATAATATTGTCCTCACACAGGCTGTTGCAAACCGATCTGGCCACAAAACTATTGATAGGAGTGGCCATTGCACAATCCTTGTGAAGACAATGCCTCATCCCCATAGTACGGTCATCCTGAATTGTGTAGGGTGACGCTGCCACCAAGTTAAGTGGAACAGACTAAGGACAGAGGTAGCAGCCCAAAAGTAGCTACCCAGAAGGCACTGTGAGCCCGTCAGCTGCAAAACTGTAAACAGCCACAATCTGTAGCCACATGGTCTAGGGAATTGAAAGCTTTCAGCCTTCACTTTCCTCTACCCTTGTTTCCATAAGCAATGCCACGGGACAACTGCTAGTTCATTGTCAAAATGGAGAGAAAATGTTTGTTTGTTGAACACACTTAAACTGCATGTATCTTGATTAGTTCATTCAATGAAAGGGTTGATTATGATGATGCTTTGACCATCATTGTCGATAATGACAGCCTATGATTTATCTCCATTGGTTCTCATACGACTATAAAATCTGCTATTTATGAAGGTTGTTTTCCTACATGCAGGTCAATTTGACATCCAATATCCTAAGGGATTATTTTTCCTTGATTTCCTTTGGGCTCTCTTTTCTTTAGCTAGCAGGATACGACTTGCTTCAAGCTTTGCCGTACCATTATGAAACATCTTTTGCCACTTTTTCCTGCCACAATAATCATGCTTCTGCATGTTTGATTAGATTGGTCTTCAGACAATCATTATCTTTTGAACTGACCACCACAAGATTATTTACCGGCTTCAGCTCACTGTAGAATACCTTCTTGGATAAGCTAGTATCAGGCATTCGGACTAAGTGACCAGCCTGCCTTAGCTGCGCCTTTACTATAATACCTCTTATGCCTGGCATATTTGCTTTTCTGAGGACCTCAGTGTCCAGAATCTAGTACCACCCCATTGAATTTTCATGATCCTTTCTGAGGAAACCTAGGTCGATGCGATTGAGTTTTCTGAATAATCAGCTGTAAGTGGCCCAGCTATCTCACACATGCAATAAGGATGTTATAACTATTGCCTTGTACATCTTAAGTTTTGCTTCCCCTTAAATCGCCTTTTTATTCCACAATCTCACATGGAGCCTTCAAAGACAATACTAGCTTTAAACAACTAAATTACAGAACTAAGAACATTCTGTGTTTAGAATCTGTTTTAATTGTTATAAAGTTGCTTGGGTGATTGAGTTTTGATTCCCTTCCTCTGTCCCTGCTTTATGGTCCTGCTTTTCTAGTGAATTAATAGCAAATATAAAGGAAACAGCTGGCTTTCAGAGCCTATAATTTGCTGTCCAAAATCCTGCCTAGGATGAGATGGCTTATAACCCAGTGACAATATGACAAATCAGAGCACACTGAGACATTAGACTGCAGCTTTTAGAATGCATTAAATTCATTCATCCGTTTACAAAACAAAATTGATGTATGGTAGGCTAGTAGAGCTGGTAAATGAGCTGAAAAGCTTTTGGGTATTGGAAATGGGATAAATTTGGACTGAAAACAATGTGATGTTAACCTTCTCAGGCCTTCAATAATGCTTCGTAACTGAACCTTTATTGATATAAAGGAAAGCTGCTCTTTTATTTATTTTATTAACTACTTAACCTCTTCAATTAGTTGTTTTCAAACTGTTTTGTACCACTAAAATTTAGCTGAGGTTTATCACAAACAGGTTCAAACGTGCAGAATAATGAGCATGAATTGTAAAATTGTTGTGTTCTACCTTTATCAAGTTTCAATGAACTACATTATGATGCACTTGAAGTACATGGGCTTTGGGTCTGGCGGGCGGTACAACTTCATAATCAATGTATGGCTAGTAGTATCTCACATTACACTGCATCTCAGTCAGAATGAAACCACACTTAAGTGCAAAGCCAACAAGGGAACCCTTATGCTTCCGTCAAGTGCCCCTAGCTATCCATTCCAAGCTTCATTGCGAAAGGTTGCATCTGCTTCCTTTGGAAAAGCACTTTGAAAGCAGCTTGCTCACAGCATGTCACCTTATAGAACTAATCTTTTTCTATACTTTCAAAGCAGAAAAACACCAATAAAAGATTTTTCTGTTGAGTCTTCAAGAACTCTAAAAGAGTGAAGCATTGTTGCGTTACCCGTTTTTCCCTTTACAAATTCCCTTCTTGAAAGCACTGGAGCACAAGATAAGGAAACAGATGGATAATTGTTTTATTTTTTATTTAAGCAGCTTTTGTTAGCAGAAATTGTTCAGTGCAAACACTTGTAAGATGATTTCTCTGGATGCTGTTGAGGATTCTCAATTATTAATACTGTTGCCTCCATTCTCATGGCAGTTCTGTCCTGATTTCCCATCTAGTCACACTGTAAACTAGGTGTTAAAGAGTTTAAAATAAATGTGTGAGTATTATTTTGCAGACTTTTTTTCAACTACTTGAGATGTGAGCTTACATAAGAGGTTCATGTCTTCTGTGCATTGAAACTTGCATCCTTATTCTCTGCAGCATTTAGTTTAGCCCAATTCGGGTTGAATAATTAATTCCTTGGTTTTGAATACCAAAACTACATGGGATGCCCACCACATTCTCCTGTTACCTTAGAAGGCAAACGGTATCAAGCTAGCAAACCACTTGATACAGGCTAAACTACTGTTTTGGTTTATTTACAAACAAAATGATACTTCATTTACCTATGACTTTACTTTCTATGAAACAATACTTTTGCGACAACCAGATTTGATCCACAAGAAGTTAAGGTGCCATTTTTCAAATGGCTTCCTGAATCTCTTGCCATATAACAGTTCCTTTGTAATGCACTACCTGAAATAGTGGTGGAAGCAGACTCAATAGTAACTTTCAAAAGGGGATTGTCCAGCTACTTAGAATAGAATCATAGAATGGTTACAGCACAGAATGAGGCCATTTGGCCAGTCAAGTCCATACCGGCTCTCTGCACAAGTAATTTAGCTAGTCCCACTCTCTGGCCCTCTTCCTGTAGCCCTGCAGTTTTTTCCTCTTAATGCTTATACAATTAGCTTTTGAAAGCCATAATTGAATTTGCCTCTACCAACCTTTCAGGCACTGCATTCCAGATCGTAGCCACTCACCGCGTTAAAAATTTTTTCCCTCATGTTGCCTTTAACTCTTTTGTCAATCACTTTAAATCTGTGTCCTCTGGTTCTCAACCCTTCATGCATACTTAAAAATTAGAAGGGCTATAGGCAAAGAGCAGGGGAGTAGGCTAAATTGGATACTTTCTCAAAGAGCCGGCACAGGCATGATGGACCAAATGGCCGTTTCCTGCAGTGTACGATTGTATAAAACAGCTAGAATTCTGTTATATACATACATTGTCCTTAGAATGAACTTGCGGGTCTTTACCAGGACCAAAGGCCACTAAACAAATTCTCTTGTTTCATGCAGCTTAGTTCCTTGAGATGGCACTGTCATTCACCCATGATCAAATGTATAATGCTATGAAACTGATACGATAGAATGATAATGAGAAGTTAAGTAGATACTGCTGGATTTCAAGCACTTGAATTTAAATAAATCAATTCACGTGTAGATTGAAGCACCTTAATCTTAACTAATTTCCTGTTAAACAACCTTTCTAGTTCATGCAGATAAATGCCTGCTGGTTTCCATTGTGAAAGCATTCTCCCTGTTAAACCCAATAGAAAATCGAGTGAAATTCTTATTTTTGTTACAGGCTCCATTAGCTGGAGGAATGGTTATTTTTCGACTTTCAATCTTGTGCTATTTCTAAGGAGTTCCAGGCTCAATGTATGAGGAGTGAGGCAGTGCCGGACTTCATATGCATTGACTGCTGAAAACTACGTACAACCAGCATGGTCTTGTATTTTCTCCCCAATTCTTCCCTAGATTTTTCAGTACTGAACCAACATGTCTGTATGTAATTTAAGCTGTCATGTTGAGCAAAGGGTAAGCCTGTCTTAATCTACACGAGCTAAGTGAAGATCTTGTATGTTTTCTATACATGTATCGTTTCTAATAGACATGAACTTTGACCAGATCCTATACAACTACTGCAACGGCAATAAGGTACCGATTTGTGGTGGGGTTTGAAGACAATGCCTTCAGTCTTTCAGTGTTTAGCTGGGAGAAATAGCACATCCAAGACTGGATGTCAGGCACAGCAGTCTGGTAACAGAGGCAATGGAGAGGTTGAGGGGTAGTGGAGAGGTAGAGGTGTGTGTTGTCACTGTTTATCTGGAAGCTAATTCCATGCCTATGAATGATATAATATCTCCAAGGGGCAGATTGTAGATGAGGAAGAGGAGGGGACCAAGGTTAGATCTCTGGGGGACTACAGAGGATAACAGTCCCATGGCAAGAAGAGAAGCCATTGCTAGAACAAAAACAAGAAATGCTGGATTCACTCAGCAGGTCTGGCAGCATCTGTGGAAAGAGAAGCAGAGTTAACGTTTCGGGTCAGTGACCCTTCTTCGGATCCGAAACGTTAACTCTGCTTCTCTTTCCACAGATGCTGCCAGACCTGCTGAGTGAATCCAGCATTTCTTGTTTTTGTTTCAGATTTCCAGCATCCGCAGTATTTTGCTTTTATTATAGCCATTGCTAGAGATGTTCTGGCTATGCTGCAGAGAGATCAAGGAGGATGTTGAGAGATAACGCAGCACAGTCAAAGAGGATGTTCTCTGCAACTTTGGTTAGGGCTGCTTTGGCAGGAATGGAAACCTGGTTGGGAAGATCTACAAGCTGTTGTGGAAAGGATGGGCACGGATATGGAAAATAATAATACATTTAAGAATTTCGGAGAAGAAAAGGAGATAGGCGGTGGATTGTTAGTTTGCAAGGACAGAGGCAAACGTGGATTTTTGAAGCAGGGGACGATGATGCTGGTTTTTAAAGGGAGGTCGACAGTAGCTGGGGGGAGTGTTCCATTTGTAGGGTCAACCAGCAGGAAGAGAAATGGGACCATCAGCAGTTCAATGTGAGCAGTCTGAAGGGAACAAGAGGTCAGCCTTATGGATGAGATGGGAGAGAAATTGGAGAAAGGTGTGGGTTCACTGTTTGTTGGGGAAGGTAGTAAGTATGTTACAACTGAGGTGGGAGGAGTGCACTGTTTATTCTAGTTTCACTCCTCCACAGGTCACAAGATATATTTACATTTTTTTCCCACTTACCGATCTTTGGCCTCCTTGTCTCGAGAGACAATGGGTAAGCGCCTGGAGGTGGTCAGTGGTTTGTGCAGCAGCACCTGGAGTGGCTATAAAGGCCAATTCTAGAGTGACGGACTCTTCCACAGGTGCTGCAGATAAAATTGGTTGTCGGGGCTGTTACACAGTTGGCTCTCCCCTTGTGCTTCTGTCTTTTTTCCTGCCAACTGCTAAGTCTCTTCGACTCGCCACGCTTTAGCCCCGCCTTTATGATTGCCCACCAGCTCTGGCGATCGCTGGCAACTGACTCCCACGACTTGTGATCAATGTCACAGGACTTCATGTCGCATTTGCAGACGTCTTTAAAGCGGAGTCATGGACGGCCGGTGGGTCTGATACCAGTGACAAGCTCGCTGTACAATGTGTCCTTAGGGATCCTGCCATCTTGCATGCGGCTCACATAGCCAAGCCATCTCAGGCACCGCTGGCTTAGTAGGGTGTATATGCTGGGGATGTTGGCTGCCTCGAGGACTTCTGTGTTGGAGATACGGCCCTGCCACCTGATGCCAAGGATTCTCCGGAGGCAGCGAAGATGGAATGAATTGAGACGTCGCTCTTGGCTAACGTACGTTGTCCAGGCCTCGCTGCCATAGAGCAAGGTACTGAGGACACAGGCTTGATACACTTGGACTTTTGTGTTCTGTGTCAGTGCACCATTTTACCATACTCTGTTGGCCAGTCTGGACATAGCAGAGGAAGCCTTTCCCATGCGCTTGTTGATTTCTGCATCGAGAGACAGGTTACTGGTGATAGTTGAGCTTAGGTAGGTGAACTCTTGAACCACTTCCAGAGTGCGGTCACCGATATTGATAGATGGGGCATTTCTGATGTCCTGTCCCATGATGTTCGTTTTCTTGAGGCTGATGGTTAGGCCAAATTCATTGCAGGCAGCCGCAACCTGTCGATGAGTCTCTGCAGACACTCTTCAGTGTGAGATGTTAATGCAGCACTGTCAGCAAAGAGGAGTTCCCTGATGACGTTCTGTACTTTGGTCTTCGCTTTTAGACGGGCAAGGTTGAACAACCTGCCACCGGAACTACCTCAACTACCGTGGAATCTCCCTGCTCAGCATAGTGGGGAAAGTCTTCGTTCGTGTCGCTTTAAACATGCTGCAGAAGATGGCTGTGCGTATCTCTCCTGAAGCACAGTGTGGCTTTCGAGCAGAGAGATCCACCATTGACACGCTGTTCTCCCTTCGCCAGCTACAGGAGAAATGGTGTGAACAACAGATGCCCCTCTATGTTGCTTTCATTGATCTCACCAAAGCCTTTGACCTCGTCAGCAGAAGTGGTCTCTTCGGACTACTAGAAAAGATTGGATGTCCACCAAAGCTACTAAGTATCATCACCTCATTCCATGACAATATGAAAGGCACAATTCAGCATAGCGGCGCCTCATCAGACCCCTTTCCAATCCTGAGTGGCGTGAAACAGGGCTGTGTTCTCGCACCTACACTGTTTGGGATCTTCTTCTCCCTGCTGCACTCACATGCATTCAAGTCCTCAGAAGAAGAAATTGTCCTCCACTTACCGATATGGTCAATTATAGACTCTCTTTTTTTTTTTCCCCCAGAGTAAAAAACACCAACCAGGTTTCTTCAATAAACAACATAATTCTCAGTTTATTAGAAATCAAGTCGTAACCAGCAATGAAGCAAAGCATTAATGCCCAAATTGAGATATTAAAGTTCCCTTTTTACCTTAGCCCCTCTCTCTCTCTCACACACATACACCAGTTAACCAGAAAAATAAAGGGATTTTCGTTTTTAGGGCTCTATTACAAAAAAAAAGACAAAAAACACTTGGGCTAAGTACTTGCTAATTCTTGAAGAAGAAAAGAGATATGGAAAGATGTCCTTTGTTTTGGTTTGGTGTCCCAAATGTTCTGGGATCTTCCCAGAACAGTTCTTTTCAGGCGACATTGAAGATCAGTTTGGATAGGATTTCCAGGACAAATGCAGCAACAGAGGTTTCAGACAGGCCTTACAGCAGAAATGCAGCAACAGAGGTTTCAGACAGGCCTTACAGCAGAAATGCAGCAACAGTTTTAGTCTGCTTCTTACACATGCCTCTCAGATTCTCGAAAAATGGAAAACTGGCAGTTTTATTTTCAAAGAGCTGGAACAGACAGATTTGGGGTGGTGTGTTCTTCTTGGCAAGTTGATTCTTTTAATCCTTTTCAAACCACTGTTCATCCCCAACTACCTTTTGTAACAAATCAATGTGAAACCAAAAACATTCCAGAAGTCAAGCCTCCTGACTTCTATAAATCTTGACCTGTCACTTCTTTGTAAACATCTCCCCAAGTCAAAAAAAACCCTGCTAGGTAATTATTTGAGGACAGTAACTGTTTACAGTCCAGATCTCTGTGACCCTTATCAAAACCCATCCATGGAGTCTTTTCAGTTTTTCCAAAATAAAAAGATGTCTAACTCTAAAATACGAGTCCTCAAAAAAAAAACTTAAAAATATAGAAGCACTCGTAACAAGTAGCAAAGGCAACAGAACACATGGTCTCAATCTTCGTGGCACAAAGTCCATGAGCTCCTTGCACATTTTGGAGGTGTAGTGGAAGGGGCAGGGGAGAGGAGTTTATAGAGATGGTTGATGGAGAACAGAATCTGGGAGTTATCTTTACTCTCCAAGATGACCCTGATATAGTGATTTTTAAAAAAAAAATCTTTCATGGGATGTGAGCATTGCTGGCAAATCCAACGTTTCTTGTCCATCCCTAATTGCCTTTGACAGCTGAGTGGCTTGCTAGGCCATTTCAGAGGGCAGTTAAGAGCAACCACATTGCTGTGGGTCTGGAGTCATATGTAGGCCAGACCAAGTAAGGATGGTAGATTTCCTTTCCTAAAGGACATTAGTGAACCAGATGGGTTTTTACAGCAATCGATGATAGTTTCATTGTACCATTGCTGAGACCAACTTTCAATCCCAGATTTTTTTAAAGTAATTAATTAATTGAATTTAAATTCTACGAGCTGCCATGTTCGGATTTGAACCCATGTCCCCAGAGCATTAGCCTGGCCCTCTGAATTACTAATCCAGTGAAATTACCACTACACCACCATCTGCCCCTAGTGATTTTTGAGAACCGAGAGTGAGCCCCAATTACACTTGATGTGGTCCAGCCAGACTCGTGATGGATGGCTCAACCAGCTGTTTGCCAGATACACTCAAGTCTCTGTCCTTTGGACTTAAGGAAGAAGTTGTGGGCCATACCCAGGGAATTACAAGCATGCAATATTTTGTTGGAGACGAGGGTATTAAAGGTTGAGATTAAGGAGTGGCTCAGAAAATCATTGGTTGCAGAAGTATCATGGTGAATGGAGGTTAGCCTGTTAGGAGTTTGAAGGTGATATTCTAAGTGACTTGGAAGAGAAGATTTTTTTTTTCCCCAGAAGGGATGCAGAAGGAAGTGAGGGATACAAGGAATTGGTCAGAGATGGCCTTGTTAGTGATTAGGACCATGGAAACAGAAAAGCCACAGGAGGTGGCAAGTTCAAGGGAGTGGCAATTGGAGAAGGTGTGACTTGGTGATAGAAGCCACACCACCACCATGGAAAAAATAAGCAGGCGAGAGGAGGCTTCAGTAAGGGCCAAGGTCTCACCACCTATGGGCCAAGTTTCGGTCAAAGCTGTGGTGTCATTACACTCGTCTGCGAAATGGTTGTGAGTCGCAAGTGTTGGAGGAAAATGCAGAATGGGGTGGTGATTGTTGATCTGCCAGTCTAAGGAAGCAGTTGTGGGTTGAATAAGTGAGTTTGGACAGAGGTTGGTTAAGTTTGCATATTGAGCAGGTTGGTCAGCAAAAGGAGGTTAGGGCATTTTTATCTAAGATTTGGCTTAGACCTTGAGTTCCTGATCTTTGGCACTGCAAGAAAGTGGATTTTTTTTTTTAAATATCAAGAGACGGGGTTAGCCAATCCTCTGGCTTCTCAATGTCGACCTTCTAGAGGACATTTACAGAGTTGCATTAATGGAGGCCAGCGATCAGGATAGCTTCCTGTTGTCAGTGATAGAATGGTACAGGATAACCTAATGAGAGAAAGAAATGGGTAAGTTAGAGAAATATGTATCTTTTCCAATGCGGAAAAATCTTAAATTTGTATCTATCTGAATCAATAGGGTCCCAGCTTTGGTTAATGTGATCCATAAGTGTATTCGAGAGCCCAAGTAAGGATGGCAAGTAATTCACACAACAGAGAACCTGCAGTTGGTCAAGAACCCACTATTAAACAACACAGTCATGATCACTTACCAATTGGATTTGGGATATAAGATTTTTGTAGTCATATGACTTTTAAACTACTTTAGGGCTATGACTACATGCACAATTATCACTTCTATTTTGGGTATTTTGCTGAATTTCTAGTCCGTCCTCTGTAATTAAACATTTGCTTTCTTTTTTAGGTCTGGAGGGGTACAATTGCTCGGCTTCGCTACAAACGCACAAGAGCTGCCTACATCATCATAAACCACTACAGGAAGTACAAAGTGAGGTCTTATATCCGGGAGGTAGGCAGGCGCTTCCAGAATGTTGGGAGCATGAAGGATTATGGGAAACATGTGAAATGGCCGACTCCACCCAAGGTCCTTCGTAAATTTGAGGAAACATTGCAGTCTGTTTATCAAAGGTAACTCACTAAGCATCATTGTCAGCACAATTTGGTAATCGTGTACTGTCATTTCGAATTCTTACCATAATTTTTACATTGTACCTTCTACTTATGTCATAGTTTTGGTTTTCCCTTGGCACTTTTCCTCATATTCATGGGTAGATTCAGTTTTTATAAATAGATCAAACACTTCTAAGCCAAAACCTGCATCTTTCAATTTCACAGTGTATGTGGTAGTGTGCTCTGATTTAACAAATAACCCTTGAATCAAGGTAAATCGTTATTGCACAGAATACATAGGATGGCAACCATGTTCTGGCATCAGCTCAATGCATTGTTTACTAGTAAAGTGCCATCCTTGCCAGTTGGGTACTTACAGGTTAGACTATTTGGTCAGATTAAATAACATACCAAGTACAGTACAATACCTAAACTTACAATTTCACACCATCATACATTTTGTAAGAAAATCATAATCTCAAAAATTCATTAAAACGCACGAAACACAATGGCATTAAAACAATGCATATTTTTAATGTGCCATTATGTATGTTATGTATGCTATTGTATGTTATGTATGCCATTGCTTTCCATAAAGAAGTTAGGAACAGTTCAATGAAGAGAACACTAAAAAATGCAGTATCTTCTGGAACGAGGTTTTAGAAAAATATAGTTATAAACTGAAACATTTAAAACGGTTTAAGTCAATAATGATCTACACTGGGATAAATCTTTGCTCCTTCAAACTTAATATGGCAACACTGTAGTTGTGCACTTGAGTCTTTTTAAATAAATGTTATGCCTGTGAACCTTTGTGATGTGCAACATAGTGGAACAAAAGCCTACTTTCTGCTAACCTTGGAGATTGGGCTCTAATGCTGTATTTATTCCCAGCTGCCTGACATTTCTCAGTGTCAAAAGCCATGTGTTCATCTCTATATGGCTTCCATTAAAAGCCTTGCATGAATACAGCAGGGTGCCCTATTAGGTAGCTGCAGTTAACTCAGATATAATTTGTTGATATGGAAGGATATTTTGGCTTTAGTTACTTGGGCAGCTGACCACACAAAGCAGCAAATTTGCCAAAATGATTTTTTAAAAGTGGCTGCCACAGCATTGTGTGTTCCATACGCACACAAAATAAATTTGTGTGCCAAACCTGCCAATTCTGGCTCCAGATTTTTATGAAATAAAATGTGCCCTTGATTCTCCCCTCTAAAGCTCCAGCTGACGACTATGTACTCTATCCAGCTGTCAGGCTCCTCGGCTGCACCAATGAGTCACTCATTCTTTGCCGACACTGCGAGAATCTGATACGTTCAAGATCACTTCACAAATTCTTAGGTTAAACACATGCATATAATTGAGAAGGAACAAGTCCATACACAAGATTCCAGGGACCTGTGCACAACTATGAAAATAAAATTTTGGAGAGTAAACTCCAAGAGATACAGAAAATGGTTGACCTTCAGCCTCAGAAATGCTGTCATTTCACTTGCTTTTAATTTGATCTTGGGTGAGACTATGTAGTCAAGAAATTGGAGAAAATCAACAAGGAGAAATGAACACTTTCTACTTAGGTACCCAACAGTGAACACTAATAATAATGTTAGAGATATTCCAGTATTATGTATTGCCAAAGCAATGTAGGATACCTTTTATATTGAATTTTTGTGTGAGAATTTTGTTCCAACACTATGCTGAAATCCAAAACTCAGGGAAGCAACACCTGCTGTACCTGTTGGATGCTTCCTTTTACCACACAAGCTATCCTTGTAATCTCTGAGTGAGAATGGCTATCTGTGAGCTGTTATGAAGCCTGCAACTGTCTCCATAACAGGCTTCCAGGCTCTTGCAGCCAACAGATAGACAAACTTGCATCCCATCAGTTTGGATTGGATTAGAGGTGGAAGGATATTCTGGTTCCTATTACCCCATTAACATTTTTTTCCCTTTCATTTTTCCCAACTTTCTTCCTCCTCATGCTGAGGTACAGATCCCAGAACACCATCCAACTCTCTTGACCTTTTCCCAAGTGACATCCTTCCTGTATGAGCTTAAGTATCAGTCGGCTAATTGGGTAGAGGAGTATCACAGCTGAACTTGATCTCGGCCTCACCCGATATCCACACACTTGTAATTTCAAGCAAAGAATCACTGGATAGTGATCAGCAGAAATCAACAAGCGCATGGGTAAGGCTTCCACTGCTATGTTCAGACTGGCCAAGAGAGTGTGGGAAAATGGCGCACTGACACGGAACACAAAAGTCCGAGTGTATCAGGCCTGTGTCCTCAGTACCTTGCTCTACGGCAGCGAGGCCTGGACAACGTATGCCAGCCAAGAGCGACGTCTCAATTCATTCCATCTTCGCTGCCTTCGGAGAATACTTGGCATCAGGTGGCAGGACTATATCTCCAACACAGAAGTCCTTGAAGCGGCCAACATCCCCAGCTTATACACACTACTGAGTCAGCGGCGCTTGAGATGGCTTGGCCATGTGAGCCGCATGGAAGATGGCAGGATCCCCAAAGACACATTGTACAGCGAGCTCGCCACTGGTATCAGACCCACCGGCCGTCCATGTCTCCGTTATAAAGACGTCTGCAAACGCGACATGAAATCGTGTGACATTGATCACAAGTCGTGGGAGTCAGTTGCCAGCATTCGCCAGAGCTGGCGGGCAGCCATAAAGACAGGGCTAAATTGTGGCGAGTCGAAGAGACTTAGTAGTTGGCAGGAAAAAAGACAGAGGCGCAAGGGGAGAGCCAACTGTGCAACAGCCCCAACAAACAAATTTCTCTGCAGCACCTGTGGAAGAGCCTGTTACTCCAGAATTGGCCTTTATAGCCACTCCAGGCGCTGCTTCACAAACCACTGACCACCTCCAGGCGCGTATCCATTGTCTCTCGAGATAAGGAGGCCCAAAAGAAAGAAGATCAGTAGCTAGAATGTTAGCTGATTTTCTCTTTCTCCCCCTTTCCTTAACCCAGGGGCATTGAAACATCGCCACCACTGCCACATCCAGATCACTTAAGTAGCAAAACAATAAAAATTAGGATTCCTGATCTGAGTGGTCAGGAGTATCTTGTCTGTGTTCCTTCAAAAAGAGATCTGTTAAAAATATTTAACAACTTTTTAAGCTTGTACAGTTGCAGTGTAAGCTTCCTGTGATGGAGGAGCATGATATTTCTTTGGGAGTCCAGCTTGCCTACTTACCTTTAAGATAAGTCAGCTTCTCCTGTGACTTACATGTAAAGACACTGTCACTGAGCCATACAAATCCAGGTCCCTGGCTGGTCTCTGAGGCTAGTGTAGCAGTGAGGGGGTATAAATTGTGTTAGTGAAGGAAAAATAGATTAGGGTTCTTGCCCCTGCTCACTGTCCTGGAGCCTCTGCTGGAAGTGGCATGTGTGGATATTTGGAGAGGACAGAATTGGATTTGGCTGTGAGATCCTGTAAAGTTGAGTAGCCAGCTGACATTCATTCTTGAGGCTCATGTGCAGAGTGCCCTTCCTGAAGGGATTTGGCACCTGTTGAACCTGACTGCACAAGACAACCATTTTCTGGAGAGGAGAGAGGAAAACTGCAGAGAAAAAAGAAATAGAAAACCATTTAGATTGCTTTCTATTAATAAGCTTTTTAAATTGGAAAATGTCTCGAAGCAAAGGACAGTTAATCATATTTCACACTATCATCAGCTGCATCCTTTATAGGTTCACCAATAAATAAGAAAAGTGAGGGACCAAGTTGATAACGCTGAAAGAAAGATGCATGGTATGGGATTCTAGGTTTTTATAAACACAAGGAGTGCAAATGCAAACAAGTAATGTGAAACCTATTTAAACCAATGGTTAGGCTACAATTAGAATATTATGTTTGCAGTTGGGCACCATACTATCATTTTTATACTTTTTATAATACAGGTATTAATATGAAAGTGTATGATGTCTGGCATGTGACAGAGCTCAATGATACAGCAGCAAATCTTGGGTACTGCTGCTCAGAGCACTTTATTTTATATAAGGACAGGATTTGTACCATGTAAAATGAAATGGAATATTATAAGGCATGGATGTGTGCCATTTAAGACCAGAGGTCAATGGAGAAAGAGCTACAGATATCAATCTTCCACTTCACCCAACCCAAAATATTGTCACAAAGATTTTCTGTTTGGCATCTGGGCTTACTATAAATTACAAGATAAGAACGTAGGAGCAGGAGTAGGCCATTTTGCCCCTTAAGCCTGTTCCACCATTCAGTGAGATCATGGCTGATCTACGATCTAACTCCATATACCCATGTCCCTTAATATATTTGGGTAACAAAAATCTATCAATCTCAGTTTTAAAATTAACAATTGATCTCACATCAATTGTCGTTTGCAGAAGTGTTCTACCACCTTTGCGTGCAGAAGTGTTTCCTAATTTCACTCCTGAAAGGTCTGGCTCTAATTTTCAGATTATGCCCCCAAGTCCTAGACTCCCCAGCTAGCAGAAATATTTAGCCCTGTCTGTTCCCCTTAATATCTTGAAAACTTCAATCACATTACCTCTTAACCTTGTAAATTTCAGGGAATACAACCTTAGTTTGTTTAATCTCTCCTCGTAGCTTAATCCTTGGAGGCCAGGGCCAGAATTCTATGCCCCCCCCGCCCATAGGAGCGGGCTTGTGGCGTAGGCAAGGGGTGATGTGCAGGTCGTAAAATTGTGAGAGGCAGAGGGTGCCGTTCCCGATGCCTTCCCGCCCCTGCTGCAATTTTACCAGGGGCGACAACGGCAAGAAACAGCCCACCACCCTAGGCCAAAGAAGGCCCTTAAGTGGCCAATTAATTGCCACTTAAGGGTCTCCTCCTGCTGCCGATGGTATTTTACCAAGGGCGGGCGGGTGCCAGGTAAAACCTGTCAGCCTCCTTGCAGGATGTGGGGGGCCCTCCTGATCAGGCCCCCGGTGTTCCTCGCGAGGCCCCAAATCTTGCCTCTCTTCTAGGGCCAAAGTCCACCCATCCTACTGTTGGCTGGGTGCAGTCCCATCAGTGGTCACCGCTCCTGGTGGTACTGCTGGGGCTGAGAGCTGCTGAATATTTGTCCGGTGGGTGGGGCCTCCCCCCCCCCCCCCCCCCCCAATGCAAAATTCCGGCCCAGGTATCATTCTGGTAAATCTATGCTGCACCCCCTCGAAGACCGATATCTCTGTCCTAAAGGGTTGTGCCCAGAACTACTCACAGTGCTTCAGGTGTGTTCTAACCAGAGCTGAAGAATGACTTAGACCCCTTTGTATTCTAATCCTCTGGATATAGAGGCCAGCATTCTGTTAGCCTGTTGATCACATTTTAATGATCTGTGTACCCCCAAGACTCTTTGGGCCTCCAGAGTTTCTAGCTTTTCATCATTTAGAAAGTACTCTGTTGTATCTTTTTTGGTCCATAGTGGATGCCCTCACATTTGCCTCTGTGGAAATCCATTTGCCACAGTCTTATCCATTCACTTAATCTATTAATATCTCTTTGTAATTTTAGGCTTTCATCTACACTGCTTACAATACTGCCTATCTTGTGTTATTGGCAAATCTGGATATGTGGCTTTTAATCCCATCATCTAAGGCATTAACAAATCCAGTGAATAGTTGAGGCTCCAAAACAGAACCTTACAGGATACCACTAGTCACTTCCTGCCAATTAGAATACCTGTCCAATATCCCAACTCTCTGTCTCCTTCTGCTCAGCCAAATTCCAAACCAGGTCAATAATTTGCCTTCAATTCCATGAGCTTCAACTGGAACTAACAGTTTCTTATGACGGACTTTATCAAATGCATTCTGGAATTCAATATAAGTACAAAGAACAGTACAGCACAGGAACAGGCCATTTGGCCCACCAAGCCTGCGCCGATTTTGAAGTCTGTCTAAACTAAAACCTTCTGCACTTCCGGGGACTGTATCCCTCTATTCCCATCCTATTCATGAATTTGTCAAGATGCCTCTTCAACGTCACTATCATACCTGCTTCCACCACCTTCCCCGGCAGCAGGTTCCAGGCACTCGCCACCCTCTGTGTAAAGAACCTGCCTCGGACATCCCCTCTAAACTTTGCCCCTCGCACCTTAAACCTATGTCCCCTAGTAACTGACTCTTACACCCTGGGTAAAAGCTTCTGACTATCCACTCTGTCCATGCCACTCATAACTTTGTAAACCTCTATCATGTCGCCCCTCCACCTCCATCGTTCCAGTGAAAACAATCCGAGTTTATCCAACCTCTCCTCATAGCTAATGCCCTCCAGACCAGGCAACATCCTGGTAAACCTCTTCTGTACCCTCTCCAAAGCCTCCACGTCCTTCTGGTAGTGTGGCGACCAGAATTGCACGCAATATTCTAAGTGTGGCCTAACTGAAGTTCTGTAAAGCTGCAGCATGACTTGCCACTTTTTATACTCTATGCCCCGACCGATGAAGGCAAGCATGCCGCATGCCTTCTTGACTACCCTATCCACCTGTGTTGCCACTTAGTGACCTGTGGACCCCGGCCTGTCAATATTCCTAAGGGTTCTGCCATTTACCGTATACCTCCCACCTGTATTAGATCTTCCAAAATGCATTACCTCACATTTGTCCGGATTAAACTCCATCTGCCATTTCTCCGCCCAAGTCTCCAACCGATCTATATCCTGCTGTATCCTCTGACTATCATCACTATCCACAACTCCACCAACCTTTGTGTCGTCCGCATACTTACTAATCAGACCAGCTACATTTTCCTCCAAATCATTTATATATACTAGAAACAGCAAAGGTCCCAGCACTGATCCCTGCGGAACTCCACTAGTCACAGCCCTCCCTTCAGAAAAGCACCCTTCCACTGCTATCCTCTGTCTTCTATGACCGAGCCAGTTCTGTATCCAGCTCACCTCTGATCCCGTGTGACTTCACCTTTTGTACCAGTCTGCCATGAGAGACCTTGTCAAAGGCTTTACTGAAGTCCATATAGACAACATCCACTGCACTTCCTTCATCAATTATCTTCGTCACTTTCTCACAAGTAGCATCAATAGGAATTCCCCTGTCCACTACTTTAGTCACTTCTTCAAAAAATGCAATCAGATTCATCAGCATGACCTATCCTTTACAAATCCATGCTAGGCAAGATGTTAGACAAGTCAGACACACTCCAGGCCCTAGGGAGTGAAACTTCACCAATAAAACTGGACAGAGACATTGAATCTGAGAAAATTAACTAGAATTAAATCCCCAAATTGTAATGGTTGTGTTGCATTTTACCAGTCATTGAGTTTCTTCTAGTGGAACTGATTCTTACTATTTAATTGTCTTTTTTATGAATTTTCTCTCTTCCCTTTCCCCACAGGTGCTGGTTTCTCTTTAGTACCACACCCAAATGGCCATTATTCATGTGGTAGTTTAGACAGTAAATGTTGACAGGGTATTCAACAATGGGAACATTACAAATGAAACCGATCCTGTCCTCACTTGCAGTCTAATATTCAGGTATTTTTGAGTAGAAATCTATAGACTAACCAGGAGCAGAAACCTTAACTAATTTTCAACTTCCCCATTTGGGCATGTCGAGACCAATTTATAGTGAGTCACTGTTACCCTGACTTGAGATCAATTGACTTAGCATATAGTGAGTATTAAAACTAGAACTGTATGGCTCAGTTACTCACTTTGTCTTTCAGCAGATCCAGAAATGGAAGCTTGTAATTTATCTTGTTTCAATGGAACCCTATTGTACATAGGGTTGTCATCTATTTCCAAGTTGAAAACTTGCCATGGATTGCAACTTGAGTTCTGATTTTTATTTTGCGGCTGATGAAAATGTAATTTGGAACCTTAACATTAATAATTAGTGTTCTACATCTCATGACAAGGAAGTAAAGTGGGAAAACAGTGGGCATTTTTATCATGTACAATTTACACTTTAGATATTTTTAGTTAGCCTGTTAGAAGTCAACTGTGGTCCCTGTAACTATGAGCTTGTGAATTCAGTTTATTCTCTGCAATATAAGGCTATTAATGCACAGCCCAGTATGTTCTCAGTCCAATGAGGAAGGAGGTATGGCTGGATCTGGTCCTGGGGAATGAGGTGGGCCCAGGAACCAAATATCTGTGGGACAACACTTTGGTAAGAGCGATCATTGTATCATACGGTTTAGATTAGTAATGGAGAAGAGCAAGGAGCAATCTAAAGGAGAACTTCTAAATTGGAAAAAGGCTAACTTCAATGGGATGGAAGGGGATCTAGCCAGGGTAAAATGGAATCTAAGATTGACAGAAAAAACTAAAGGAACAATGGGTGATCTTTAAGGAGGAGATGTTTCAGGTACAGGCTAGGTACATTCCAACAAGAGTGAAAGGTAAGGGAACCAAAGCCAGGACTCCTTAGATGACCAGGGAGATAGAGAATATGATGAAACAAAAAAGAAAGTGTATAATGAATGTCAGATGAACTCTTCAGACGAGAACCAGATTAAATACAATAAGTTGAGAGGGAAGGTGAAGAGGAAAATAAGACTGGAAAAGAGCAAATATGAGAATAGAATGGCAGTCAATGTAAAAGGGGACTCAAAAATCTGCTACCAGCATGTAATTAGTAAGCAGGTAGTAAGAGGCACGGTGGGTCTGATTAGGGACAAAGAGGATGATATACTCTTAGAGCTGCAGGGCAAGATTAGAATACTTAATGAGTACTTTGTATACCTGTTTACTAAGGAAGAGGATACTGACAAAATATCCATAGAAATGGAGATAATAGAGGCAATGCAGGGGGTGAAAATTGATGAGCAGGATGTATTGGAAAGGATGACTATGCTTAGAGTGGATCGCCTGGTCCAGATGGCTTGCATCCCAGGTTGCTAAAGGAAGTGGGAGTGGAAATAGCAGAAAGGCTTGCCATAAACTTCCAATCTTGCCTAGTTATGGAGGAGGTGCCAGAGGATTGGAGAGTGACAAATGTAACACCCTTATTCAAGAAAGGGTATAAGGACATTTCCAGTAACTATGGGCTAGTCAGTTTAACATGATTTTAGAAATAATAATCAGGGAGAGGTTTGATTTAATTAAGGAGAGCCAGCACGGATTTGTAAAAGGAAGATCATGCTTGACTAATCTTATTGAATTTTTTGATGAAGTAACAGAGAAGGTTGGTGAAGAGAAAGTAATAGAAGTTGTCTATACGGATTTTAAGAAAGCTTTTGACAAAGTACCACATAAAATGTTGGTTAGCAAATTTGAGGCTTGCGGAATAGGAGGGTGAGTGTCAGCTTGGATTAAAAAAAAATTGGCTTAAGGACAGAAAACTGTGTGTCGTGGTAAATGGTTGTTTTTCAGACTGGAGGATGATGGACAGTGATGTTCCCCAAGGGTTATTGCTAGAACCACTGCTTTTTTGATATATATATATATATATATATATATATATATATATATATATATATATATATATATAAATGAACATGGATATTGGAATACAGAGAAAAATGTAAAAATTTGCTGATACCAAACTTGGGTGTGGCAGACAGTGAGGATAATACCAATCGACTGCAACAGGACATAGATAGCTAGCAGATTGGGCAGACAAGTGGCAGATGGAATTTAATGCAGAGAAATGTGAGGGGATGCATTTTGGCAGAAGGGATAGGGAGAGGCAATATAGACAGCCCTACAGATTGTATAGGGGCAGAGAGACCTTGGGGTTCATTTGCATAGATCCATGAAGGTGACAGGACATATTGAGAGAGCAGTTAGAATAGCATATGGGATCTTGGGCTTCATAAATAGAGGCATTGTGTACAAAAGCAGGGAAGTTATGGTTAAAGTTAATCTCTGGCTAAACCACAATCAGAGTGTTGTGTCCAGTTCTAGTCACCATACTTTAGGAAGGGTGTGAGGGTGCAGAGGAGATTTACCAGAATGGATCCAGGAATGAGGGATTTTAGCTACAAGGTTAGGTTGGGTGTTCTGATTGGAGCAAAGGAGCTTGAGGGGAGATTTGGTAGAGGTGTACAAGATGATAGGTTTGGATAGGGCAGAGAAAGAAAGGATGTAAAAGTGAAAATGAATGTATCAAAAAAAAAAAGGACAAAGACTTGGGGTAAGATGTAGTACAAGGGGTTGAAAGGGTTAATATCTGGGACAGTGACAGTAATACCTCCAACTATGATGATGTAACAGATCATGAGAGAGAGAGACCCAAAGAGAAGCAGCAGCAGCATGGCATCAGAGGAGGTAGACATGCTTAAGTAAAGTTGTATATAGTTCTGTAATATGGAATCAACTAGTTATTTTTAAAACTTACCGAAGGCTCAGAAGTCTCTCCGAGCTAGACTAACCAAACATACAATATGGTGAACAGTGGTGGTTCTTGCCATACAACGGCACAGTGGCGCAGTGGTTAGCACCGCAGCCTCACAGCTCCAGCGACCCGGGTTCAATTCTGAGTACTGCCTGTGTGGAGTTTGCAAGTTCTCCCTGTGTCTGCATGGGTTTCCTCCGGGTGCTCCGGTTTCCTCCCACAAGCCAAAAGACTTGCAGGTTGGTAGGTAAATTGGCCATTATAAATTGCCCCTAGTAGAGGTAGGTGGTAGGGAAATATAGGAACAGGTGGGGATGTGGTAGGAATATGGGATTAGTGTAGGATTAGTATAAATGGGTGGTTGATGGTCGGCACAGACTCGGTGGGCCGAAGGGCCTGTTTCAGTGCTGTATCTCTAAACTAACACCCAGAAAATTTTGAAAAATTACTTTTAAAAAAAGGTTTGGAAATCAGACCTGAAAAAATTGGCGGCAAAACTGCAGAACGCGAGAAGAGGCTGTGTGAAGAGCTCCAGAGCTGCTCTGTGGACGAAGTCAAGGCACGGAGAGTTGGAGAATCAGCTTGCAGAGGTATTCAGGCTGCACAACAGAAGCATGGTGGTCTGTGAAGAAAAAATCCCAGTCTAGTGATCACAGCCTTCGAGTTGGAGAACCAAGCAACGGTTGGGGTAGAAAATTGTTTTTAACAGCACACTAGGCAGGCATCACCAGGAAAACTAAATCACTAGCAAGGGTGGTTCCAAGGTTGGCGCCATTACACATGGCTGAGAAGCATGAGAAAACTTCCAATACTGGAAAGAAAAATTTAAAACAGCAAGTAAACTACTTAAAAAGCTTAGAAAAGCCATGGATCTTAAATTTAGGCTACCAGAGAGGTTTGGACACATGGAAGGACCAAATCAAACTCAAAACTGGTCACTTTGGAGAAAAATATTTTTGAGGTACAGAATTGCTTCTAAAAAAGACAGCAAGTCTGAAGCAGAACAAGTCAACACATTACTTTATTCCATAGGAGCGATAGCAGATGATATTGTAAGACAAGGCATTAATGAGACATCAGATAAATTTGAAGAAGTTGTATAAGCCTTTGTTAATTAATTCAACCTAAAAAACAAGAAGATTCTAGAACGAGCCAAATTCAACAGAAGGGTCCAGAAACCAGGTGAACCAGTAGATGCTTTTATTAATGATCTTTACAAATTAGTTGAGGGATGCAAATATGGAGACCTAAAGTCAGAATTAATACGAGACTGCATTGCAGTAGGTATTGCTGATGAATCCCTATCGGATTTATTGTAGTTTAAGGAAGACCTCAGCCTAGAAAAAGCAATACAGCTGGTGAAACAAGTAGAGAATCGTAAGCAGAACAGAGCAATCCTGAGAGGTGAAGAACAACCTTGGTTCAGGAAACCGCCAGTGACTATACAGTTGCATAAGCACAGGATTGTAAAAGAAGCACCAGGAAAGAAGGTACACTTGAGAGGGAAGGTGCAAGATGCCATGAAACCCTGCCAGCGCTGTGCTGTGGCACCAAAAAACCCACAGTGTGAACAGTGTCCTGCAAACAAAGCAGAATGCTTTCACTGTAATAAAGTTGGCCATTTTGGGAAGATGTGCCAAAGTAAAATCTCTACTTTCACAGGTTCTAAAGGAAAAGTCTTCGCACCTAGAGCTATTAATGAAGTTGAACAATCTCCATCAGAAGATAAATCAGAAAACTTCCTTGGTGAGATCAATGACCCTAATCATGCATTCTGGTCTGCAGATATATATGTCAACAGACATATCACAAATTTTAAACTAGTCACTGGAGCAAGTGTAACAGTTTTATCAGACAACGAACCATGGTTATCAATGCATTGCCTGCAACCAACAGATACTCAATTACGTGGTCCAAGAGGGATTGAACTGAAAGTCTAGGGAAGGTTACAGGCAACATTCCAGTACAAAGGAAAGCAGATATTAGAACACAGTATGTTCTACAGAATCAAAGATTTTCTCTTTTAAGTAGAAGAGCTTCATCTTATCAGGAAAGTAGAAGAAATTAAGCAGCAAGAATCCAGGAGTCACTTCCAAAAAGACTTTCCAAAATTATTTGAAATAACAAAGTGCTGGAAATACTCAGCAGGTCAGGCAGCATCTGTGGAGAGAGAAGCAAAGTTACTGTTTCAGGTCTGTGGCCTTTCATCAGAACTGGCAAAGGTTCAAAAAGAATTAGGTTTTAAGCAAGTGGAGAAGGTGTGGCGGGCGTGGGGGGTGCGGGGGGTTGGTGTTGGTGGGGCAAGAGAACAAAAGGAGAGGTGTGTGATAGGGCAGAGGGCAGGAGAGATTAAATAACAAAGCTGTCCTGGGACAAAGGCAACGAACGTGTTGATGCTTGTGATGAAAGACAAAGCATTAGTGCAGAGAGTGTTTTAATAGCGGAATAACGAGCAGCTCACTGTCTACATGAAAAACAGGCATGTGGTTTAAAAAAAAAAATATCTTAAAAAAGGCTCTGAAATTATTGAACTCAATGTTCAGTCCACAAGGCTGTAGAGTGTCTAATAGAAAGATCAGGTGTTGCTCCTCGAGCTTGTGTTGATGTTCAGTGGAACACTGGAGCAGGCCAAAGACAGAAATGTTGGCATGAGAGGGGGTGGGGGGGAGGGGCGGTGGGTGTTGAAATGTTAAGCAACCGGAAGCTCGGGGTCATGCTTTTCCACAGATGCTGCCTGACCTGCTGAGTATTTCCAGCACTTTCTGTTTTTATTTCAGATTTCCAGTATCTACATTATTTTGCTTTTATTCCAAAATTATTTACTGGCCTAGGAAGACTTAAGACCGAATATAGCATTACTTTGTGAAAAGATGATAAACCTGGATGTCTTTTCATGCCTAGAAAGATACCACACCCACTAATGAAGCAAATCCAACTTCAGCTAGAAGAGATGACCAGGCTGGGAGTCATTTCTCCTGTCATTAAGCCTACAGAGTGGTGCTCGGGAATGGCTCAAGTTCCTAAACCTAATGGTACTCTTCACATTTGTGTAGACTTAACCCAACTTAACAAGGCTGTCGCAAGAGAATTTCACCCAATGTCCTTTGTATACGAAAGCTTGGCAAAGTTATCCAAACATACTATGTTCACAAAGCTGGGTGCGAATAGTGGCTTTTGGCAAGTCCCGAGACTGAGAAGTCAAGGTTACTGACAACTTTCATCACTCCATCAGCGCCTGAAATATTCCAAAGAACTATGTTGAATATTCTACAAGGCCTTAAAGAAGTAATTATACCATATGGACGACATCTTAGTCCATGGTGAATCCATCAAAGAACATGACCTGAGGGTTAGAGCGGTTTTGAATCATCTACAAGAGGAAGGTCTGACACTAAATGAAAAGTGTGAATTCTCAAAAACATCTATTCATTTCCTAGGACATGTTAGTAGCAAGGGCATAATGGCAGACCCACAGAAGATGAGAGCCATTAGTGAATTCCCAATTCCTACTTCTGTCCAAGATCTTCATCGATTCCTTGGAATGGTTAATCAGCTGGCATACTTGCTGCCCAATCTAGCGCAAGTTACTGAACCCTTAAGACAACTGCTAAGGAAAGCTCAAGCATGGTGTTGGAATGCACATCAGGAGCATGCATTTCAAAGGATCAAGGAAATGCTGATTTTGCCAGATATCTTAGCGCTTTATAACACTTCACTATCGACCACAATTGCAGCAGACGCTTCACCAACAGGTTTAGGGGCAGTTCTTTTTCAAGAACAGCCAGATGGATGTCGCAGACCAGTTTATTATGCATCTCGAACATTGTCTGAAACTGAGACGAGGTACGCTCTTTCAGTCACATGGGCTTGTGTAAAGTTCTCAGATTATATCATCAGCTTAAAGATTGCCATAGAAACAGATCACAAATCCCTAGTTTCCTTAATTGATGAAAAAGAACTCGCTAGAATGCCTCTGAGAATCCAGAGATTCCGGTTGAGGCGAATGAGATTCACGTATGAAGAAGTAAATGTACAGGGCAAGCTGCAAACGACAGCAGATGCATTGTCCAGAGCTACTGTTGACCATCCTACACAACAGAATGTTAACTTCATTAATGTGATTGAGTCATATTCTCAGTTCACTGCATCACAATGGCCGGCAAGCTCAAAAAAGCTCCAAGGAATTCGTCATGCTCAGATGCAAGATGAGGAATGCATCCATATCTGCCAATATTGCACACAAGGTTGGCCACAGTGGCATCCCAGTGGTATGGTGATGAAAATCTTTTTTGAGTATAGACAGCACTTTACTATTGTGAATAATTTGCTAGCATATAAGAGGCTGGTGATTCCAGTCTCACTCCGGGCAGTCATCTTGGAGAAAATACACCAGGGCCACATGGATATCACAAAATGCAGAGCCTGTGCTCAGTTGTCCGTGTGACGGCTGGGAATATCGAGGGATATGGAAGAAATGATTTTGAATTGCCAGGTATGTGCAGTGCACAGACCAGACCAGAGGAAACCCAATTTCCAATCTGACCGTGCGAACATCTGGGGATGGATCTCTTCATGTTTAATGGGAAATCCTACCTGATTGTTATTGATTATTTTTCCAGGTGAATCGAAGTCAGACATTTGTCTCAGTAGTCGTGTACAGTCATTCGAGTTTTAATGGAGATCTTTGCAACACATGGCATTCCTGATCAGATTGTGTCTGATAATGGTCCACAATTTGCAAACAACTGCTTCGCGCACTTTACAGAAAACTGTGTATTTGTACATCTTACACATTCCCCTAGATATCCTCAATCTAATGGTGAAGCTGAAAGAAGAGTCAGAACTATCAAAGCACTGTTAAAGAAGAATGAAGATTTTCAAACAGCACTCCTAAACTTCAGACCTACTCCAACGCTAGTGGATTAGCACCATCAGAACGGTTGATGAGAAGGAAGCTCAAAACACAACTTCCCATCCTACCCAAAAATTACTTCCAGGTTAGTAATCCAGGATTATCAGAGAGTTCAAGACAGAGTGAAGTCTTATTGAAAACAACAGGCTTATAACAATAACAGGAGGTATTGTATCAGGAACCTACACAAGTTGATGGAAGAAGAAAAGGTATGGGTACGAGACCAAGGCAGAGTGATGATAATCAACAGAGATCTTATTTAGTACGTACTTTAGATGGTACTATAAGTAAAAACAGGAGAAATCTTTCTTCTATTCATCAAAGACGTCAGTCAGTCACTCATTTGGATGAACCAAATGTTGATCCTGAAATTCAGAAAGCATCGGATACTACAACAATCAATGAAGGCCGTCCAAGTCAAGAAATGAGTTCAGAGAAAGACTACGAATCTTCTGAGTCTGACAACAACATGATCGGGGAGAGTTGTGAAGCCTCCTGACAGATTGAATTTGTGATGTCAGAGACTTGGGGGCGGGGTGGGGGGGGTGGGGAGATGGGGTGGTATGTAAAAGTAAAAATGAATGTATTAAAAAAATGGACTAAGACTTCGGGGAAGATGTAGTACAAGGGTTTGAAAGGGTTTATATCTGGGACAGTGAGAGTAACAGCTCCGACTATGATGATGTAAGAGATCACATGAGAGAGAGAGACCCGAAGAGAAGCAGCAGCAGCATGGCATCAGAGGAATTAGACATGCTTAAGTAAAGCTGTATATAGTTTTATAATATGTAATAAGCTAGTTATTGCTAAAATTTAGCAAAGACTCAGAAATCTCTCCAAGCTAGACTAACCAAACATACAACAGCCACCTTCTGTGCCATAATGATTCTGACTCAATATGATGTGATGTCAACTTCTTTCAACTCAGTGATCGCATTCTAGCCACTCTGTCAAAAGGTTGTGAGTTCAAGTTCCACTCTCGAGACTTGAGCACAAAATCTGGGCTGACACTTCAATGAGGTACTGAGGGAGTACTTCGCTTTTGGAGGTGCCGTTCTTCAGATGAGATGTACAACCGAGGCCCTATCTGCCCTCTTGGCTGGATGGAAAAGATCCCACTGCACTATTACGAAGTAGAGCAGGGGAGTTCTGTCAGGTGTCCTGGCCAATATGTATCCCTGAACCGACAACACTTAGAAAAATATTATCTCGTTATTTATCACATTGCTATTTGTGAGAGTTTTCGGTGTCAAAATTGGCTGTCTTGTTTCCAACATCACAGAAGTGACTACACTTTGTACCTCATTGGCTGTAAAATCTTTTGTGGCGTACCGAGGTCCTGAAAAGTGCTACATAAATGCAGGTCTTTCTTTACACTCAAACTAAAATTGCTTTTATTCCAATTTTGCTGATAGATGGAGAGCATTTCAGCTGATCAAGAGTATCCCGCCTGCCGACTTGCCACAGGTCAGAGCAAAAGTTGCAGCCATGGAGAATCTGAAGGGTCAAAGGGGTGATCTGGGCCTACAGAGAAGCTGGGAGGGCAATTACCTGGCAACTGTGAGTAACAAAGACACTATATTGGAGAAACCACAAAGTCCTATACCATGATGCTGACTTCCTTGCTTATTCTGTACTGACTGTCCCCTACTGCTTTCAATTTCTTTACATTTCCAGTAAACAGTTGCAATCATTTTTTGTCATTCCTAATGCAAGACTGAATGCCGTAAACTGGTATTGTCTCTTATAATAACTGCTGATGATGGTTATTGATCTTAGTAAGGTAAGTTTTGATAACTTCATGTACTTCCTTGTCAAGGGCTTCTTCATCAGGTTTTGTTCTAAATAGTATCAATGCAAGGCATTATCCAGGAGTTCTGCGATGTAAAAGGGATCCATCACAATATGTTCAGAATCTTCATATTGTATATAATTGTACAGTCATTACAAGCTTTAACAGACATGAAAGAATACACAGTGGGGAGCAATGGAAAGCCCAGAGTCATTCTTGAATAAGTTCTGATAACTCACACGACAGATTAATTATCCTAATAACATAATCAATTTAACAACTTGAGATAGATTAAGAACTCACAAGGCAGTTTAACTTTATGGATCAAAAAAAAAGCTTGAACATGCCACAACTTTGGCATTGAGCACTGAATTTAGGGAACTGGCACTTGTTCACTTCACAATATAGACAATCGGTTTTTCCACTGCTAATCTACGGGTAACGAGAGATTGATGACCCTGATCAGGGAGGGAGATGTTCATCCAGCTCCTGCATTAACTCACTGTGCAATAACTTTCATTCTGGATGTGATGATTGTTGGCTCCAATGCCATAAACGTATGATTTGTTTTTTTAAAAAAAGCATTTATTATGTTTGCTCTTGAAAGGTCTCTTCTGCCCTCAGATTGTTCCAGGATAGAGTTAACCTTGAGCCTCCATGCATGGGCTGAGCAAGAGGTTATTTCAGAGTGCAGGTTTCAGGCTTTTGCTATTTGTTTGAAAACATTGCCACACGCCACTAAGTACAAGTCCTATTCATTGCAAATATTCTGATTTATAAAACACTCTAATATACCCTGGTAGCAGCTTAAAACAAAATTATGCTGAAAACATTTTAAAATGGGGCCTTCATAGTACCACCCAAATGACATAGTTAGATTCAAATAATGCAATGAAGTCAAAATCACTCTTTGTAGAAATCCAATGCAAATAACTCATTTTGCTTCAATTCCACCCTTTCAAAATGGGAATTGAGTTCATGTTCAGATCAATTTAGTCCAAGGCAACATCCTGTTTGTCATTCCCTTTCAGGATCAATTTGATTTGACCTTGCCTAGTGCTGTGGATGCAAGAGACAAATATTGCCAGTCTACATAGATTCCTTAAAATCCTCATGCAGTTTACTCCATGTGTTTAACTACTAACTCTGAGCACTGTGGTAGCAATTTCACACCAAAACCAAGACTATATTGGAGTTTGTTTAGACCCGGATTGTCCAACATGTGGCCTGCCAGCCAGAATCTGGCCCACCAAAGGTTTCCATCCGACCCACTGATGTATTTCAGAGATGAGAAATTTCTGACTGGTTTCTTCTTCCAGACTAGCTTTTTTAAAAAGTATCACAAGTCAGCTTCACAGCTGACAGCTGCTGCATGAGAGCGGTAGCAGCAATTTCCCAACTTCGGACAGACTCTGGGTTTTCCGACTTTTTTACAAGGCTGCCAGAAAACGCCAAGTCTGTCCGAAGTTGGGAAACCGCTGTGCACGATGTCGGCACCTGCCAGCTGTGAAACTCAGCATGATTTCTTTTTAAACTGACCGTCCACAAAACTGCTGTGCTAAGCACTCCCGCTCCCTGGGCGGGGGCGGTGGAGTGGGGGGGGTTCAGAGAGAGGGGGACAGAGTGACAGAACAAGAGCGAGGGAGAGAGTGATCAAGATCCCTACTGACAGATGGACATCCATCTGGAATACTCCGCATCGCTACAACACATGCAGGCAAACATTGACTACCAACGCTAGCAAAAAAATGCCAGTTATCTCACTAAACCAGTGTCCAGCATAGTGATGAGAAAGTAAGTCAATAAATTAATCTTCTCGTTTAATGCTTCTTCACAAAAATGCACATTTGTTATTTATTTGATTATTGGTAAGATACATCTTTAATGTCTTTATCTTTCTGAACTTATCTCACTGGCACCTCCACATAAGGCAAAAATTGTAATGTGGCCCCCGCACACGAAAAGGCTGGACAATACTAGTTTAGACTAGTTCAAGAATTTTGTGAAATAAACAAAGTAATTGAGTTGTAAGTACTTTTACCAAATTCTCTTTCATAAGTAAAGTATTTTTACGACTTATCTGAGAGAAAAGATTTTTATATCTCTAAAAGCTGAAGATATTTAGCTTTGTTCAGGGCTCAATGATTTAACCGTGAGTCTAGGGCTAGGCCAAGGAAATAGTAGTGTCCCTGCTCTGGCCAATTTCAGCTCACACAGCACAATATACAAACAAGCAACATTACAACTATAAATCTACTCAAATACTATCCGGATGACTCCTTTGCTGAACAGCTCCAAGAAAGATCCCACTGTCAATCACTTATCAGTGAAAGAGGATCTGTTGTTCTTGGAAAGGAATTTGTGTGCTGAGGAAGGATCTGGGAGGAAGCCTGGGTGAGTTTGCAGCAAACCCGGGATTAGAGTAGAGTATGTGGCAAAATTATGTCTCTTGTCATTGGTTGGTATTCAGCACATGCCAAGCAATCAGTATGAACTTCTATTAGTGGTCACTTGGCACGCAAAGACCAATTAGATTGCAATAATTGGACATACAGTAACAACACATTCTTACTTATACAGATTTGTTGTTGCTGATGGTCACATATCGCAATGCATAATAACCCTGCATGCTGCTGGTACAACATTCATGAAAACGTGAGGAATGCAGTGGTAAAGCATGGCCTGGAACTGCTAACTTCAGAGGAGGACTGCAATGCCACCTCATTGAGGAAGTGGCTCTGTTTGAGAAAGAAAGAAATTGAATTTCTGTAGAACCTTTCAATGATCTCAGAAAATCCCAAAATGCTGCACAGCCAATAAACTACTTTAGAAATGTAGTAAAGGTTGTAATGTAGAAAAATACAGCAATTTCTGCATGCAAAGTCACACAAACAGAAATTAGATAAATGGTCGGTGTTGGTTGAGGGATAATGTTTAGGCTGAATACTGGGAGAATTCCCCAACTCCTCTTCAAATTGTACTACAACATTTGTTAAGTCCACATGATAGGGTAGAGGGGTCCTTGGTTTAAGGTCTCATCCGAAAGATGAAATTGCACAATGTTCAGTAACATTTGCGACTCCTCAGATACTGAAGCAGTCTGTGTAGAAATGCAGCAAGACTTGGACAATATCCAGGCTTGGGCTGATAAGTGGCAAGTAACATTCGCGCCACACAAGTGCCAGGCGATGACCGTCTCCAACAAGAGAGAATCTAACCATCTCCCCTTGACATTCAATGGCATTACCATCGCTGAATCCCCCACTATCAACATCCTAGGGGCTATCATTGACCTGAAACTGAACTGGAGTAGCCATATAAATACGGTGGCTACAAGAGCAGGTCAGAGGCTAGGAATCCTGCGGCGAGTAACTCACCTCCTGACTTCCCAAAGCCTATACACCATCTACAAGGCACAAGTCAGGTGTGTGTGATGGAATACTCTCCACTTGCCTGGATGGGTGCAGCTCCAACAATACGCAAGAAGCTCGACACCATCCAGGACAAAGCAGCCCGCTTGATTGGCACCCCATCTACAAACATTCACTCCCTCCACCACGCACAGTGGCAGCAGTGTGTACCATCTACAAGATGCACTGCAGCAATGCACCAAGGCTCCTTAGACAGCACCTTCCAAACCCGCAACCTCTACCAACTAGAAGGACAAGGGCAGCAATGCATGGGAACGCCACCACCTGCAAGTTCCCCTCCTGACTTGGAACTATATCGCCATTCCTTCACTGTCACTGGGTCAAAATCCTGGAACTCCCTTCCTAACAGCACTGTGGGTGTACCTACCCCACATGGACTGCAGTGGTTCAAGAAGGCAGCTCACCATCACCTTCTCAAGGGCAATTAGGGATGGGCAATAAATGCTGGCCTGGCCAGCAACGCCCACATCCCATGAATGAATAAAAAAACGACACTCCAACAATTTAGCACTCCCTCAGTACTGTATTGAGGTGTCTGCCTAATTTATGTGCTCAAATCCCTGGAGCGAGACATGAACCCTGACCACCTGAGTCAGGTGAGAGTGCTACCACGGAGTCAAAATTGTTACCAAAAAGGGTAGTAAATCCATCATTCCCCATCAGATCACAATTCGAACTCATATAGCAGCAGTTAGAAGATTGTGCTGCAAAACTAAGACAATCTTAAAAGGGTAATAATCAAACTACTCATCACCATGCTTCCCCTTCTATGTACCACAAAATAACAATGGCCCACAATTTTCTGGGGGAAATAACAGAGTGTTTAATGTATACACTATCCACAAATGGATGGATGATTGTCGCTGCACCACCATGAGCCTCACGAAAATGGGAGCTCACCATCAAACTCCCCTTGAGTGTCAAGAAATTGCTGTATTTGCATTGTTAAAGCAGATTAAACTTACTCTGGAAAGTATTTGACAACATAAGGTCCCTTTCAGTGACTAGACTAAATGTTCCTGCTATCCCGGTCAACTTCGGAGGCCCAGAAAGAACAATTTAAAATTTTGAGACTCCCTCCTGCAGGTAGTAAATTGTTCCTAGAGCTTTTTTAAATGTTAGATTTTAAATTTTACATTTTTTTCTTACTTTTCCATTCTATTTTATTTTTCTCACAAGCCAGTCTTTCTATCCCTCTCTGCATTTTCCTGTATATAATTTGACTGTAATTCCCCCTCTTCTCTGTCATTCCTCTGAGTCTTTTTGTATCCTATATACCCATTGGTAAGGAGATAGTTGGTTCTGTCATTCACCACGGTCCCAGATGCCCTGTTGACCTCATTGCTCATTATCAACACACGGTTCCAGCAATTTGCAACACAAATTTTTCAAGCTGATGGGTGAGGATGAAATCTAAAAGGGGCACACATCAAGATGCCCCTTTACAGAAAATTCTGGGCCAATATAAAATCGTAATAATGGATTGAAATGAATATTTAATAAATTATTCAAGATATTCTCTCAGCGTCAAAGTATCACACTAAAATATAGAAGCAGACTCCTCCGCATGCTTCTGACTCAATGTTGTGACACCTGGTACCTTCCTCATATGTAATCCATTACAGCTATGCAACTGCAATCATTTAAGATCGAGTGCCATTGCAATCAGTTCTTATTCGCCAAGAATGTTGAGTGGGATCACTGTACCTTCCCACTCATGTTTAAATTATTTTATATTGCGCTCCAAGTTGCATGCTATTGCAATCTTTATAATACACATGTAATGAATTTCATATAATAAAAGCAAAATACTGCAGATGCTGGAAATATGAAATAAAAACAAGAAATGCTGGAAATACTCAGCAGGTCTGGTAGCATCTGTGGAGAGAGAAGCAGAGTTAACGTTTCGGGTCAGTGACCCTTCATCGGAGCATTTCAAGGACAGGCCAGGTTAAGCACAGCTCCATATTGGCAGTTAAACTTTAAAATACACACCATACCACAAACTACCTGTGAGCAATGCCATTGTAGATCAGCTAGTTAAAAACGTTTGCTTGTACTCGGGCTGTTTTTACAGGGACCTTCTGCAGTGATATTCTATCCATTCAGTCAAGTCTTGGATCTCTACATTTTTCACACATTTACTTATATACACCGTGCTATCTTAATAATCATGGTGGACCTACATAATGTCAATTTATTTTGTATTAATCTATTGTGGATTATCACATGGATTGTCACAGTTGTTGGGCCTCCCAGGGGGATGTTATCTTCCATCAGTTGCACAATGTATCCTGATTACCATCTGCCAAAGCATCACTGCTAACAAAAAAATACTTGATTTGAGTAAATATTGGCCAATAATCCAATTTGGGATTCAGCTAATGATTATAAATCTTTGAATTTTCACTTGTGATTTAGGATGTTCTAATCGCACCCAGTTGAACACATAGTCACTCCTGTTAGGTGTTCACAATATTAATTCTATTTATTTAAGGTAATACATTTCTGTGGTTTTAATCTCTACAGGAGCTGTCTTTTTTCCATATTTATATGTTATGTCAATATATGATCCATATTTGTGTGTCTTGTTAACTTGGGCAGTGTTTACCCAAAGGTGTTCTATTTTCAAGCCCTTACCAATACAAAGATGTGGAAAAAGACCAAGTAATTGATTTAAAAATATAAACCTGTGTTACTGCAATAAGGCAGTTGTGCTGCCTAGAATATAAAATAGAAGTATTTTTATGAGAATGAGTGTGTTAAAAGTATGAAATACAGCAATACATTATTTTTGCTTGTCAGAAGACAATGTGACATAGCTGAAAAATACACAGAAAGAGGAATGAAATTCCAAAAGTGTTTGCAGGACTCCGTCCTCAATCAGAACCAAGGCAGGTAGATGGAGCTGTGGTGTAGATCAGCCGTGATTTAACTAAATGGCGGGAACAGACTTGCAGGGTGAACAATGGCTGACTGCTGTTCCCATGTGCTTACAAGGGGAGAGGTGGTGCTAGATCAGGTAGATGAGTGAAAGATGGGTGAACATCTTGGGATCATGATGTCATTAACTTCCAAATAGAAAGGGGGAAAGTTGGAACAGAATCAAGGACACCGGATTGTAATAGGGCAGATTTTAGGAAGGTGAGAAAGCTGACTCCTAATAAATAAAAGGTAAATATTAGTGAGTTAGGTAAGCTAAAGCAGGGGCAAGGTGCCAGAATCTGACAGGATACATCTGAGGATTCTGGGAGAAATGGCGAACAAGTAACAAGGCCCTAGAAACTAAAGGGCTGGATTTTATGCTCACCCCCACCCTCCATTCAGGGTCAGAGGTGAGGGGACCCATAGAATCATGATGGGAGGCGGGGGTTGGAAGGTCCGTGGCCAAGTGATTTTGCTGGGGCGGAAGAGGCCTTCCCTCCCAGAGGCCAACTGAGGCCCTTACAGCCACTTAAGAGCACCCCGCCTCCCCCACCGCTGGGATTTAAACAGTGGTGGGGGTGCCTCCGCCACATGGGGAGGGTGCCTTGTAATACGAGGTCTTGGTTGGGAGGAGGGGGGTGGCCCACGGAAGACCCCCACCAGCAAAACCTGCAGCTGGCCCTGTGATAGGCCAGCAGGTCTTGGAGGCAGGATCCCAATGTTTAAAGCGATCTGGAACAAAGGGGGATTGCTCCAGGGAGAGGGGATGCTCCCCCCCGCCACCTTTTCGGCCAGGCGCTGAGAGCCCTACCAGCTGCACAAAATCCAGCTCATCAGGTTTCTGTTGAGAGTGAATGTGTGCCAGTGGACTGAAGAGTGGTAAATGAAATATCCATTTTCAAAAAGGGAGACAGATCGGGTAAAAACAAACCAATTAGTTTAAAATCCATGATGGGGAACATTTTGGAATCTAAGATGAAATTGCTAAATATCTAGGTGAAGAGATTGGTTGCATACAGTTTGCCTTCCTAATTGTTTCCTGTACTTCCATGTTAACCTTCTGTGATTCATGTACAATAGCACCCAAATCCCTCTGAATACTAATAGAAATGATCAGAAACTCTGGCTTCATTTTCCTTTCAGTATGGTTTTAATTCGATTTAAAGCATTGTGTGGGTGTTTGCTTTTAGAATAAAACATTACAGAAGCTATTTTGCATCTTTCTTTTTAGTTGCAACCTGACTTTCATTTCCTACTCTAAAGCAGATGCTGTGTGCACAATGAGGGCTCCAATTCACCACATAAAATTAGATTCCATTTTATTATTGAGTGACACTTACTTAAAAGTACAAAACTCTGGGTGGGTCATCCTGTTTGAATGTGAAGAGCTAGGGAATATATTTTATTGATTTTTTTTTTACCTTTATTCTCATTCATGCACTTAAAAACACATAGGCTACCCTCATTTCCTGTTGAAATGTGTCAACAGTGTAAATAACTCAGTCTACAGTTTCCGTCCCGGATCGACACAGACAGACTGACTTAGATAAGTTTAGGCCCTGAAGCCTCATCAATCTGTTTTGCCTCATGACATGAGTATTGGGAATTCACCCACAATGTCTATTTGGTTTTCTGGAGAAGTAGAGATTTAGTCTGAGAAAGCGGATGTTATATTGGCTTTGTATGTATTTTGAATTTCTATTTTCTCATGTAAATGTAAGAATGTAATATAGACTTATTCTTACAAGGAGTTGTTTTTGATATCTTGAATATTGAGGCGAAGGAGCACTTGTCAGATACTTACAGTCTCCAGAGGCAAGGTTAGCATATATTTGAAAAAAGAGAAACAATCAGAAATTACATCCCTTTTGTGTTTCCACTCATTAGACTTTAATTATATAAACAAAACAAAGGTGAATTTGTTAAATGTTAATAGAATCAAAATATATATAATCATAGAACAGAATCATAGAATCTTATAGCACAGAAGGAAGCAATTTGGCCTATCTTGCCTATGCTGGCTCTTCGATGGGCTGACATGTTTAGTCCCAACCCCCAGCTTTTTCCCCATAATCCTGAAAATTAGTTTTCTTCAAGTACATGTCGAATTGCCTTTTAAAATTTCCTACGGAATCTGCTTCAGCCACCCATTCATGCAATAGGTTACAGGTCTGAATAACCCTTCCTGTGAAGGAATTTCTCCGCATTTCCCCTCTAGTTCTTTTACCAATTATTTTAAATCTATGACTGCTGATCACTTGCCAGAGGAAATAATTTCTCTGTACTTGTTCTATCGAAACCCCTCGTAATTTTGAATACCTGTATTACGTCTCATCTTTACCTTCACTGCTCTGAGCAATCCCAGCTTCTCCAATTTTTGCACATAACTAAAATCCCTCATTCCTGGTATCATCCTGGTAAGCCTCCTCTATACCCCCTCCATGGCCTTGACATCCTTCTTAAAGTGTGGTGTCCAGAATTGTGGCAGATATTCCAACTGAGGCCTAACAAGAGATTTGTAAAGGTTTTGCATGACTTACTTGTTTTTGTATTTAATGCCCAAATTTCTTATAAAGCTAAATATCACATACGCTTTTAACTGCCTTCTCAACTTGTCCTGCCACCTTCAAGGATTTGTGAATATGCGCCCCCAGGTCCCTCTGCTCTTGCACACCCGCGAAGTAGTACCATTTAGATTATGCTGCCTGTCCGTGTTGTTTCTCCCAAAGTTAATCTCTTCGCATTTATCCATATTAAATTGCATCTGCCATGTATCTGCCCATTTCACCAGTCTGTCTATGTCCTCCTGAAGCCTGTTACTATCATTTTCATTATTTACAACATTGCCAAGTTTTGTATCATCTATATCCATGTCCTGGTCATTCATATAAAACAAGAAAAGCAATTATCCTAATACTGACCCCTGGGGGACCACACTGCATAATCCTCTCCAGTCAGAGAAATATCTGTTCACCACTACTGTCACGTATCCCTTAGCCGATTTTGTGCCCACGTTACCAGCTTCCCCTTAATGCCATGTGCTTTTATTTTCAGGGTATGTTTGTTATGTGATACTTTATGAAATGCCTTTTGAAAGTCCATATATACAACACCTACACTATCTTCAACTCTCTTTGTTACTTCATCAAAGAAGTCAATCAGGTTAGTCAGACATGATCTGTCTTTAACAAATCCATGCTGGGTCTCCCTTCTTAATATGTGTTTCTCCAAGTGAGAATTAATTTTGTCCTTGACAAGGGTCTCTAGTAGTTTTCCCACCACTGACATTAAACTGATTGGCATGTAGTTATCAGATTTATCCCTGTTCCCTTTTTAAAACGGGTATAACATTTGCAATCCTCCAGTCATCTCTGGCAGCACTCCAATGTCCAAGGAGGACTGAAAGATTGTGGTCAGAGCTTCTGCTATCTCCAGCCTTGATACCTATTTACTTTATCTCAGCCTATCTATGGTATTCGCCTCAACCACTCCAGGTTGTAATGAGCTCCATGTTTTCACCACTCTTTTTATTTGCTTTATTTCAGAAATAGCCAAGGGTCCACCAAAAGGAGTCTATCTTTTATCTTTTACCTGTGATATTTTCCAGCATTTTCAGTTCTTATTTTAAATTGCCAGCATTTATAGTTTTTTTTTTTACTTTTTAGTAACCTTGCTTAGGATCAACAATTTGGACAGAAACAAAAATTCCATCACCATCAAATCACAGAGGTTTATAAGGCAGAAGGAAGCCACTTGACCCCCATTTAGTCTGTGCTGACTCTTTGTCAGAGTAATCAAAAACTGATCCAACTGTTCTGTGCTCTCCCCATAGTTCCTGTACTTCAAATATTTATCCAATTTTCCTTTTAAAGGTGCAATGATCTCTGCCTCAAACTCTCCCCATGTCAAAGCATTCCATGCTCCAGCAACCCTCTGAGTAAAAAAAAAATTCTCCTAACCTCTCACCTCATTGTCTTCATGATCATTTTAAATTGATGAACCCATGTCATGGACTCACCAGCCAGAGGAAATGGTCTTCCCCTAATCACTATCAAAATCCTTCATAAGTTTAAAAACCTCGATTAAATCTTCTCTGCTACAGGATGTTCTACACTAACACATCATACTTCTGCATATCTGTAAATCATTGTGAGTGCTAAATTAATAAAAACCGAGAACAACTTTAGATTTCAGATTCATGCTCATTTGAAACTACATTAATAATACTCAGACTTGTCCCTCCCTATCTCTGTAATCTCCTCCAGCCCACAACCATCCAAGATATCTGCGCTCATCTAATTCTGGCCTCTTGTGCATCCCTGATTTTAATCGCTCCACCGTTGGTGGCTACTCCTTCAGTTGCCTAGGCCCCAAGATCTGGAATACCCTCCCTATACATCTCTGCCACTCCACCTTGATTTCCTCCTTTAAGACATTCCTTAAAACCAAGCTTTTGATCATCTGGCCTAATATCTCCTTTTGTGGCTCAGTGTCATACATTGCTTTATAATGTTCCTGTGAAGTACTTTGGGGCTTTTTATTATATTAAAGGCACTATATAAATGTAAGTTGTTGTTGACTCAGTGCTACTGGCTATACTTTCTATCCATCTACTTGGAAAGTGTTGTACCTTCTTAATCTTGTCCCAAGGAATACAACCTCTTTGTTAATGTTCCTATTTTCCTCTGCTCATCATAGCCTCAAAGGAGGCCACTGTGAGAAAACAGTCCCATTCCTGGGCACTAATCCAGAACATTCTTGATTATATTGCATCATGATGTTCTGATGTGATGGGCATGCAATGGGTCCAGAAGCCAGTGAGTAATCTGTTCTAACCTAAGCATGCCAATGCTCTTAGCCAGTTCATACACTCATGAGGCCAGAAGGTAATCTTAAAGCAGATCACAAGACCCCCAAAAATATTGGGTTTGTTTTGCCATTGGGACAGCAGAGGTTGCATCATTTATGTTTTGGGGTGCCACGTGCAGTGGGAAAGCCATATATTGTCAGTTCAGACAATGTAGACAGTTGGACATTGATATCTCGGCAGTTGCCTCAAGGTAAAAGTACCTTCTAACTCCAACTCTTAAGAATAAAAGGACAATTCAAACATAATACCCTAACCAGTAACCACATCATTTCTTTTCCATTCATGACGGTAATTACTTTGCCTTATGATCTTACAATTAGATATAGTTGGAACAGTTTAAAGCACTGATTAACTCATTGTGAAAATGTGGGTGTGAGTGACTGAGGGTAATTTACCAGTTATAGACTTTTTTCCTGCAAGGTTTAGAGGCCTTGCTAACATTAATAATCTGTTATACTTCCTGTTTAGGAAACAGTGGTAAGGGAAAGAGGACTGGGCGAAAAGAGCTCTGGGTGTTCATATGTGTTTCACACTTTCCATTCTGTGGTATAATGTGCATATCACCTAAAATGCTTTTGAGAAAACTGTAATGGTGTTTGCTCTGATTCCCCATGCTCCATCCCAGTTAGGTTACTTTTTTCTACAGCTAAAGTAACCTAATGCAGTGATTAAATAGATTCCCTCTTTCAGTTCATTAACCCTTCCTCTCCTCAATTAAAAAGGAAAGCCAGCAACATGGTAGAGCTGAGGATTACTGTGGTCGTATTCAACTCTATGAAGAAAGGATGTGACTTTGAGACCTTCTCTGCGCAGTTTCAGATCTTAAGATGCATAAGTGCAAGTTTCCAAGAACATCATCATCGCCTCACAAGCAGAAAACACCTTTTTGTTACATAGGGGAATCGGAAGCGCAATTTCTAAGTCTGCGGACGATACCAAATTGTGGGATGTCCCTTCCTTTTTGGCCTCCTTGTCTCGAGAGACAATGGGTAAGCACCTAGAGTTGGTCAGTGGTTTGTGGAGCAGCACCTGGAGTGGCTATAATGGCCAATTCTAGAGTGACAGACTCTTCCACAGGCAGTGCAGGTAACGTTGGTTGTCGGGGCTGTTACACAGTTGGCTCTCTCCTTACACTTCTGTTTCTTTTCCTGCCAACTGCTGAGTCTCTTCGACTCACCTCTCTTCAGCCCCGCCTTTATAGCTGTCCGCCAGCTCTGGCGATCGCTGGCAACTGGCTCCCACGATTTGTGGTCAATGTTGCAGGACTTCATGTCGCATTTGCAAACGTCTTTAAAGCGGAGACATGGACGGTCAGTTGGTCTGATACCAGTGATGAGCTAGCTGTACAATACGTCCTTGGGGAGCGCCGCTGGCTCAGTAGGGTGTACATTCTGGGGATGTTGGCTGCCTCGAGGACTTCTGCATTGGAGATACGGTCCTGCCACCTGATGCCAAGGATTCTCCGGAGACAGCGAAGATGGAATGTGTTGAGATGTCGCTGTTGGCTGACATACGTTGTCCAGGCCTTGCTGCCGTAGAGCAGGCATTGTGGGATGTATTTAATACAAAAAAGATAATAGTGACAAAATGCAGGAAGACATGACTTGCAGAATGGGCATTTCATTGGCAAATGTATTTCAATATAGATAAATGTGAGGTGGTTCATTTTAGGAAGATTAAGGAGGCCACATCCTGCTCCTGGTCTGCAGTACAGATACACAAATCACTAAAAAGTAGAGCCACAGGTTAATAAGGCCATAAAAGAGAACAAGCCAAACACTAGAGTTTATTTCTGGAGGGATAGAATTGAAAGGCAGAGCATTCATGTTAAACTTATATAGAATCTTGGTTACACCACACTTGGAGTATTTTGCACAGTTCTGGAATCCATATTATAGAAAGGATATGGAGGCAAACATGGTTTACAAGGATGATAACACAGGGATGATAATTATCAGGAAAGACCGAACAGGCTGGAGCACTTTTCTCTAGAAAAGAGAAGGCTAAGAGGTAACCTGATTGAAGCCTTTAAAATGGTGATGGAGCTTGATAGGGTAGACGTAGAGAAAATGTTTCTACTTGTAAGTGATTCAAAAACGAGAGACCATAAATATAAGATGGTCACTAATAAATCCAATAATTAATTCAGGCGAAACACCTTTACTCAACAGGTGGTGAGAATTTGAAACTCGCCACCACAAGGAATAGTTGAGGCAAATGACATAGGTGCATTTAAAGGGAAGCTAGGTAAATGTGTGAGGGAGAAAAGAAGGGTGGGTGGAGGCTCATGTGGGCCAAGTGGCCTGTTTCTGTGCAGCTTATCAGAAATCCTGCGGCCGCTGCCTGTGATTTTCCATCCATAAAGGTGAATGGGCAATGGAGCTAGGATTTTCCAATAAACTCCTTACGAGGTCCCAGCTGTTAGGTATAACCTAGGAAAATTTAGCAGCACATTTCCCAGTGGAGACAGGGAAGTCCAAGGGGAAAGTCTTATCTGGGTAAACTGTAGTACCCTCCAGTCGAGGACTGCAGGGGCTGCATTTGTGGCAGGCTCAGATTAGATCATGCAACCATCATCTCAATTGCAAATTGTCAAACAAAGAATTTTGGGGGGGTTGTATGCGGGTGGGATTAGGCAGGAGAAAACTACATTTAAAAACAAAAAACAAAAATACAGTCTAGTATTCTCATCGTCATCAAGGATACTACGAATCTGGTAGTCATAAATGCAGTGATCATTCTAGTCATATTGATTAAAGATTCATCTATAGGGAAGCATCTGTACTACAACACAATGGCCCTATAACAACGTTGCGATAATTAGATTAGATTAGATTAGAGATACAGCACTGAAACAGGCCCTTCAGCCCACCGAGTCTGTGCCGACCATCAACCACCCATTTATACTAATCCTACACTTATCCCATATTCCTACCAAACATCCCCACCTGTCCCTATATTTCCCTACCACCTACCTATACTAGTGACAATTTATAATGGCCAATTTACCTATCAACCTGCAAGTCTTTTGGCTTGTGGGAGGAAACCGGAGCACCCGGAGAAAACCCACGCAGACACAGGGAGAACTTGCAAACTCCACACAGGCAGTACCCAGAATCGAACCCGGGTCCCTGGAGCTGTGAGGCTGCAGTGCTAACCACTGCGCCACTGTGCCAGTTTCCCAACTGGCTCTTATTAAAGGAAAATTTATTTTTGAAAGATAAGATACGATAAAGGAGCCAACACAACAGAACAACAACAGACAACAGTGCATTATGAATTATAAAAAAAAATCCAAGCAAATACACTACAGCAATCACTAACTAAAGTGTCATTAACCTTATAAACATTGCATTTGCTGGTACAAACGTCAGTCACTGGTTATCAGGGAGGGACCCCTGAGAGATCTTGACATTTTAAGGGTGCATTAGGTTTGTTGATGCAATGACATGGGAAGGTTTAAGCAGTTTTATCAAAAATTATTGATAAACTAGTGGCAAAAAATATTTAGGAAGAAACCTGCAAATCCTGAATATCAAAAATAAAACAGAAAATGCTGTAAATACACAGCAGGTCTGTCAGCACCTAAAGAAGAGATAGAGCAAAGCTTTGGGTAAAGATCAGGTCAGACAAAGATTCTTTACCCTAAATGTTACTCTTCTATTTCTTTCTTCAGACCCTGAGGGGCTGCAAGGTATTTCTAGCAATTTTCATTCATTATTCATAAATGTTATTTATTTCTCTATCTGGTCAGGTTAGGAGTTTATGCATCTGTTGGAGAATTTTTGGTCTCCCCAGGCTATTCCTTTACATGGGAAGAGCAGTCTGTATCTAGATGCTTCTTCCAGGTGGTACATGTAGACTGGCACACAGATTAGGAACATAATTCCAGTATGTATTGTGAGGGGTGGGTGGCATTGCCAGCATCTGGTCTCGCCCACCCCCAATCCATTCCTCCACCCTTTACCTTCCTTCTGCTTTTTTGTAACCTACTGACTGTTTGACTTACACTGTCTATTATATACAGTGTTGCTCTTCACAGCAGGATCTGTAGCTGAAAAAATTCGATGTGCCTAAAGCTGAATGCATGTGAGGGAGGGAGAGAGAGAGAGCTTCTCTCAGCTGCCAACGGTTCTGTGCATTAACGAGCTTCAACAGCCCTCTGGCCTACAGCCTATATCTGGCAGCTTTGCTGGGCTTTTCATCTTACTGGAACTCAGAGATCAGTAATGACCTAATCTGCTAGGCAACCTTGTATACTGTATCCTTGGGAATCATCATCTTAACAAAGGAAAAGTTCAGCAGATGTTTGAGGAATTTGTCACAACCAGAATTCATTGATATCTTTATGGTGCACGAGTAATAGCGAGTTTCATTGATATTGCTTGCTGCCTAAAGTATAAAATTAAAATCAGTAAGGAAGCCAGACTTGCATTTAAACAACAACTAATCACGTCAAAACATCTCAAAGCTGTTCTCAGAATTACTTTTGCAGTGTGGTTACTGTTATGTACGTAAATGCAGCGGCCATTCTGCAAGGGTAACATCTCGCATACATTAATGGGATGAGGGCAGAGTATTGGCCAGAATAGCAAAAGAATTCCCAGCTGTTCTTTAAGCAGTGCTCTGGGATCTTTAACAAAAGACAGAATGTCCAACAATGCATCAGTTCCATCAGTACTGAAGTGGACCAACAGCTTAGTTTATGTGTTGAATTCTTTAGGTAGGGTTTGAATCCATTGCCTCTACCACAAAGTGCTGCTAACACCGAACATCAATAGCTACAGAGTGTAAGCATTGGTTTCTTGCCAAAGGGTTGAGAGTTCAGGCCCAACCTTGGCTGACGCTTAGACTTTCTTCTCCTTCCCCATGAGACGGAGGTCAGGGTTCAGTGGTATCACTGACTTGGAGGATGGAATCACCAGCAAATTAATTGGTAAGTGTTAAACTCCAGAAAGCTTGTTATGGAAGGATAGTGCTGGAGCCTATCTTTATTCAGTTTCACATTTATTGTGCAAAGTGAAAGGATTACAAACATGTAAATGCTCCTCACTCAAAACCCTCCACCAGTCTCAGTGAGTGTCTGCTTATAAGTGCTCAAGTAAGACCCCAATTAACACCCTTCACCTGCATATAATCAAACAATTGCTATACAATTAACAGATTCCTTTCTTTCTTTTATTATACAACTTGGATTAACATGCTCAAACAACATTTCAAAATAAATTCTATATTAAGCACAAAGTATTAACATGCTCAAAGAACATTTCAAAATAAATCAAAATAAATTCCATATTGGGGACAAAGTATCACGTTGTGAGATACCCCTCCTCTAGCACCCCTAACAATTTCTTTGTACTAGTGTGAAACAATCGGATAGTTGATGACTTGCATCTACCCATTTACGTCTGAAGATTTCCTTTCTCTCCAGCATTTGTTTCAATCCTACAAGGTCAATACGTAGTCTTTTCTTACTCTTTGCAGTGTGTACATTTTCGCACAAAGAATGATTATCCACATAACAGGTATCCTGTCTTCAGAATGTCCCTTGTTCAGAATTTCAATAAAATATTTAACAAATAGAACCCCATATCTACTGCCTCCACAAGACCCAGTGTTTCTGCAGCTAAAGTGCTTTTAATGACCCATTTTATTTTCTTAGCTTCCAATTTTCACCCATCAAAATATTATGAAACCAGCTGCACTCATCAGCAATATTAGCATGTGAAGCATCACAAAAAATTAGCTTCATGTTCTTTGGATCACCTAAGGATGGGAACTTCAGTACACATTACTCCAGATTTAGTTTTTTTAATGTTTTATTTGCCCTTAAAACATTCTCAACTTTCGGATGTTTCATCATCGTGCTTAGCTCCAGCACATCAAAACTAGCATCAGGTCTAGTCTGAGTGGCCGACCAGTTTAATTGACCCTCCAGGCTTCGCAGTTGCTCATTCTCTGCTTTAGACATATCATCATCTTTCTGTGATGACCTAACACGATTAACCGGGATGGGAGTAACACTCTCTAAATAGGATCATTGATTTAAAGTTATTCCAGACTTAGTCTGCTTAATATCCAGACAGCTCCTACATATAGTTACCTTTTTGGTCTTTGATGGGCCCTACTCTCTCCTTAGTTATCCTCTTACTCTTAATGTATTGTTAAAACATCTTTGGGTTCACCTTGATTTAGCTTGTCAATATTCTTTGAGGCCCTCTCTTTGCTTTCCTAATTTCCTTTTTGATTTCACCCCTCCACTTACTCTACTCCTCTCAGCTTTCTGTAGTATTGAATTCTTGGTGTTGGACATGAGTTTTCCTTTTCTGCCTTACCTTACCCTGTAGACTGCTCGATATCCATGGGGCTCCAGATTTGGCCACCTCGCCCTTTTTCTTTGTGGGAACATGTTTACCCTGAATCCTTTGAATCTCCCCTTTGAATGCCTCCCACTGTTCTGCGGAAGATATTGGTATGGTTCTGAAGGAATACTTTGCGTCTGTCTTCACGAAAGAGATGCAAATATTGTAGTTACAGAGGAAGAGTGTGAAGTATTGAATATGATAAAGATAGGGAGAGGGAAAGTATTAATGGGATTAGCATCCTTGAAAGTTGATAAATTACCAGGGCCGGATGAAATGTATGCTAGGCTGTTAAAAGAAGCAAGAGAGGAAATAACAGAGGATCTGACCATCATTTTACAGTCCTCGCTGGATACAGTCCACTTTCACTAAATCACTCAGTTTCGTAAAATTGGTTGACAGAGCCCTCAACCGTGTCCGGCCCATTTCCCGTACCTCTGCCCTCAACCCTTCTTCTCCCTCCCAGAACCGTGACAGGGTTCCCCTTGTCCTCACTTTCCACCCCATCAGCCTCCATATCCAAAGGACCATCCTCCGCCATTTCCGCCACATCCAGCGTGATGCCACTACCAAACGCATCTTCCCCTCCCTTCCCCTGTCAGCATTCCAAAGGGATCGTTGCCTCCGCGACACCCTAGTCCACTCCTCCATTTCCCCCACCACCTCGTCCCTGTCCCATGGCACCTTCTCCTGCAATCGGAGGAGGTGTAATACCTGCCCATTTACCTCCTCTCTCCTCACTATCCCAGGCCCCAAACACTACTTTCAGGTGAAGCAGCGATTTACTTGTACTTCTTTCAATGTAGTATACTGTATTCGCTGCTCACAATGTGGTCTCCTCTACATTGGGGAGACCAAGCGCAGACTGGGTGACCGCTTTGCGGAACACCTCCGCTCAGTCCGCTAGCAGGACCCTGAGCTTCCGGTTGCTTGCCATTTCAACACTACCCCCTGCTCTCATGCTCACATCTCTGTCCTGGGATTGCTGCAGTGTTCCAGTGAACATCAACGCAAGCTTGAGGAACAGCATCTCATCTACCGATTAGGCACACTACAGCCTGCCGGACTGAACGTTGCGTTCAATAATTTCAGAGCATGACAGCCCCCCATTTTACTTTCATTTTTAGTTTTTTCTTTTTTACATTTTTTGCAACCTTTTTTTGCATTTATTTCATTTCATCTTAGTTTGTTCAGTTTGCTTACCCACTGTTTTTTTTCATGTTTGCACTTGCTGCTGTTAACACCTTTTCTGTACTAATGCTTTGTCTTTCAACACACCATTAACATATTGTTTGCCTTTGCTCCATGACCTTTTGGTCAGCTATGTGGCCTTGTCCAATCTACACCTTCTCCTTTGTTATCTCTTGCCCCACCCCCACCTCACTTGCTTATAACCTGTGACATTTTTAATATTTGTCAGTTCCGAAGAAGGGTCACTGACCCGAAACGTTAACTCTGCTTCTCTTTCCACAGATGCTGCCAGACCTGCTGAGTGGTTCCAGCCTTTCTTGTTTTTATTCTAAATGTGCTATCCCTGTAGCTCTCATCCTCATGAATGCACCACTGTGTTAGCAGCTGCCGCTCAAATTCCAAAACTCCAGAGCACAAGCTGCTTCAATTGACGACACTTCCTGCACAAATGGTTCTCCAGGATACGGGAAACTTCCTGGAGCTCCCACATAGCACAAGAGGTGCACTCTCGAGGTTGACGCAACCCTGCCATTCTTTTTTTTATTAGTTGTCCCTTTGCTACTGCTAAAAAAAAACCTTACCAATACTACAACAGCTTAGAATTATTAATAAAACCTTACTAGTACTGATAAATCCTACTAAAAATCAATGCAGTTCACTAGTTAAAATAAACTTTACTCAAAAGAAAACAGCTGCTCACTTGTTCCTTATTATTTTTACCTACCGACACACACCCTAACAGTAGTGTACTAACCCAGCTATTTAGAGTTATTCCCTAACGGCAGTTACTCACCAACCAATCACTTTGTAGCTTCCCTGTGACGTCACTGCTCACTTTGTTTTCAAAGTCCGGTGTGCCTGGACTCATCTCCGCTGCTCTCCCGGAAGATAAGTGTTCTAGGCAGCGATCCTCGGGCTCTATTTATTGCTCGGTGTTCTTCCCACAGGTCTGCATCTATTGCCTCTTTAGGTGATTTCAGATAGGTGGTTTGTCATGGATGAGTTAGATGAAGAATCCTCCACTGGAGCTCGAGAAGGCAATAGATCAGCTAGTGAACAGAGGGCACCCAGCAAGAACGGAATCCTAGCCCAATTTGTCATGTGTACAAGGTGTGCGATGATGAAAAATTATGGACTAAAACTGAAGAGTTATAAAAATTGACTTTGTCTTTTTAAAAAATTGACCTTTTTAAAAAGTGAACAATGCTCCAAAATGGCTGTCGAAGGTAAAAGACTTGCCCTTTGTATATTCAAACTGTCTCGGACAAAAGAATACCTTCAAAACTAAGAGGTGTCAATTACACCCATCCTGAAATATTCCCAAATTGAATGGGTTCTTCTGAAACAAAGAAGGTGTGAAGTAGTAATATCTTAGGCCATTGTCAATCACTACAGGGAAGAAAAAACCTGGCTTCCAGCAGAGGTGAGATGTAACACATCTTTACCTTAAAAAGCAGCCGAGAGAGAGAGAGACACCCAGAAAGCAGCATCCAAGAACCTTATTTCCAGCAAACCAGAAGGGATGTGCCCTGCTGTAGAATTTACATCTGCACTATATACAGCAGTGAATTAGAAGTGATTCACTGTCTTCAGCTGAACTTTCAACCATGACAGATATCTACAAACATCTCAAGCCTGCAACCAACGAGAACTTGACTTCCAAGAGAATTCAACAGGTTACTAAGCCCAGCCCCCCCACCCCCAAAACCCACTTACCCCTTTTCCTCTCTATCTATCTCTTGTGTGTGTATGTGTATGAATGAATGAGTGGATGTAGTTGCGATAATTTCGAGATAAGGCGTATTGATCAATTAATATAAAAGCAAAATACTGCAGATGCTGGAAATCTGAAATAAAAACAAGAAATGCTGGAACCACTCAGCAGGTCTGGCAGCATCTGTGGAAAGAGAAGCAGAGTTAACGTTTCGGGTCAGTAGGGTCACTGCCCCGAAACGTTAACTCTGCTTCTCTTTCCACAGATGCTGCCAGACCTGCTGAGTGGTTCCAGCATTTCTCGATTAATTAATAGTTGATTTTCTGCTTTAAACCTATAAGAAAACCTGTTGCTGCCTGTTTATTTGACAAATAAAACACAAAGGGTTAAAACCTAATAACAAAACACACTTGCTGCAGTCAATTGGGAGTTGAACAGTGGGAATCACCCAAACCTCTCACCATGTGATCGTAACAAACTGCTCAAGCACGGAAAGTCCCATCTACTGCCACATCTTTGTGACCTATTCTTCTCCGCTGGAAAGTAGGCTCTATTCCACAGGAGATATGTGACACCAAAATCGTCACACTACACAAAAGCAAAGGTTACAGAGGAGACTGCAACAACTACAGGGGCATCTCACTCCTTAGAGTTACAGGGAAGGCCTTTGCTAGGGTCATACTTAAAAGACACTCAGATCGCTACGCTCCTCCAATGCTGATCTCTTGTGAATCCTGATTTTAATCATTGCTGGCCATGCCTTCAGTTGCCTTAGCTCTGAAATTCCTTTCCTAAACCCCTCTACTTCTACCTTTCTCTCACCCTTTGAGACAATCTTTAAAATCTAACTCTTTAATCAAGCTTTTGGTCATCTGTCCAAATATCTCCTTATGTGGCTTGGGTTTTTTTGTCTGAAAATGCTTTGTGAAATATCTTGGGGAATTTTACTATGTTAAAGGCACTGTATAAATGTAAGTTGTATTTTTTAAATAGCATTTTTGTGTGAGAGGAGGGAAAGAGAGATGAGATGCCAGATAAAGTGCTCGTTTCCTATGTAATTGAACTTTATAACTTCCTAATGATGAATGTCCAGCTTTATTTTTAAGCTAATTTGCGTTCTGCAATGTATAGCTTGACAACTCTGTTGGCCCTAATCCTGCCTCATGTCCTTTCTTTCTTTCCAGTATTCAGGCCAGATTTTGGGTCATGCTTCTTCCGGCAGATGAAACATTAAACTGTAAGATCCCATTGACCTTAAATGTGAACTAACCACTCCTTTCACTGTCATTGCAAAATGCAAACTTACGGAAAACCTTACCTCCTTTCATCTTCCTTCTTCCTACAGTTTTCATGATTTTAAAACCCAAGCTTGCTGTAGCTTGATCACTACCTTGTCTTCTATTTTATTCTGTTCTATCTTGGTGTATTCCAGCAAGGGCCTTGGACCCTCACCTAGGAATTCTCATTAAAAAAGACTTGCTAGATGTGGCATTCTGAGGTGGGTGTTTCTGTTTCATACCCATCTTTATCATTATTTCATGAACCTATTGGCAGAACGATTGGATCTGTCACATATTTTGCTGACACTAAGTGGAAGAAAATGCTAAGATGGGAAATACTTTCTATTCTAGTTACTCCCCTAATGTTAATATAAGAAGAAATCCATGTACCACTTTTAAGAAGAAACTTTGTTTCCTTCCCTTGATGACATTATCAGCGGTGTATTTTTCAACAACAGCTTAATTTATTGGAACGTACAACATTCAACCATCTTGGTAGCTAGTAAAGAGGTGCGTGACACTAATTAAGTACCGAACTGAAAAAGTATCCAACCAGTAAAACACCTGTTAGATTTAAGATACTTGAATTTACAATTATTTAGATAAATTTGCTAATCTAGTTAAAGTGATTCCTCTTATTCAATCCCTCTAGTATAAATTGGTTTAGGGCACTTGATTTGCTTTGGAATTAAGGTATCATGTTCCCTTGCACACCAGGAATCTTCACTTTATTAAAGTGTGCACACACACGATCCTAAAAATAAATCATTTGCTAATCCTACAGATGTCTTAATGGTGAATATTACTTAATCAGTAAAATCCTCTCCGATTTTTCAGCTCATGTTCTTATCTGTAAACTAGTACATGCATTGAAAAATAACCAACATCTAGTTGCTACACATTTTCTGCTTGATTCTTCATCCATTTACATGAGTCTGTTGTCCGTTCACCCTTTATCCATGGCTTTACAAATGGATGAAAAGCCTGGATTGTAACAGTACCAGTGTGAGCATGTGCAAGAATAATTGCCTTCAGTCTGATAAAACTTCAATCAATGGATGTTTAAAATGGTGCCATTGTTTGTTGAATTAAGTTGATTTCATGCCAGTCACTAGTGAGGCCTGAATGCATTCGAATCAGACCATTGCTTGTGTACTGTGTAATCACGGGGGCCGTTTACAAGCATGTGCTAAGAATTCCAAGCACTGTTTTCACAATTCCACAAGTCAGTTCCTTTGCCTTTAATGTCACAGCACAGATAAACATTGCTAACCAATGCAATTAGAAGAGATGGAGACCGATGGGAGTTGCAGCATATTAGCATATTCAAAGTGCCAAATAGAGCAGCTGGAGACTCCATCAGTGGTTCAGCGGGCAGATGAACTGTCCAGTGTGATCCTACACAGATCAGAGGGTTCCAGATTATTGACTGAGTGTGTAGTTTTTGCAGTTGCATCTGAACTGGGATAAGGAAGGGGAAAATTATCCAGGATTCCTGCTCCTGATCATCATCCGATCATGTGATCTTTACTGAAATATGGTGGGCATCAGGTGAGGTCAGGACCAGGTTTGGGTGTAATGGTCCCTGATAGCATTTCCCCTCTATGTCCTGATGAAGAGTGGCCATTTGGGCTAGGTACAGGCGGGATGCTGTGCCCAAAGAAGCATACCCCCACAAGAGTCATTACCTTCAGAGGACGAGGTGAAAGTCAGTAGCTTACTAGCAAAGTGGATAAGACCCTTGCATCACATATTGATCATACATTGATACTGTGATGGGAAAAAACTGAAAATATTTGACCGTCCTCTCTCCTCTCGCTGTCTTCATTGCCCCTTAACCAAAACAGTTAGCAAAAGTAAGTAGCTCAGCAGGGACTATTTCATAAATCCCACCCTAAGTCAGACTACCATATCTATACTCAAATCAGTAAACTATATTGGTGTTGGGTTCTTTCAGATCTTAGTTGGAATTTCTAAGAGTAATTCAGCATTTCAAACTCTGGAAGGACAAAGGTGCATAGTTTGTCATCCCCACTGGCAACTAAGCAAAGTCTCACTGCTGTTGAGAAGATCGAGGAATTATGCAGTGCCATTATCCTCCCTTCCAATGGAAGGGGACTGCATTGAAACCCAGTGCCATTGATTGAAATGTATGTACAAATGAAGCAAGGAATGGAGTTTGTATTCCTTTCTGCCCCTATTTTACAAATGCAGGTTATATAAGCGAGGAAAAGAAAAATTATGATTGCTGGAAGTCTGAAGTGAGAATAGAAGATGGTGGAAATGTGATGTAGGGCTGATTACAACTGAAAGAGAAAAGGAAACTTAATGTTTTGAATATGACCAATCATCAGAACTATTAAAACATTAATATAATATAAAATAAAACAAGAAATGCTGGAAATTCTCAGCAGGTCTGGCAGCATCTGTGGAGAGAGAAGCAGAGTTAACATTTCAGATCAGTGACCCTTCTTCAGAACTTTTAATTAAAACATTGACTTGTATCTTCTCTTTAGTGTTTTAGGATTTTATTGAGACTAAAAGAACAAAGGAAATTAGAAATTTGTCGCACAAAGGATGTTAGGTCATCAAATACCATATCAGAAACTATCCTTAATAACTTTAATAGGGAAGTGAATAAATATTTGAAAATGAGAAAATGGAGAGGAGCATGGGGAACCGGAAGGAGAATGGGTCTAAGTGGATAGCTCTTTCAGAAAGCTGGCATGGGTGAAGTGGGCTGAACAGCCTCCTTGTGTAAGATTCTATAATTCCATCATTGTTCAGACGCTGTATATTTCCTTCATTTTTTTTTATTTTTAGTGAACACTTCGGAATATAACTGAAGCAGGGGATAAATGGCATTTGTGATCCAGATTACATAAAATGTAAACATTTTGCTCAATTTTAATTGCATTGTCCATAATTGAAAGGTAAAGGTTTTTTTTTTGGAAGGGACAAATATTTGAAGCAGTAAAAAGTAAGAGTTATGGGGAGAGAGCAGGGCAATGATTCCAGTTTTGGATTGCTCTAACAAAGAGCTGGCACAGACATGCATGCTACATGGCCTCCTCCTATGCTGTCAAGTTCTGTAGTTCTACTTGAGAGTTTGATCTGAGAAAGTGAACACAAAAATAGATCCTAGACACTGGTCAAAGACAACTGTTGTACATGACTTTCCTGAGGTCACATATCCAATGTATCACAGAATCAGATTTCCTGGGATTTGAATTTTCCACTGTGTCAGATTGCTACCACAGGCCTGAAAAAGTCTGTTGCCTGTTCAAGCAGAGTCTATTTCCAGTCTGTCAGGCTGTGCATGATAGTGTGTGAAACTAAGCTGTAAATTGAAACATTTCAATCACTAAATGCAATGTGACTACAAATTTACAATTTGTGCATGTCATTTTCCTTTTTCAGATAACTTTCACAAGTCTTGATGAATCATTTTTTTTTTGTTAATGTATTATTCAGAAGCTGTTATTTTTTACACTGCAAATGAGGTGAGTTGCCTCAATTTAAGGAATATTCTTTCTGGGAGTTCTGTCTTTAACTCACAACTTCATGATAGGTTTCACCTTCAGAGTTGCCCCATAATTCTCAATTAAGTTTTTATTACCGATCTTCCTCATTGTAAAAAATACTATAGTTTTTAAACGCAATTGTTATAATCGACACGAAGCAGGGTCGTCCCATTTGTCGGCTGGATGACAAACAGTCATTTTAGTGAAGGACCAGAGGACAGCAATTATCATTGTAATGGAACTGAAAAAGTCACCCAGCAGCTCTTCGTTAACTTTTTCAGAAACAAGATAACCCACTGATGACACCTGCCTTCTCTGCAAGAGCCAGTGAGCTGAAGCGAAAGGACAAATACATGAACACACTCTTTTCCAGTCACGTACGGAAGGTAAGCACATGGGTTATTCTGACGGCAGGTTGACTGGAGCATCTCAATTCAAACGCATTTTCTCCTCAGCCTGTATAATTTTGTTTTCTCAAAAAAATCCAGTCTTCTCAATAATTCAGTGAGTAAATGATTCACCTGTTGTGGTATGGAGAACGCAAAGACCCAAATTGGCTGAGCTCTGCTGCGGTAGCTGTAGTGATGCTGTACTCATTGTTGATAACTCTAAGCTTGGAAGGAGAAAAAAATAAAATCAACCAAAGTTCAACATTGTTAAGTAAAGAAAAGGTTCTGTCATCCATCTGGTTGTTTCCACAAACACTAGATTACCTACTCCGTCAAATATCTTTCCAATTCTATTTTAAATTTTGATCTTCTTTGGCCTCCTTATCTCGAGAGACAATGGGTAAGCGCCTGGAGGTGGTCAGTGGTGTGTGGAGCAGCGCCTGGAGTGACTATAAAGGCCAATTCTAGAGTGACAGGCTCTTCCACAGGTGCTGCAGAAAAATGTGTTTGTCGTGGCTGTTACACGGTTGGCTCTCCCCTTGCGCCTCTGTCTTTTTCCCTGCCAACTGCTAAGTCTCTTCGACTTGCCACACTTTAGCCCCGCCTTTATGGCTGCCTGCCATAAATTTTGATAAACCTTTATAAATCACTAGTTATGCCTCAGCTGGAGTATTCTGTCCAATTCAGGGCACCATGCTTTAGGAAGGATGTCAAGGCCTTGAAGAGCCTGCAGAGGAGGTTTACTAAAATGGTACCAAAGTTAAGGGAATTCAGTTATGTGAAGGGACGAGAGTTTGTTCTGGGATTGTTGTTCTTCGTGCAATGGAAGTTAAGGCGAATTTTAGTAGAAGGGTCTGGACAGATTAGAGAGAAACTGTTACCCTTGGCTGTCGGGTCAAGAATCAGTTTAAGGTGAATGCCAAAAGAACCAGAGCTGACATGAGCAAGTGGTTAGGATCTGGAATTCATTGTCTGAAAGTGTGATGGAGGCATATTCAATCGTGGCTTTCAAAGGGAATTGTATAATTATCTGAAGAGCAGGGGAGTGAGGGTAGCTGAGTTGCTCTTCCAGAGAACTGGCATGGACACGAAGGGCTGAATGGTCCCCTTCTGTGCTGTATCCATTCTATGATTCTAGATGTTCAAAACCATATGAGGAGTTGTGGTAGACTAGATGGGGGAGAAGCTGTTTCCATTTTTTTTTAAGAGATACAGCACTGAAACAGGCCCTTCGGCCCACCGAGTCCGTGCTGACCATCAACCACCCATTTATTCTAATCCTACACTAATCCCATATTCCTACCACATCCCCACCTGTCCCTATATTTCCCTACCACCTACCTATACTAGGGGCAATTTATAATGGCCAATTTACCTACCAACCTGCAAGTCTTTTGGCTTGTGGGAGGAAACCGGAGCACCCGGAGAAAACCCACGCAGACACAGGGAGAACTTGCAAACTCCACACAGGCAGTACCCAGAATTGAACCCAGGTTGCTGGAGCTGTGAGGCTGCGGTGCTCACCACTGCGCCACTGTGGTTATCAGAGGGCACATATTTAAGGTAATTGGTGCAAGAAGCAGAGGGGAAATGAGGATTTTTTTTTCTACATAGCATTGTGTTGGAACGTATTGCCTGAAAGGGTGATGGAAGCAGATTTAATGGTAACTTTCAAGAGGGAATTGAAAGGGAAAGATTTCCAGGGCTACGGGGAAAGAGCAGGGCAGCGGGACTAAATAGATAGTCTTTCAAAGACTTGGCACAGGAATGATGGGCCAAATGGCGGCCTCCTGTGTTATATGATTCTGTAACACTTCTTCACCATTTGCCTCCACTGTCTCCCTTAATAATCCATTTCTGAGCTTCTCCATCCTTTACATCAAGTGATCTGTGTTGTCGACTCCAAATGCTATCCAGTGGCCCATATTGGAAAATTTGTGCACACAGACATTGGATAAGGATAGGGGTAGGGTGAGTCTCCTGCAGACACTTGCTGTCAAGGTTCAACATAAAGAAAAGCCCATTTGGATGAGATATTGGTTCCATAGAGCATGCCACAGCAAGGGGGGAATAAGGTGGAAACCTCCTGGGAATGGAGGGTGAAAGATCGCCCCCAGGACTCGCTCCTTTATTCTAAACAGTCTCTGTGTCAAAGCTTTCATTTGGAAATCAAAGGACAGGAGCTCTTCAATATAACAAAACCTTGTGGTTCAAGTAGCTACTGCATTTGACACCATAAATTTTCAATAATGCACAGAAGTGTTCCATTCTTAAATGCTTGACATTTTCTTGCTAAGCACAGGGAAAAAATCAAAAATGTTTAAGTGCAGGATTGAAGAATAGAAGCTACTTCTTTGAGTAATAGAAAAAATATTTTTTGAATAAATGTCCAACAGATGCACACCACAACTACTATTCAGAAATATTCACAATGACAACAGATTGGCTGCTAGCTTTCTCAGTACACAGGGGCGCAAGCATTTTTAAAGCATGTATCTATTTTACAATACAGTGTTTCAAATATTGTAGTCTTTTAAAAAAACAATCTCATTTTTGAGCTACACTTCAACACAGCCACAGGAATATCAGCTGCTGGTTTCTAATTGTTTTAGTTTAGTTTAGAGATACAGCACTGAAACAGGCCCTTCGGCCCACCGAGTCTGTGCCGACCATCAACCACCCATTTATACTAATCCTACACTAATCCCATATTCCTATCACATCCCCACCTGTCCCTATATATTTCCCTACCACCTACCTATACTAGGGGCAATTTATAATGGCCAATTAACCTATCAACCTGCAAGTCTTTGGCATGTGGGAGGAAACCGGAGCACCCGGAGGAAACCCACGCAGACACAGGGAGAACTTGCAAACTCCGCACAGGCAGTACCCACAATCGAACCCGGGTCCCTGGAGCTGTGAGGCTGCGGTGCTAACCACTGCGCCACTGTGCCGCCCCTAAATTGTCACTAAGTTTACAGTCTCACCTCCGAGGCGTTGTCTGATATGAGAAATGGGGGCAAAGTTGAGTTAAGAGGTGCCGTTCTGACTTTGGGACTGGGGCTTGAGCTAGAGGAACTATACTATGCATAGGATTAAGCTGTACCTGATCTGGAGGTGTTTGATGCTAATGACTCAGGGTGCCCAAAATTAAGAAAGTCTTTTGTTCTCCAGTACTGGCATCCTTCACCATGATGAGCACAAGTTTCACATGTTGTTAGATAGTGTGATTGTGTGGAATACAAGTCAAATGGAGGTAAGGAGTAAATGGTGGTGAAAATAGAGAAGGAAGGGAAGAGTGCAGGCTGGAGAGAATTTCTTTTATTTTTATGTCTGGCCTGCTGGTTTCCTCTTGAGTCCGAGCTGACGAAGAGTTAAGAGCTAACTTGAATGGATTGCTTTCACTATATCAAAATGAGGCCTGTGGAGAAAGAAAGAAAGGAAGACAGAACTTGCATTTATACAGCTCCTTCCACAACTTCAGGACATCCCAATGCACTTCACTGCCAATGACATACTTTTCAAGTGCAGACACGGCAGCCAATTTGCATCCAGCAAGGTCCAACAAACAGCAATGACATAAGTGACCAGATAATTTGCTTTAGTAATGTTGGTTGACTGCAGGAGTAGGAAATTCAGCCCTTTGAACCAGCTCCGCCATTCAATAAGATGATGGCTGATCTAGTTCAGCTGCACCTTCCGGCACTATCCCCATATCCCTTCATTCCCTTAATATCCAAAGCTCTATTGATGTAGCTGAGCATCCACAGCTTTGTGGGGTAGAGAATTCCAAAGGTTCATAACTCTTTCAGTGAAGAAATTTCTCCTCATCTCAGTCTTAAATGGCCGACCCCTTATTCTGAGTCTGTAACCCCTAGTTCTTGACTCGGGAAACATCCTACCAGCATCTATCCCGTTAAACCCCTTAAGAATTTTATATGTTTTCCAATGAGATAAGCTATTTTTCTAAACTCTAGGGAATATGGGGCTAGTCAACTCAATCTCTCCTTATAGGACAATCCCCTCATCTCAGAAATCAATCTAGTGAACTTCCCTGACATTCCCTCCAAGGCAGGTATTTCCATCCCTAAATAAGGAGACCAAAACTGTACACTGTACTCCAGGTGTGATCTTACCAAGGTTCTGTACAATTGCATAAATAAAAGCAAAATACTGCAGATGCTGGAAACCTGAAATAAAAACAGAAAGTGCTGGAAATATGCAGCAGATCAGGCAGCATCTGTGGAGAGAGAAGCAGAGTTAATGTTTCAGGTCTATGACCTTTCAACAGAACTGGCAAATGTTAGAAAAGCATTAGGTTTTAAGCAAGTGAAGAGAGGGGAGGTTTGGTGGGGAAGAGAACAAAAGGGCAGGTGTGTGATAGGGCAATGGGCAGGAGAGATTAAATAACAAAGCTGTCATGAGACAAAGGCAAAGAATGTGTTAATGCTTGTTGTGAAAGGCAGAGCGGGGGGTGGGGGGTGTTGAAATGGCAAGCAACCGGAAGCTCAGGTCATGCTTTCGGACTAAGCGGAGGTGTTCTGCAAAGCGGTCACCCATTCTACGTTTGAACCCCCACCCCTGCTGTCATTCCCACATTTCTGTCCTTGACCTGCTGCAGTGTTCCATTGAACATCAACGCAAGCTCGAGGAGCAGCACCTGATCTTTCGATTAGGCACTTGACAGCCTCGTGGACTCTACCTTGAGTTCAACAATTTCAGAGCATGATTGGCCTTTTTTTAAATATTTTTCTATTTTTGTATTTTATTTTATTTTATTTTTTAAGCATGTGCCTGTTTTTTCATGTGGACAGAGTTGCTCATTACTCTGCCATGAACACATTCTCTGGACTAATGCGTTGTCTTTCACCACAAGCATTAACACGCTCTTTGCCTTTGTCCCATGACAGCTTTGTTATTTAATCTCTCCTGCCCTCTACCCTATCACACACCTTCCCTTTTGTTCTCTTCCCCACCAAATATGTCCCCCCCCTCCCCCTTTCACTTGCATAAAACCTAATTCTTTTCTAACCTTTGCCAGTTCTGATGAAAGGTCACAGACCTGAAACATTAACTCTGCTTCTCTTTCCATAGATGCTGCCTGACCTGCTGAGTATTTCCAGCACTTTCTGTTTCTATACAATTGCAGTTAGACTTGTTTACGCTTATACTACAATCCCTGTGTAAGAAAGGCTATCATACCATTTGCTTTTAAATTTTTCCTACCAAAGTGGATTATTTCACATTTCTCCACATTATATTCAATCAGCTATGTTGTTTCTCACTCACTTAATGTGACTATATCTTTTGCAGCCTATGTCTTCAGCAAACCTGGATACAATACACTCAGTCCCCTCATTTGTGTTGCTGATATAAGTTGTAAGTAGCTGAGGTCCAAGCACTGATCTTTAATAGTACCCCGCTAGTTTTTTTTCTCTCTCTCTCGCCCGTCTGTTAACCAATCGTTAATCCATGCTAATATGTTGCCCTCATTGCCATGAGCCCTAATTTTGTGTATTAACCTCTTGTGCAGCACCTTATCAAATACTTTTCAATAATCCAAATACATTAATTAGGAGCAAGAGTAGGCCACTCCGCCCCTCGAGCCTGCTCCGCCATTCAATAAGTTCATGGTTGAACTGATTACTCCACATTACCACCTACCCCTGATAACCTTTCACCCCCTTGCTTATCAAGAATCTATCTACCTCTACCTTAAAAATATTCAAAGACTCTGCTTTAACTGCCTTTTGAGGAATAGAGTTCCAAAGACTCACGACCCTCTAAGACAAAAGATTTCTCCTCATCTCTTGTCTTAAATGGGCGACCCCTTATTTTTAAACAGTGACCCTTGGTTCTAGATTCTCCCACAAGAGGAAACATCCTTTTCACATCCACCCTGTCAAGACCCCTCAGGATCTTATATGTTTCAATCAAATCACCTGTCACTCCTCTAAATTCCAGCAGATACAAGCCAAACCTGTCCAATCTTTCCTCATTAGGTAGCCCACCTATTCCAGGTCTCAGTCTAGTAAACCTTCTTTGAACTGCTTCCAACACATTTACATCCTTCCTTAAATAAGGAGACCAATATTGCACACAGTACTCCAGATGTGGTCTCACCAATGCCCTGGATAGCTGAAGCATAACCTCCCTACTTTTATATTCAATTCCCCTCGCGATAAACGATAGCATTCTATCAGCTTTCTAATTACGTGCTGTACCTGTATACCAACCTTTTGCGATCCATGCACTAGGAAGCCCAGATCCCTCTGCATCTCAGGGTTCCAAAATCCCTCACCATTTAAATAATATGCTTTTTTATTCCTCCTGCCAAAATGGACAACTTCACATTTTCCCGCATTATACTTCATCTGCCAGATTTTTGCCCACTCATTTAACCTATCTATATCCCTTTGTAGCCTCCTTATGTCCTCTTCACAACATACTTTCTTACCTGTCTTTGTGTCATCAGCAAATGTAGCAACCATACCTTCAGTCCCTTCATCTAAGTCATTTATAAAAATTGTAATAAGTTGAGGCCCCAGCACACCACTCGTTACATCTTGCCAACCAGAAATTGACCCATTTATGCCTACTGTCTGTCTCCTGTTAGCTAGCCAATCTTCTATCCATGCCAATATGTTACCTCCAACACCATGAGCTTTTTTTTGCAATAACCTTTGATGTGGCACCTTATGAAATGCCTTCTGGAAATCTAAGTACAATACATCCACCAGTTCCAGTGGTTTCCCCCTTATCCACTCTTTAGTTACGACCTCAAAAAACGCCAACAAATTTGTCAAACATGATTTCTATTTCATAAATCCATGTTGACTCCGTCCAGTCATATAATTTTCTAAGTGCCTTGTTATCACGTCCCGAATATTAGATTCTAGCATTTTCCCAACTGATGTCAGGGTAACTGGCCTATAGTTCCCTATTTTCTGTCTCACCTTCTTTCTTCAATAGTGAGGTTACTTTCCAATCCATGGGGACCGTTATAGAATCTAAAGATTTTGCTCTTCGAATAAACAAGTTTGAAACACAGCAGAAAAGAAAATCAGTCCATGAAAGGTTATTTTTTAAAGCTGCACATAACATAAGAGCCTGGAGGGAAATGGTAAAAGAGTCATGCGCCTTCTGTTTCCTTTGCTTTTGGAAAGTTGCTACTTAGTTTTTAATGAAGCAGTTATTGAGGCCATGAGACACACTACAGCCATATCAGTACTCATTAACAGCTGAGCTGATGTTCAATGCCCCTATTGTATTATGCAAGCACTTCCTAATTATGTGGTGTGGTGCTTGTACAAAGTCACATTAGACATTCTGTCCAGAACCTCCCCTGATGTTCGCAATGTCATACAAACCCCAGGCAGCCAAAGTGCATTACTGGCCTCCAGCCAACATCCAGACAGTGGGCAGATGCAAGTGCTAAGGTCTTAAACCACCTAGCTTAACCACCACTGGCACATTGTCATTGAGACACACCCAACAGTTGCATAGGGACAATGATGTATGGCTGTTCTTGCCAACAGAGAAATAGGCCTAACAAAGTTTATTGAATGACATGTAGTATCTTGGCTACACAAAACAGTACATCCAAAAGCTTTCCAATGTTATGGAAATATGATGAGTTAAACTGAAATATGTTGTATGAATGTTCATGAGCCCATGAAACATACAACTAATGAATCTAAAGATAGGTTTCCAGTTGTGCAATTTTAGGAAAAAAGAGATCTTTCAATATACATATATATCTTTAAAGGTTGCTAAGTCTCCCAGAGTGAATGCAGGCAGATATTATTGTAATAATATCATGCCAGGTGACAGATCAAATCCTATGTGTGCAATCTTCATAATTTTCCCTGTGTATATCCTCAGCATTTTTCTATCTTGTTGGAAATTAACAAAAAATCCCACCAGAGTATACTTCTTCCCAGGTTTTGACAAAGTTTAACATCTGCATTTATTTCAAAAGTAAAACTTAACTAAAATCATAAAGTGCTTTAAATTTTTCCTCCAAGAGTTATATTTTGTCATCCCAAGTTTATAATACCATTCTACATAGCACTGTTTCTGTAATTTCTTTTCAATATACTTTATAAAAATCTCATTCCTTCAATCACCTTGCCCATTTCAGTAACACCTGTTAATGTCTGTAAAGATATCTCCCAACTTCAAGGCATCAGTGTTGTCCCAAACCTTTTCTGTGTCTGGTACTTTTTATTGTGATTTGTTACATAAATGTTCACACTCGTTGGAGAACTGTCATGTAGGAGTTATGCTGCCTGAAGTTGCTTCAGAAATAGGAGCGATCAGACGTGAGGGAAATGCAGGGCAGACTAAGATGGGTTTGGATTGCATGTGTGTAAATGCACAGAGCATGATAAATAAGGTTAGTGAGCTGCAGGCAGAAATAGCCACTTGGGGTTATGATGTAGTGGCAATAACTGAGAACTGGCTCAAACAAGGAAAGGAATGGGCATTTAATGCTCCTGGCTATAATGTATCCAGGAACAACAAGGAAAGAAAAAATAGAAGGGGTGTGGCCGTATTGATCAAAGATACTGTTACAGCACTAGAAAGGGACACTGTACTTGATGTGCTACTAGGTTAGAATTGTTCAACCTTGCCCGTCTAAGAGCGAAGACCAAAGTACGGAAAGTCCTCATCAGGGAACTCCTCTTTGCTGATGATGCTGCATTAACATCTCACGCTGAAGATTGTCTTCAGAGTCTCATCGACAGGATTGTGGCTTCCTGCACCGAATTTGGCCTAACCATCAGTCTCAAGAAAACGCACATCATGGGACAGGACGTCAGAAATGCCCCATCCATAAATATCGGCGACCGCACTCTGGAAGTGGTTCAAGAGTTCACCTACCTAGGCTCAACTATCACCAGTAACCTGTCTCTCGATGCAGAATTCAACAAGCGCATGGGAAAGGCTTCCTCTGCTATGTCCAGACTGGCCAAGAGAGTGTGGGAAAGTGGCGCACTGACATAGAACACAAAAGTCCGAGTGTATCAAGCCTGTGTCCTCAGTACCTTGCTCTACGGCAGCGAGACCTGGACAACGTACGTCAGCCAAGAGCGACGTCTCAATTCATTCCATCTTCGCTGCTTCCGGAGAATCCTTGGCATCAGGTGGCAGGACCATATCTCCAACACAGAAGTCCTCGAGGCAGCCAACATCCCCAGCTTATACACCCTACTGAGCCAGCGGCGCCTGAGATGGCTTGGCCATGTGAGCCGCATGGAAGATGGCAGGATCCCCAAGGACACATTGTACAGCGAGCTCGTCACTGGTATCAGACCCACCGGCCATCCTTGTCTCCGCTTTAAAGACGTCTGCAAACGCGACATGAAGTCCTGTGACATTGATCACAAGTCATGGGAGTCGGTTGCCAGCGATCGCCAGAGCTGGCAGGCAACCGTAAAGGCGGGGCTAAAGTGTGGCGAGTCGAAGAGACTTAGCAGTTGGCAGGATAAAAGACAGAAGCGCAAGGAGAGAGCCAACTGTGTAACAGCCCCGACAACCAATTTTATCTGCAGCACCTGTGGAAGAGTCTGTCACTCTAGAATTGGCCTTTATAGCCACTCCAGGCGCTGCTTCACAAACCACTGACCACCTCCAGGCGCTTACCCATTGTCTCTCGAGACAAGGAGGCCAAAGAGAAAGGTTAGAATTAATTAACAATAGAGGAGCTATGACTCTGCTGGGTGTACAGGCCACCAAATAGTGGGAAGGAGATAGAGGAAAAAGTTTGCAGGCAAGTTGCAGAAAGATGCAAGAAATTTAGAATAGTGATAATGGAGGATTTCAATTGTCCTAATATAGAATAGAAAAATAGCCATGTAAAGCACAAAGCAGGAAAGAATTCCTGAAATGTGTACAAGAAAACTTCCTTGATCTGTTTTCAACCCAGCCCAGCCCAGGGCTGCTTTGTCTTGGATAGTGTCGAACTTCTTGAGTGTTGTTGGAGCTGCACTCATCCAGGAAAGTGGAAAGTATTCCATCACACTCCTGTCTTGTAGATGGTGGACAGGCTTTGGGGAGTCAGGAGATGAGTTACTCACTGCAGAATTCCCAGCCTCTGACCTACTCTTCGCCACAGTATTTATGTGGCTGGTCCAATTAAGTTTCTGGTTAATGGTGACCATCCAGGATGTTGATGTAGTGGGATTCAGTGATGGTGATGCTGTTGAACATCAAGGGGAGATGGTCATTGCCTGGCAATTATGTGGCACAAATGTCACTTGCTACTTATCAGCCACAGCCTGAGTGTTGTCCAGGTCTTGCTGAAATGCGGACATGGACTGCTTCAGTATCTGAGGAGTTGCAAATGGTACTGAACATCATACAATTGTCAGAGAATGTCCCCACTACTGGCCTTATGTTGAAGGGCAGGTTATTGATGCAGCAACTGAAGATGGTTGGGTCTAGGACACTACCCTGAGGGACTCTTGCAGCAATGTCCTGGGGCTGAGATGATTGGCCTCCAACAACCACAACCATCTTCCTTTGTACTAGTTATGACTCTAACCAGTGGGGAGTTTCCCCCACCAATTCCCATTAACTTCAATTTTGTAAAAGCTCCTTGACGTCAACTTGGTCAAATGCTGCCTTGATGTCAAGGACAGTAACTCTCACCCCACCCATGGAGTTCAGCTCTTTTGTCCATGTTTGGGACAAGGCTGTAATGAGGCCTGGTGCTAAGTGGCCCAGGTGTAACCCAAACTGAGCATCGGAGAGCTGGCTATTGCTGAGTAAGTGCTGCTTGATAGCACTGTCAATGACACCTTCCTTCACTTTGCTAATGACAGAGAGTAGACTGATAAGGTGGTAATTGACTGGATTGGATTTGTCCTGCTTTTTGAAGAGTTTTCCACATTGTCGGTTAGGTGCCAGTGTTTTAGCCATACTGGAACATCTTGGCTAGGGGCACAGCTAGTTTTGGAGCACGTCTTCAGTACTACAGCCAAGATGTTGTCAGGGCCCATAGCCTTTGTTGTATCCAGTGGCCTTCAGCCATTGCTTGATATCACGTGGAGTGAATTGAATTGGCTGAAGACTGGCATCTGTGGTGCTGGGAACCTCACGAGGAGGCCAACATGGATCATCCACTTGACACTTCTGGCTGAAGATGGTTGCTAATGCTTCTGCCTCGTCTTTTGCCCTGACATGCTAGGCTCACCCATCATTAAGGATGGGGATGTCTGTGGAGCCTCCTTTCCCCAATTAATTGTTTAATTGTCCACTGCTATTCATGACTGGATGTGACAGGACTGCAGAGCTTTACTCTGATCCGTTGGTTGTGGGATCGCTTAGCTCTGTCTATTGCATGCTGCTTCTGCTGTTTGGCCTGCACGTAGTCCTGTTTTGTAGCTTCACCAGGTTGTCACCTCATTTTGAGATATGCCTGGTGCTGCTTCTGGCATGCTTTCCTACACTCCTCATTGACTCAGGGTTGGTCTCCTAGCTTGATGGTAATAGTAGAGTAAGGGATTTGCTGGCCCATGAAGTTACAGGTTGTCGTTGAATACAATTCTGCTGCTGCTGCTGATGGCCAACAGCGCCTTGTGGATGCCCGGTTTTGAGCTGTGGGATCTGTTTTAAGTCTATCCCATTTAGCACAGTTGTAGCGCCACACAATACAATGGAGCATGTCCTCAGTGTGAAGATGGGACTTTGCATCCACAAGGACTGTGTGGTTGTCACTCCTACGAATGGGCAGATGCATCTGAGGAGGAAGTCAACTAGGTTTTTCCCTCTTGTTGGTTCTCTCACTACCTCGTGCAGGCCCAGCCTGGTCAATATGTCCCTCAGGGCTTGGACAGCTCGGTCAGTAGAGGTGCTACTGAGCCACTCTTGGTGATGGACATTGAAGTCCACCACCCAGAGTGCATTCTGTACCCTTTATACCCTCATGTGCTTCTTCCAAGTGGTGTTCAACATGGAAGAGTGCTGATTCCTCAGCAAAGGAGGGCAGTTAATCAGCAGGGGGTTTCCTGACCCATGTTTGACCTGATGCTATGAGACTTTTATGGTCCCGAGTCAATGTTAAGGACTCCTAGGGCTCCTCCCTCCTGACTGTGTATTACTGTGTTGCCACCTTAGGTGGGTCTGTCCTGGTGGGACATGACATACTCAGTAGAGGCCTGCTTTAGGTCGGGAAAAGGAACCTGACCCTATCCCGACCAAACCACAGTGGGCCCGAGCCCCTCTGATTTTGCCCGAGCCCAACCCAACCCGACCGCGCCACTACTCGACCCGACCCGACCATCCCTTTACTTACTTTCTTGACATCGAACCCGCAAGAAGCTGCAGCGCATGCGCGAGATGTCATAGTGACTCAGTTTCGTTCCGCACTCCCATCTCAGGTAAGTTTTTTATTTTTAATACTTACCAGCACAGCACTTACCGTGTGTGTCTGGCCCAGCCCGACCTGACTCGATCTGGACTCAGCCCGACCCGACCCGAACCCGATACATGTCGTCTGGTCCCGTTGGGTTCAGTCGGGTAGCAGGCCTCTAGTACTCAGGGATGATTATGGCGGAGTCTGGAACATTGGCTTTAAGATATGGTTCGATGAGTATGACTGTGTCAGGCTGTTGCTTGACTAGTCTAAGGGCCAGCTGTCCCAATTTTGACACAAATCGCTAGGTGTTAATGAGGAGGACTTTTCAGGGTTAACTGGGCAGGGTGTGCCCTTGTTTTCGGTGCCTCATTCGATGCCTGCTGGTCGTTCTGGTTTTATTCGTCTTCGACTTTTCTGTAGCTGTTTGATACAACTGAGTGACTTGCTAGGCCATTTCAGAGGGCAATTAAGAGTCAACCACATTGCTCTGAATCTGGTGGCACACCGGGTAAATTCTTACCTACTGATTTCCTTCCCTAAAGGACATTAGTGAACCAGATGGGTTTTTACGACAATCCGGTAATTTCATGATCATCATTACTGAGACTAGCTTATTATTGCAGATTTATTGATTAATTTAATTTAAATTCCCCCAGCTGCCATATTGGAATTTGAACCAGTGTCCCCAGAGCATTAGTTCAGGCCTCTGGATCACTAGTTCAGTAACATAACCACTATGCTACTGTCCCCTAAATGCTATTTAAGAGGTTGGCAGCACTCAAAGTAAATAGGACACCAGATCCAGATGGGATGCATCCTAGGTTGCCGAGGAATGTAAGGGTTCAGAGGATATGGCCACAATCTTCTAAACCTCCTTTGATATAGGAGTGGGGGATTGCAAATGTTACACCCCTTTTCAAAAAAGAGGGATAAACCCAACAACTAAAGACCAGTCAGCCTAACATCAGTGGTAGGGAAATGTCTGAGACAATAATTTAGGACAAAATTAGTTGGGACTTAGAAAAATATGGGTTAATAAATGAAAGCTAGCACATTTGTGAAAGGTAAATTATGTTTGACCAGCTTGATTGAGTTCTTTGAAGTCACAGAGAGGATTGATGAGAGTAGTGAGGTTAATAGTGTGTGTACGGACTTTCAAAAGGTACAAAGTAACACATAGTAGACTTGTTAGCAAAATTGAAGCCCATTGGATTAAAGGAACAGTGTCGGCAGCATTGATACAAATTTGGCTAAAGGATAGAAAGCAGAGAGTAGTGGTGAATAGTTGTTTTTCAGACTGGAGCTAAATACGCACTGGTGTTCCCAAGGCTCGGTGTTAAGACCACTGCTCTTTTTCATAGACATTAATGAGCTGGACTTGGGTATACAGGACATAATTGCAGTAAGTAGAGAAGAGAATAGTAGGAGACTTCAGGAGGACATTGAAAGACTGGGGAAATGTACAGACACGTGGCAGGTGAAATTTAATGCAGAGAAGTGACTTTTTTTTTGGTAGGAAGAATGAGGAAAGGCAATATGAACAAAATGGTCAAGGTATTAAAGGAGGTGCAGGAACAGAGACACTAGGGGTTCAAATGCAGAAATGTTTGAAGGTGAAGGGACAAGTAGAAAAGGCTGTTACGGCATTCGGATTCCTTGGTTTTATAAATAGATGCATAGAGTACAAAAGCAAGGACATTACGCTCAGTCTTTGTAAAGCACTGGTTAGATCCCAGCTGAATTATTGTGGCCAATTCTGGGCACCACATTTTAGGAAGGACGTCATGGCCTTAGAGAGAGTGCAGAAGAAATTTACCAGAATGGTGTCAAGGATAAAAGACTTCATTTACGTAGAGACTAGAGACACGATTGGCCAAATGTCGTCCTCCTGTGCCGTAAATTTTCTGTGTTTCTATGTATCTAGAAACCGCAGCTGTTATATTTACATCAGAGATGATTAAGGAGAGATTTGATAGAGGTGTTCAAATTTGGAAGGATTTTGATACAGTAAATAAGGAGAAACTGTTTCCAGTCGAAGGGTCAGTAACCAGAGGATACAGATTTTTGGTAATTAACAAAAGAACCAGAGGCAACATGAAAAAAAAAATTATGCAGCGACATCTGGAATGCTCTGCCTGAAAGGATGCTGGAAGCGGATTCCATAATACAAACATATGAATTAGCAGCAGGACTAGGCCATTCCAAAAGGAAATTGGATAAATCCTTGATAGGAAAAGCTTTGCAGGGTTATGGTGAAAGAGCAGGGAAGTGGGGTTAATTGGACAGTGCTTTCAAAGAGCTGGCACTGTTATGATGGACCGCATGGCCAACTTCTATGCTGTATCATTCTGTGATTCTATGATGAATTGGATTAACATAGAGGTGAAATGACGTGCTTACTGAACTTCCTTTCTTCTAATGTGAATTTAACTCTTCACATTGTTTAACTGCTCCAAGCTGTTCGATTGACTGTGTAGCCCTCACCCAAAACTTACTGAGTTCCCATCATACAATCTAATTGGGAGAGGAGGGAGGAAAGAGAGGGGGAAGCCAGATAATCTCATAACTGTAAAAGCTGTTTTATAATTATTTTCCACACCTAAATCATATCAGTATCTGAAACCTTTTTTAAACATACTATTTTAATTGCAGAGTTAATTTTGCAAATGTTGCCTGACTATACAGATTATATCCTCGATCTTGCTGTGTGCAGATTGGCTCTTGCATTTTCCAATGTTACAACAGTGACTACATTTCATTAGCTGTCAAGCACTTTGGGATGTCCTGAAGACTTGAAAGGTGCAAATATATATATGTGTGTAAGATTTTTTTCTTTACTAGTCTGTTACATTACAGTTCTCTGTTGAATCTATGACTGTGTCTGTGTGAACATGGTAATGGAAGAAAATTGTTTGAATTCCATGTCAGTCAAGCCACCACCTCCAGCAAAAGTATTAAACAAATGTCTATCAAAGTTTGGTGTTTTGGAATGCACACAGACATGCCATGATCTTCAGCTTTGATCAATAGGTCAACTTAATGTGCTAGGCTATACTCACCAAACACACACGCGCGCACGCACACACACACACACATCTGTGTGAACATGGTAATGGAAGAAAATTGTTTGAATTCCATGTCAGTTAAGCCACCACCTCCAGCAAAAGTATTAAACAAATGTCTATCAAGATCATGGCAGTGAGTATCATACCAAATATCACAAAGGAACAGTGCACTTGAAGGTATGTGACATGTATCATGTGCCCAGTATGTATGTTGCAGAGTTATTTGGTGTGTCTCACTCGTGTTAGCTGGGTTATTATAACAAGGCTATGAGCCAAAGGTAGTTAAGTATTATGACATCATCTGGTGATAGGCTACAAGAGACTTCTGTGAAGCAGTAAATGGCTGCTCTTAGAAAGTGGAAAGCATTTGCTTTGAAACTTGTTTTTCCCATGTCGTGCTGGACTTTGACCAAGCACTCTTGTATATTAAAGAGAGCTTGTTTGGATCCTGGAGTTTGCTTTCTATTCTGCTGGGGGTGATTGTCCTAACACTGACCTGGTTGTTGTGGATGTTATATCTTGTGATTGTATTTCATCCCAAAGCAAAATTGCTGTACATACCAGCATTCTTTTTATCAATTGCACAACTGCACCCTGTGTTACCAGCTGACAACTACATCATGCCCTATAACATAGAACTCACTGAATATGCCAATGGTTTGAATGGCAAACCTAGTTACAGGACTCCATCGAGCTCTGATGTTAATTGGATAAAATTGTAAATGGAGGCCCCCATCTGTATGTTCAGTGGGATCCCACACACGATTTGAAGAAGAGCATTAGAGTGACTGATGGAATGATGTTCCTGGGATTTTATGGCTTAGTTGCCAATTATGTATCCGGATGTTGCTTTTCCTTTTCAAAATTCTCGTTGAAGTGTCCTAGGTTGACAAGCTACTGAACGGTGGGGGGATTGTAGCTGAGTCCCATCCTGTCCTCACTTGACATCTACACGTAGCACTTGACAACAGGAGTCTTTCTGAGGAGACATTAAGCCGAGAGATGCTGGAAATACTCAGCAGGTCTGGCAGCATCTGTGGAGAGAAAAGCAGAGTTAACATTTCAGGTCAGTGACCCTTCATCAGAACTGGCAAATGGTTAGAAATGTAATTGGTTTTAAGCAAATAAAGCGGGGGTGAGGGAAGAGATAACAAAGGTGAAGGTGTTGATAGGACAGGGTCACAGGGAAATTGCATTTTTAACCTTTACCAGTTCTGATGAAAGGTCACTGACCTTAAATGTTAACTCTTCTTCTCTCTCCACAGATGCTGCCAGACCTGCTGAGTATTTCTAGCATATTTTGTTTTTATTTCAGATTTCCAACATCTGCAGTATTTTGCTTTTATTTTATCTTATGACATTATCTGCCCTCTCGGGTGGCACTATTCAAAGAAGAGCAAATGAGTTCTTCCTAGTATCCTGGCCAAGATTTATCCCTGACTAAAACCTGGTCATTTACCTCATTTTTGTTTGAGAGAGTTTGCTGTATGTGGTTTTCCTGCCACATTTCCTAAATTCTAACAGTGACTTCAAATACTTCAAAAGTACTTAATTTGCAGTAAAATTCTTTAGGGTATCTTGAGGTCATGCAAGGCACTATATAAATGCAAGTCTGTCTGTATTTCTTTCCACTGAATAAGGATAAAGAATAAGAAGTCTGGATGATTTTTTTTTTACTTTTCCTCGCATTTTCTATGTCTGGAATCAGCTAACTGAGCAGAAACCATGGGACAAAACCTGGGATCTTGCTGATCTGTGTGGTTCAGTTTCATATCTGGAACATGGGAGCTTAGGTTTCATATTTTTAGGCTAATGCTAGTTACCAAGTTAGTGTCTGTTTCATACAGGTGATGTCAGTACAGTACCAGCAGCATTTTATTGGCAGGAAGGTTCCAATTATACTAAGTTGCACCAGAGTGAAAAAGCTCCACACGTGCTGAATCGATCATGCAGAGTGCCATTTGTCAGCCACTTTTAGGATGATTAAAAGTAACTTGCAGGACAGTAAGTGTTACCAGTGCAACATGGAACAGCTTATAAAGCTTTTTAAGTTTATTTTCCTAAGAGAAAGAAGAAATGCAGTAGTCGCAGGGCACCTCTTGGAGGTCATGCCACAATTGTAAAATCAGAAGCTGGGTCATCACCTTCCATCTGAACCTGTTGATTGAATATTAAGCCCACCTAACATTGGTTTCAAACCTGCAGTTTTGGCTCCATAAGATTTTGCTGGGATAACTCTTGCATGCTGCTAACAACTTTGCCTTTGATTGGTTTTGGTATTTATTCAGTATTTGTCTTTCTCTCTCTGCAGATAAACAGATTTAATAAATCTGAGGACCGTGCAATTTTCATCACTGACCGGCATCTATACAAGTTGGATCCACTGAAGCAGTATGAAGTGATGAAGACTATCCCTTTGTATAATGTAGGTCACACTCCAATAGAATCTGAATGGAATGGTTTTATTCAAATTCCAGATTATTTTTCTTCTCTCTCCACCAATTTGCTTGACTGTAAAGTGTAGGGGATGTCCAGAGGCCATGAAAAGCGCTATATAAATGCATGTTCTTTTGGTCTGTGTGCCTTTCTTCTACCCTGCACCCATTTATGCCTTGTTATCTGCTTGACAACGCAAGCCAGCAACCTACTGCGATGGCTCTGCCAATGTCACTGTATAACTGGCCACCATTAGGCTCAGGTGTGACCTCAAGTTACCACCCCCTGTATTTCCCTTCGTGCCTCTGCAAGGAAGCAGCTGCAATCAGCTTAGGTCCCCACCCTCAGTTCCTCCTCCACCTGATGGCCTAATTATATAGCGGTGTCATTTGGGAAATTGCTGGTACAGACCTGCATCATGCCTTTTCAAGGTGTAATGAACTGTAGCACGAATGCCTGTAGCTGCACTTTCACTAAACCCAGTACAGCACATGAAAACCTGACCATAAGACAAAGATAAGCCTAACATTTTTACTCCAGTGTTTAAGGATTGGACATGTGAGAGTAATCCACTGTCTAAAGTCAGTGAAATTATCTTCAGGACTGGCATTTACATAAGGCCCACATGTGATTATGCATTGAAATCCAACAGCCTCATTACCATATTGGGCAGATTCTCTTTAAGCTCAAGCCAACAAAAGTAGGCTGAATATCATTCAATATGAAGCAGATTAATTTTTCCAAAGAAAGTATGCAGAACATATTAGATTAAATTAATTTATTAATGGCATTTAATTTTTATTGAGAAAAAATGCATTATTAATGCTTAATCTGTTCCTCACAGAATTTAAATCCAATATATTGTATTACTGTTTCTAAATCAGTTTCCTTTCATCACAATCTATGCAAGGGGGTTGAATTTGTCAGCTTTGTATGCATTTTGTCCTGCTTGGACAGGGCATATTTTACGCTTGAAGATAGATTTTTGTAGCAATATGTGCCCGGATGATCCTTTGTAAATTCATCTTACTGTCAGAATAGTTCAGTATCAGCATTTCCGTGGTAACCCAGTTTCCATAGAGATCGCCTTGGAGACTGCATCAGCTGATGTCTCGCTACGTGGTGGTACAGAGTCACTGGGAACATAGAATAATCATGTTGCTTGACTTGCAAACCTCAATATGTCTCTCTAAATTAAAGGATTGCAGCAATAATCACTGTCGGGGAAGGTGAAAGCACTTTGCTCGTACCAAAGTCAGCAGCAATTATGGGGTGAATTCTCTTTAGCATTCACGACATTACCATTTTTTTGGCTTTAGTGTGCAAATGGGAATATTCTAAGGTATTTAATGATTGATTATATTCTTTAGTCCGCCTTATGACACTTCAGAGAAACCTAGTGGTCATAAGCTTGTGGTCATTTTGGAAACTGTTGAAGGAGTTGGAAGGGTTAAAGAATTTGCTTTCCAGCTGTCTGTCGCTTCACAGTATAAGTGGTTGGTGTTCAAGATGAGCAGCGGAATACTAATAGATCCCTGAATATTGGTAGAGTATACTAACATGCATTAAAGAGTGACAGATTGAAATGGGGTGACTGGACTGTGCCTGTGCTGCATTGTCCCATTTCATTTTATCTTTTCTCTTGAACTTGAGATGCTTGCAGTTACGGCTGAAACTAGTTTAATGGACAAATTAAAATGATATCACTTTTCCTTTTATAGAAATCTGGCAAACATCCATATTGCTTCTGTTCTCTACAAAGCTGCTGTTAAATCTCCAGGAGAGAGGAAAAAAAATAAATGAGACCGGGGTGGAGGGAATGAAATTGAGATTGCTTATATTATGTATTGATTTAACACAAAAGCTTTTACAGTGGAGATGCTTGGAAGGTCAGATGTTTCAAATTTAAACCAACACATTTCAGCCAGCAGAAACTTCATTTTTAAATTTATAATTTATTTTAGCAGCTTAAAACTAAAATTAAATATTAAATAATGGACAGTTTGCCCATCCAATACCATATTTTCTTTCATAAGGTCATTCAGCCCCTCGTACCTATGCCAGCTCTTTGAGACAGCTATCCAATCAGTCTGATTCCCCTGCTGTTTCCCCATAGCCTTGCAAATGTCAATTATTCCCCATGCAGCTCTGTCTCAGGTATCCATTATTCCCTATGTGACTCACTCCCAGGTGTCCACTATTCCCTATGTAAGTCATAGAGACATAACAGCACAGAAGGAGGCCATTTAGCCCATCGAGTCCATGATGTATCTCCAGGGAGCAATCTAATCAGTCCCACTCCCCCGCTCGATCCCCGTAGCCCTGGAAGCTTATTTCCATCAAGTGACCATCCAAATTCCTTTTGAAATCATTCATTGCCTCTGCTTCCACCACCCTCATAGGCAGGACTTTCAGGTCATTCCCACTCACTGCATAAAAAAATAGTTCTTCCTCACATCCCTCCTGCATTTCTTGCCCAAAACCTTAAATCTGTGTTCCCTAGTCCTTATACCATCAGCGAATGGAAACAGCCCTTTTTCTACCTTACCTAAACCAGTCATAATCTTGTACACCTCTAACAAATCTCCTCACAATATCCTTTGCTCCAAGGAGAACAACTCCAGCTTTTGCAACCTAACCTTCTATCTAAAATCTCACATCCCTAGGACCATTCTGGTAAATCTCGTCTGCACCCTCTCAAGGAACCTTGCATCCTTCCTAAAGTGTGGTGACCAGAACTGGATGCAGTGCTCTAGTTGTGGCCAAACCAGAGCTATATAAAGGTTCAGCATCTCTTCCCTGCTTTTGTACTCAAGACTTCTACTTATGAAGCCCAAGATCCCATATGCTTTGCCAACTACTCTCTTAATATGTCCTGCCACCTTCAAAGATCTATGCACATGAACCCCCAGGTCCTGCTGTCCCTGTAACCTCTTTAGAACTGTGCCATTTAGTCTATATTGATTCTCCCTATCCCTTTTGCCAAAACACGTCACCTCACATTTTTCTATATGAAATTCCAACTGCCACTTATCTGCCCATTCTGCTAGCCTATCTATATCATGTTTCAGTTGATTGGAACCATCCTCACTATTGACTGCATTTCCAAGTTTTGTTGCATACGAACATACGCAGTAGGAGCAGAAGTAGGCCATTTGGCCCCTATAGCCTGCTCCGCCATGCAATAAGATCACGGCTGATCTGTTTGTGTCTCGAATTCCACACTCCCATCTACCCCCAATAACCTTTGATTCACTTGTCTAACAAGAATCTGTCTACCTCCACCTTACAAATATTCAATGACCCCACCTCCTCCACCTTCTGAGGCAAGAGTTCCAAAGTTGCACAACTCTGAGAGAAAAGATTTCTCCTCATCTCTGTCCTAAAAGGGAGACCCCTAATTTTAAAACAGTGCCCCCTAGTTCTGGACTCACCCACAAGAGGAAGCATCTTTTCCACATCCACCTTGGCAAGACCTTTCAAGATCTTATAAACTTCAATCAAGTCTCCCCTCACTCTTCTAAACTCCAGTGAAAACAAGCTCAGTCTGTCCAACATTTCCTCATATGAAACTTGGTCATTCCAAGTATCAATCCAGTAAACCTCCTCTGAACTGCCTCCAAATTTTGCCGTTATGACTCTATGACTTACATAGGGAATAGTGGACACCGGGGAGTGAGTCATGTAGGGAATAATGGATACCTGAGACAGATAATTACATGGGGAATAATTGACATTTCCAATTTTGAAATTTTATTCTGCATTCCAAGATCCAAGTCATTTATCTACTTCAAAAAAAAACAGAAGTTCTAGCACTGACTGTTGGGGAACACTACTGTCTACCATCTACCAGTCTGAAAAACAGCCATTTATCATAACTTGCTGTTTTCAGTCCTTAAGCCATTTTTTTATTCAACTGGATACTGACCCCCCTATTCCATGAGCTTCAGGTTTATTAACCAGCCTTTTATATGGTACTTTATCAAGCGCTTTCTTAAAATCCATATAGGTGACATCCATCGTTTTCCCTTCATCAACCTTCTCTGTTATTTCATCAAAAAATTCAATTAGATTAGTCAAGCACGATCTGCTTTTTACAAATCCGTGCTGTCTCTCCCTAATTAATTCAAACCTCTCCATGTATCAGTTGATTTATTTCCCTGATTATTGTTTCTAAAACCTTACCCACCATAGATGTTAAACTGACCATGCTGTAGTTACTAAGAAAGTCTTTACACCCTTTCCTGAATAAGGGTGTGATATTTGCCACACTCCAATCCTCTGGCACCTCCTCCATATCTAGGGAAGGTTGGAAGATTATGGCAAGCCCTTCTGCTATCTCCGTTCCACAATAACATTTGATGTGGCACCTTATCAAATGGCTTCTGGAAATTTAAGTACAGTACATCTGCCGGTTCCCCTTTATCAACAGCACATGTTATTTCTTCAAAGAACTCCAATATATTTGTGAAACATGATTTCCCTTTCAAAAACCATGTTGACTCTGCCTGATTACCTTGATTTTTTTCTAAATGTCCTGCTATAACTTCGTTAATACTGTCCAACACTCACATTATGCATCTTATTCCTCTTTTCTTCTATATGCTGCTGTCCATCACACGCCAATTCAGTTTAAACTAGTGAATCACCCCGCGAGGGCATTGGTCCCAGTCCTGTTGAGGTGCAACCCGTCCCTTTTGAATCGGCACCTTCTGCACCATGACGGGTGCAAATGCCCCAAGATTCTGAAGCCCTCTCTCCTGCACCATGCTTCAAGCCATGCATTGATCCTCCCTGTCTTCCTATTTCTACTCTCACTAGTGCGTGGCACTGGGAAAAATCCACAGGTTACTATCTTCAAGGTCCTATGCCTAGCACCATAAAATCTGACTGTAGGACCTCAATACCAGCCCTTGCTATGTTGTTGGTACCAACGTGTGCCACAACTTCTGGCTCGCCTCCTTCCCCCTGCAGAATATCCTACACCCTTCCCATAATGTCCTTTACCCTGGCACCGGGGGCAACACACCATGCGAGGGCTCACAATAACAGTTACAGAAAAAAGCCTGTCTGTCTCCCTCAATATGGAATCATCTATAACACCTGCATTTCTATAATCTGCTGCTCCCTTCTGTGCAGTCCCTTGCCCATTGGTGCCGAGGTCTGGACTGCACTCGTTCAAGGTGTTGTCACACTCAGCAGTCTCGAAAGCTGAGTACCGGTTTGAGAGTGACACACACCCCAAAGACTCCTGTGACTGAATCAGTAAGAATGGACAATGCTCTGACTGGCAGGTGTGTGTGTTAAGGTATGGAGGGCTGATTCACCTTGTACTTCAGCTTGGAGATGACTATTTCAAAATAAAACCTGCATGACCATATACTCTGCCTCTCTGTCGATGAATAGACACGATTCCTTTTGAAACAGGTGTGGTACCTCTTGAAATTTAACCAGTATTGTAATTTAAAAGTTTTAAACCGGATTAATGTCTGTTTAGCTACTATCAAACTTTGGGATTTTAGTAATCTAATATTCACTGTAAGCATTAGCAGCACTTTTTACAATAGCAACAGTGTGATGACACTTATGCAGTGCTGCTTTCAACGATCACAAGTTGTGCTGTGATACCCAGTATCATAGCGCTGCTGTCACTCTTCAACTTTTCTTGAAAAAAATCACAAAGTAGCAAAACCAAAAGCAACAAGAAGCTCAAGTAAATGTGTCTACATTATTTTAAACCCTCATAAAAATAATTTTAAAATTTTAAATTTTCCATGTCAAAAATCCCTGTTGATAATTTGCAACCACACAGCACAGCATGTAACTGCTAACTTGCTCCTCTGTGATACGTAGCTTCTCCATTTCTTGATTAATTTAGTTCATTACCATGGGGATATGATGTGAAGTAGCACACTGTACTAATGCAACAATCTCTTGAGCATGGGTGTTTGTGATTTTCTGCTAGACATGTGCTGAGTTACCAGGCTGTGGCCAGGTCGCCCTTGCACCTCCTTGTGTTTAGCTTTGGAGCAGCTAATGTTGCTAGACAGTAACAATGTTATCTCAATTCATTTTGGTAATTCAGCCCCATTACCCTGTCAGTCTTATTACCATATTAACTTGTATATAGGTCACACTTTTTTTAAAAAAAAGCTAAATAAATGTTTACATAGGAGCTGGCGGGCAGCCATAAAGGCGGGGCTAAAGTGTGGCGAGTCGAAGAGACTTAGCAGTTGACAGGAAAAAAGACAAAAGCGCAAGGGGAGAGCCAACTGTGTAACAGCCCCGACAAACAAATTTTTCTGCAGCACCTGTGGAAGAGCCTGTCACTCTAAAATTGGCCTTTATAGCCACTCCAGGCGCTGCTCCACAAACCACTGACCACCTCCAGGTGCTTATCCATTGTCTCTTGAGATAAGGAGGCCAAAGAAGGAGATGCAGATTCTGTGCAGGTTTCTTTTTCTCCTGCAGGACGGCTCAAGCTTGCACTGTGGCCTACATTTACGTCAGTACAATAATTCCCTTGCCATCATGTCCCCAGCTTCTGCTATTCAAATAGGAGATATGGTTTGATTATGATTCCATGTAATGGTTTAGAGCTTTTTAAAAAGAGAAATCAATGTAATATTCTGTGATTCTTTTGGGGACATATCAAGGGAATGGGACAGTGTGGATAGTTCTTTCAGAGAGCTAGTGACACAATGGGTCAGATTTCTTTGTGCAGTAAAATCATATAATGAATTGTCTATTTCTGATAAAGCGCTAAGCATTTGACTTAGCACAGAAATGTATGTGCAGTAAGTTAGGTGACAATGTTGCATTTTTCCCCCCTCTGCAGGTTACTGGAGTGAGTGTGTCGACAGGAAAGGATCAGCTTGTTGTGTTCCACACGAAGGATAATAAAGACCTCATTGTGTGCCTTCATAAAATGCAGCCGGCAAATGAGAATCGCATCGGAGAGCTTGTGGGTGTTGTGGCCAATCACTTCAGAAGGTTAGAGGAATTGGGGATATCTCTGTACTTTAAAGTGAGAAAGTGCACACTGACCCTGTGAGGAATAATGTAGGGATAATATAATACACCTCTTCTCTCCCTCCAAACCCTGCATAGCCCAACATGATTATCAAGGCTTACAATTTTTCTGCACCTAGAGCACACAGCACATCTACCGCTAGTGACAAGATTCTAGTCTGTGATACAGTGCATTAATCCACCAATGTGTTGTGCTGTTCTAAGCCAAATTTTAAAATTCTTTTTGTTTCAACAAGGTGGATTTACTGTTAATTTTTGATTGTTACTTCTAAACTGACCTCTCAAAAGGTAAAGAAAATCTTGGGGATTGCATAGATTCCTCACTACACGTGGTTTTCTTATTCTTTTGGATCTGAATCTGGCTCAGATTGCAAACTGAAACATGAGTACGCCAGGAGAACATATGCATGCAATTGTGTGTATGCATGCATACAAAACAGGTGGTGGAACAGCAAACTTAATGCACAAGCTTCCTTTCTTCTTCCAGACTTAATGAGTGCATCTCTATATGGAAGTGCCCCTTAGGTGTTGCACCTGCTGTAATCACTGCTTGTAATATGTAATACATGGCCTCGGGTCTTCACTTCTCACAAAGGAGTCAAGTCAGAAAAAACATCCTCTTCATATTACAGGGAGTCAGTTCTTTCATGTATCTTTGATATAGAATTCTAAGTACTACATTTACACAGTAAATCACTATAAAGTTGGCAACTCGATGCAGTAAATGTTTTTGATACTTGAGTAACATGGCTATTAGTAAATGCATTTCATAACTTTGCACTCACAAATCAAGATTTAAATATTGGTAGCACTCCAACGTGCACAAAATAGGATGCTGTTTACTTAATTTCGTAGCATGTAAAGAAGATGTCAATTAAGCCAAAAAGATAGATTGCTTAAATCACCTGTTCTCATCTATTTGTTGTTGCCCGATGCTTGAATTTATATAGTATCTTTAACAAAGTTAAATATCTCGAGGCACTTCTCTGGAGCGTTATCAAACAAAATTTGACATTGAGCCCCATAAGAGATATTAGGACAAAAGCTTGGTCAAAGTGGTAGATTTTGAGGAGCATCTTAAAGGAAGATTAGGACAGATGACAAAAAGCTTGGTCAAAGAGGTAGGTTTTAAGAAGCATTTTAGAGGGAGAGAGGTAAGAATTCCTTCTGAAAGTGTGTATAAATGAAATGGGCATGATGGCAGCTATGAAGCTAACCACTGATGGTATAATGTTTACATATAAGCAGATCTTGCAAATAATCCTGTTCAATTAAATGTTATTTAACATGTATGTTTTAGAACATGTTGGGTTAAAAGAAATGGGTTCGGTAATATATTGGTTATGGTACCGTTCGCAGATAAAGAGGTCATGAGTTCAAAATTCATTGAAATGAAATGCGACATATTTATTTTGTAATAAAAATGCAACTTATTCCCTTCAGGGAAGGAAACTGCCACCCAGTCCAGTTTATATGTGAATTATTGCCATCTGAAGTGGCCGAGCAGTTGTAAAACAGGTGCTACGAAGTTCAAGGTGGTAGCCCATCACCATGTTTTACTCCCACATCCTAAGGGCAAATTTATAAAAGTTTTACTGCAGATGGGGTTTGTAAAATATTTGGAGTGGGCCATATTTTTGGAATTTGTATTATGGGATAGAATATTGCATTTGAAATCTTCAGAGAATGGAAATGGTTAAGAATGCATGTCCCACTCCTCTATCCTATCCTTCCCATCCCCATTTAAATGAGGAGCCATATTGCTCATTGCAATTACAGATTATTGATAAACTAGACGTTTTGTCTCCCTTTATTGTTCCTAACTGAATAACAGGTGACATAATCTAATCTTGAAACAAATAAAATTAAGGCTTTCTGTGTGTTAAAAATAATTTCTTTGCCTGCCCAGCCTCAGGGCATCAGCTGTGGATCTACTGTTGGTCATCATGTGACAAGTGGCAAATTACACCATCAATGCAGAAGTGTGTGAAATGTAAGGTCTTGACTCTTGCACAGCTGTTGGGGCGGTTTGCGGTTATACAGAACTAAGAGTACACACTTAAGTAAGGACTGATAATTGAATGGTGGCTTTTGCTTTTTTGAAAAGAATTATTCAAGCACTATCCCATTTGGCACCAACCTTTGAACACAAGGCACAATCCAAATCACCCAAATAATGTTTGCCTGAAAGTGAAGTGACATTTAAAATGACTTTATTATTCATTCATGGGATGTGGATATCGCTGGCAAGGCCAGCATTTGTTGCCCATCCCTAATTGCCCTTTAGGAGGTAGTGGTGAGCTGCCTTCTTGAACCACTACAGTCCCTCTGGTGTAGGTTGTTGTTAGGAAGTGCTGTTAGGAAGAAAGTTCCAAGTTGTTGACCCAGCGACAGTAAAGGAAGGTCGCTATGGTTCCAACTCAGGATGGGCGTGTGGTTTAGAGGGGAACTTGCAAGTGGTGGTGTCACATGCGTCTGCTGCCCTTATCCTTCTAAATGGTAGAAGTCACAGGTTTGGAAGATTCTGACAAAGAAGTCTTGGTGAGCTGCTGCAGTGCATCTTGCAGATGGTACGTACTGCTGCCATTGTGGGCCAGTGGTGGAGGGAGTGAATGTTTAAGGTGATGGATGGGGTGCCGATCAAGTGGGCTGCTTTGTCCTGGATGGTGTCGAGCTTCTTGAGTGTTGTTGGAGCTGGAGAGGCAAGTGAAGAGTATTCCATCACACTCCTGACTTGTGTCTTGTAGATGGTGGCCTGGACCTGCTCTCGCAACCACAGCATTTATAAGGTTGGTCCAGTTATGTTTCTGATCAATGGAGAGCCCCCACCCCGCCAACCTTGGATATTGATGGTGGGGGTTTCAATGATGGTAATGCTGTTGAACATCCAGGGGAGATGCTTAAATTCTCTCTTGTTGGATTTGGTCATTGCCTGTATGGTGACTGCACCACCAATCTCTGGCAGGAGATGATGTTTACAACAAAAAAACTGCAAATTTAATGACATAGAAGTTAAAAAGGATGACTAAACAAATTGCTGAACTTTGAGGGTTCAGGACCTTGGTTTCATGGTACCAAATATTTGGGTTTCTGACACTCCCAAGCTTCAGCCTAAGGGAACTAACTAATGGAGACTGAAAATCAGAAAAAATCAGTCCTGACCTTGCCAAAACGCACAAAAGGTGAACTTTGCCTGTCCTGAGAAATGAGGGGCCCATGTATCAGGTTTCTTTTGTTTGTCCTGAGTATCCTTCGGCATAAAATCTCAGATCCTGATTGATATGGCTGAAACTTTTCAGATGTAGTTGCCAGATTTATTGTGCTAACCATGTGCTGATCCTGTTGACTCAGCGCAAACTCTGGAAGCATGATGATTTAGAAGAACAATAAAAGCCTCTTAATGGGAGGACACCCGTGGCAAGCAAAACACTTCCTTCATCTGTTCACAGCTGACTAGAAACGGCTGATAACGTACATATACCGATTGGGTGTAAAATGTGGTTAGTCGCACCATCTCTTGATGTGTTTGTATTCTATAATAATGACTGCAAATCCATCCAGTTGAATGCCTTAGACCCTATTGTACTGTGTGGCAATGAGAGAAAGCTGTGGGTGCCTAATCAATCGCGCTAGCTATACGTCATGTAGTTATGGAAAAGCCCATTCAGTCATCACAAAGGGTCAGAGTCCTGGCTTACCTATTGCAAAAGGAATCCTTTAACTAGTGCTTTTGTTTGAGCCACCTGCATCTGCTAATCCAATAATGGATTTGCTTCATTGCTAGCCTAGTGCTGTATTTACTTTCATACAGTATTGTCAATGAAAACTCAGACAGCAGTAGGCCTGCCATCCAATTGAAAGGCCACATAGAGCGCTCGAGCCCTGCAGAGTAAGCTAGTTTCCACAGGTGCTTGTGACGGTGCTGCTGATGACTATAAGAAAACTGCCACTGGCAGTGGAGGCGGCCAGGTTTGTTGTCATTGATTGGCTGAGGGGCTCACCCTCCTGTTCAGGACAGAGAAGCAGCTTTCTCACTCAATGGTCATTGAGCAGGCTCGGGTAAAAACAATATTTCAAATTCCAACCAAATGCCCCATAATATCCACATGGGCAACATTAATAGCATGGTTCTCTGAGGCAAAATTGCATAACCGCTTCTTAAGTCTGTTCGGTAGTGTAAATGCAACATAAAAAAAAAAGGATCACGTTTTTGCATTCAAGCTGGAATCAAGATGTATTGTTCCTGTAAACCTGCAGCCTTTTCAGTTTTCATGGAATGATGCACTACAGAAGCTGATCATCTGGCCCAGTGCTGGCTCTTAGAAAGATCAATCTAATTAGTCTCATTCCCGTGCCCTTTTCCCATAGCCATGCAAATTTTTCCCCTTAAAATATATATCTAATCCCCTTTTGAAAGTTACTATTGAATCTGCTTCCACCACCCTTTCAGGCAGTGCGTTCCAGATTATAGCAACTCGCTACAGAAAAAATAATTCTCCTTATCTCCCCCTTTTGCCAATTATCTTAAATCTGGTTACCAACTCTGCCACTGGAAACAATTTTCCTTATTTAAACCTCCCTTTAAACTTCTCTGTTCTCAGGAGAGCAATCCCAGCTTCTTTAGTCTCTCCATATAATTGAAGTTTCTCATTCCTGTACCATTGTAGTCAGTCTTCTCTGTCCCCCTCTCTAAGGTCTTGACATCCTTCTTAAAGTATAATGCCCAAAATTGGACACAATACTCCACTGAGACCTAAACAGTGACTTTTAAATGTGTAGCATAACTTCCTTGCATTTGTACTCTATGCCTCTGTTTATAAAGCCAAGGATCTCGCATGCTTTTTTAATGGCATTCTCAACTTGTCCTACCACCTTTAAAGAATTGTGTACATATACCCCTGCAATTTTAAAGAAGAAATTGACCTCCAAGATTCAACAGGTTACCATGAACCCAGAAAACCTCCCTCAGCTCAAACCCCTTACCTCTTTTCCTCTCTATCTCTTGTGTGTGTGTGCATGCAAGTGAATATGGGTGCAGTTGCAACCATTTCAGGAGTGAATATTGCTCAGTAAATAATTATCTTCTGTTTTAAACCTACAAGACAACCTGTCACTGTCTGTTTATTTGACAGATAAAAGTAAAGGGGTAAAAACCCCAGTAACAAAAACACTTGCTGTGGTCAATTAGGAGTTGAACAGTGAGGACCACCCAAACCCCTCATCACGTGGCCATCACAAGTAGATAAAGAGAAACCATTTCCTCTGGTGTGGCAATCTTAAAATTAGAGTACAGCCATTTAGGAGTGAAATCAGGGTGCACTTTCACACGAATCCTGCACACTCGATCCCAAATGGCTGTGAATGCTGGGTGCATGGAAATGTTCAGGACTAAAATTGATAGATTTTTGTTGGTAAGGATATCAAGGGAAATGAAGCAAAGGAGTGTAAATGATCAACCGTACTGATTGAACAAGTTCAAGGGGGTGAATGCCTACTCCTGTTGCTACGTTCCTACGAACCAAACACTGGAAGGTGTAACTGTGACCCAAAGTGACTTTGCCTACTTATATATTCTCTCCTCCACTGTGGAGAAGCACTCAAGCCCCTGCTCCATTCCTCAATTTGATGTCAAGGCCAAGATGGAGAACTTGGCATTTGAGGGATTATGGGTGAAACCCCAACTACAAAGTATTGAAATACAGTACCAATGAGCTGTCACCACTTGCTCTTGGCACCTCAGATCTTTGAAAGCAGTGTTTTATGCCCAAACAAAATGTAGTCTTTTGTACTTACTTTTCCCCTTGCAGCTAAATCAGTTTTAGTTTTCTAAGTCTCTAAAAATGTTAAATCTACACAAATGCAGTTTCTGTTGCTGTACATGAAGTTTCTTTTTGAAGTACTGTACCCTATAGAATATAATTGAGATCAAGTAATACTGTTTTGAGTTTCTGTTCTTCATATGGCTGATGATTTCATCTTGCTGAATCAGTGGAAATTCACCAGATTATCACAGTTCTGTTTGTCTAAAACTTATGTTATTTCAGGACTAAAAGCACTTTCCCCTGCTTTATTGGTGCTTCTTATGAGTCACCCAGAGTTAGGCTAGTGCTGACAGCATTTACCAGCTTGTCAAATTACTGCAGAGCAGGAAGATATTAGAGAGGGTCTGAGGTCTGTTGAAGATATGTATTCTGCTCTATACTTAATTGGCCATTGACATGAGCTGCATCAGAGGGAAATGGTGATTACAACTGGAGTGACAGATGTCCAATCAGGAGCCACTCTCAGAACCATGTTTTTCCTGTGGTGGGTATTACCATTGCCACAGGTATAGTTTTAGTTCCTTCAGGAATGTTACTGAAACTTACTAGGTTCACTTACTTAAAAAGGGTGAGTCCAGTGTGACTCAGTAGTTTAGTTCTCCCTGAGCCATTGCTCATCGTTAACGCTGTCTAACTTCACAATTGGCACATTATAGTCTCAATCAATGGGTGGGAATCGGAAAGTTTCCCGATCCAATCTGGAGTCAGACAGGGCTGTCCTCTCTCCCCGGTCTTGTTTGTTTGCTGTATTGAATCCTTTGCTGAGTCTATTAGGAAGGATGCGAGCATAAGAGGGGTGACAACTCCAGGCAGCGGAGGCACTCAGATTAAAACCTCCCTGTACATGGATGACGTCGCCGTCTTCTGTTCGGATCCGCTGTCCGTGCACAGACTGATGAACATCTGCAACCAATTCGAACTGGCCTCGGGAGCCAAAGTTAACCACGGCAAGAGCGAGGCCATGTTCTTTGGGAACTGGGCTGACCGATCCTTTGTCCCCTTTACTGTCAGGTCAGACTACCTGAAGGTGCTGGGGATATGGTTCGGAAGGGCCGGGGCGTGCACCAAAACCTGGGAGGAGTGAGTAGCCAAGGTACAACAAAAGTTGAGCATGTGGGGGCAGCGATCTCTCTCCATTGTGGGTAAGAACCTGGTCATCAGGTGCGAGGCACTCACGTGGTTGCTGTACGTGGCGCAGGCCTGGCCCATACCTCACTCCTGCGCTGTGGCGGTCACCCGAGCCATTTTCCGCTTCATCTGGGGATCTAAAATGGACTGGGTCCGGAGGGACACGGTGTTCAAATCTCTGGATAAGGGCTGGAAAAATGTACCCAACGTGGCCCTCATCCTGATGACTACCTTCGTGTGCAGCTGCATCAAGCTGTGTGTCGACCTCCAGTACACAAACTCCAAGTGTCACTACGTGCTGAGGTTCTATCTGTCCCCGGTGTTGCGAAGGATGGGCCTGGTCACATTGCCGCGGAACGCTCCATGCATTTGGACCGTGCCGTACCACCTATCCTTCGTGGAGCAGTTTCTGTGGGAAAACACCTTTGACCACCGGTCCATCAGGCAGTGGTCTGCACGGAATGTCCTCAAGGCCCTACAGGAAAAGGAGACGGGGGATCCTGTCGGATGGTTCCCCGAGCAGACCGCCAAAGTCATTTGGCGGAATGCCTCATCACCAGAACTTTCAAACAAGCACCAAGATGTAGCTTGGCTGGTGGTGAGAAGGGCCCTCCCTGTCAGATCCTTCCTGCACGCCCGAAGTCTCGCCCCCTCCGCGCAATGCCCCCGCGGTGGCTGTGGTGGGGAAGAGATGGTTGCCCACCTCCTCCTGGAATGTGTCTTTGCAAAGCAGGTGCGGAAAGTGGTTTTTGTCGAGGTTCATCCCAAGCAGCTCTGTAACACAGGAGTCTGTGCTCTACGGTGTGTTCCCAGGGACGCACACCGAGACAAACATCAACTGCTGCTGGAGGACTATCAATTCGGTGAAAGACGCCCTTTGGTCTGCCCGAAACTTGCTGGTCTTCCAGCGCAAAGAGTTGTCCACCACCGAATGTTGCAGACTGGCACATTCCAAGGTCCAGGACTACGTGCTGAGGGACGCACTAAAGCTTGGGGCAGCCGCAGCAAAGGCTCAATGGGGAAAGACCACAGTGTAAGGTCCCCCCACCAAGCTGAACTGAGGGGCTGGATCCATGGGAAACCCCTCAAATTGTATCGGGAAAATTTTGTGTGCTGTAAAATGTAAAAATGTATATGGCATGACAAATGTGAAATGGAAGGGTTGTGAGGCAAATCATGATTGTATTGAAGAAAACTGATCTGCCTTGCAATGTTTGTATTTTATGACTTGATGCTGTTTTAAATTGTTTGGGAATGTATTTTTTACAGATTTTTATGAATAAAGTATATTTTGGAAATTTAAAAAAAAAATTATATGTACATTTATGATGTTCGGTGAAAAATCTGCAGCTATTTTGAGCTCTTAGTTCCAAGGACTGTCTCCAAAGATTGAGATATTAACCTTGTAGTTTTAGAGGGGATAGCATTGAAGTCTTTTAAATGATGAAGGGATCCATTTTGATCGGTTATTTGAAATGAATAGGGCTGGCCAGCTAGAGATTGTGCTTCTAAAGCTATATGCCAAGAGATAGGTTAGATTCCAGGAGGTATTTCTTTTTGGAAAGCACTCCTGTCCCTCTGAAACAATTGCTGAGATGCGCTGAGTATTCCATTGCTACGTTCTTTAAAAGAGAACTTGACAAATTCCTTAGAGAGAAAATATTTCCATTTCTGAGGTAAGTTACTCGTTGTTTGAGATTGCGTAGGAATTGTGGGCAGTATGGTCTCCTGAAGTGCTTGGAAAGTGAGAGAGTAGTTCTTCCTGAATTGTTCAAAGGTATTTTTTCCTCCTTTGTGCCTCTTGCAGGAGATAGTATGATCAGGGAGTAGATGAATGATATGCAAGATTGGACAGTTGACAACATGAGTGGGTTTGGTGGGCCTTTTCCTGGCCTTTTAATGTTAGAACTGTAATAGTGGGAAATTTGTTTTTTCTGATGGTTCTATGAGAATATCAGACTATATCAATTAAGCCATTATTATTTAATGTTCCAATTATATTGCACCACTAGCAGCTTGGTTATCTTGCTGCGTTACTTTGATGTGAGGAAGGGAAAGACAGGAATGTATGCATATGTGCCTGAGCTACTCTGGATTCTGATTGCCAGCACGATTTCTATAGAAAGTCATCATAACCATGCTGAACACACGAGCTCTAGCAATAGGCTGGTCAGATGATACCTAATGAACTTGCTCCTGCCAGCCTGCATAGTTGCCTACTTGCTGTCATTCTTTGATGCCTATCATACAGTTAGAGTGGAATGATGAATAATCAAATAGACTACCTGAGTGTTGTTAAACTTCCAAAATGTGTGTTAGCTACATTTATACTGGGCACTATAATTTGTGTCATTTTAAGTGCACTCAATTCCGACCAAAGGGGCAGATGGCAAACATTGGCCTGGATGTCACAGTCAGTGGCAAAGCAATGGTTCTCACTACTGACCCTGATAAAAGCTGCCCATAAAGATCTAGCAATCTCTGTGGAATGGAATTCTCCTTTCCCGATGTCATTTGAATCTGGCGCCATGTCGAGGAGCTCTCCAGGTGTCCGGCAACGGTGAAGTCATCAAGCAGGCTAAGCAGCCAATCACATTATTCTTAGACAGTATTCTTAGACAGAAAGCCAGGAAGTAAAATGAATTGAATTTTTAACTTCTAATTAAAAAATTTTACGAGGAGCAAAATAAATGATTGGGACATACACATGGAATTAAGGTAGAAGTTGAAATAGCATAAACAAACTTTTTTTTTAAAAGTTTAAAAATGAATTTTTTTGGCATAATGGAGAAATTTGACATTCCACAAATATAAAATTAGTTTTTCAGGGACTGTGAGGCTTTTCAGTAGTAATGATGAATTTAGTACACTGGTAGAAGCCAGTCTTTCAAAAAGGTGTAACTTTTTTGAGGGTTATTACAATGTAAAAAGGGCAACATATCAGTTCAGTGATTTCCACTTCATTGCAGTCTGGAGGGACTTCAACAGCGAAGCATAGAATCAATGACAGCAATTTCTGGATTACTGCATTTAACTGCATGGGTGGACTCCTGAAGTTTATGTCAGTTTCAGAGGAGTAATGACAGCAAGCGCTGACAGTGCCTGCAACAAAATTAGGGCCTTTGTTTCCTATTGGCAACCTAATGTAAGATGTACAATGTAATTGCAACATCCATTGTTCACAAAAAATGGTGTTGATGATTGTTTCAGGAAGCTTCAGTTACTGTGGTTTGCCCCTAAAGGCGAGGAGGAAAAGTAGCACAAATGTAGTAGGAATGCTTGTGAGAGCAAACCATTCTGAACTTCGTGCTGAATGCTGCTTAATCTAGTAAAGATTTAAATGGATTTGATTGCATTACCTCCTCTGAAATAAGATTGTATTTATCTAAAGCAATAATACTATCTTCTATTCTTTATAGCACATTCTGTTTAATAGAAATATTAGGAACATCAATAAGCCATTCAGCCCCTTGAACATCCTCCACCATGCAATCATTGGTTGATCTACATCTCAACTGCATGTATCGGCCTTTGTTCCATATCCTGTGATATCCTTACCTAAAAAAAATCTATCGATCTTTGTCTCAGCCACATTTATGTAACCTGCCTTCATAATTTAACCCTCTAAGCCCTGGTATCATTCTAGTGAATCTGCAGTGCACCCCTTTTAAGTTTCATGTGAAGTTTTGTGTTTCTGTTCCATGTGCTGATGATGGCTATTGGCATACTCCATGTTCTTGATACTGTTTGGCAATCACGCTGGAAGATTCATGGTCATTTTGCAATAATTTGTCCAAAAATGTAGTTAATATCATAATATTCTAAGGCCGGGTGTTTCCTCCACTTTTGTACCCAGAAAAACGTGAATTTGGATACAAACCAATTAGGTGGCTTAAAAGGTCGCATAAGTGAGTTACACACATAAGTACAATATGCCAGTGACTCCTCGATCTCTTACATCCAGTCATCAAATCCTTCTGCCAAACAAATCCCAGCCCACAGAACTGACCACACCCACTGCCCTCAAATGCAAGTATCCTCCAACCGCACTTGGTCGTGGATCTCTTAAAATTGTGGCCAGACTTGCAGGCGCAGCAGAAAAGAAAAGAATTCTTCTGGTGTTTTATTGCAATTCTTCGAACTTCTTTAAAAATTTATTCTCACTGAGACTTTTATGGCATAAGTGTAAGTCATGTAAAAAATTGAAACGCTTCCCCGATTGCAGGTTCCAAAAACGCTTTGATGTGCGTGAATGTTAGTGAAATGAGTTGAAACTTAAATTTTCATACCTAAAGTCGAAATATATGGTGTAGGTCCAATGCTTTCCTTAGAATTGTTCACCCTGATATGCATCTTTCTTAAGATTAGGTGTATTCTTATAAGATTGGGAGGATACCTAGGCTTGATTTGGCATTGGTAAAATGGGCACATTTTCACATCTTAACTCCTGGGTTGCACACATGGAGGAAACTCCAGGCCAATTTGTCAACTTTACTTTTAGGTCCAGTATGAAACAACTGCTTTGAATTATATCCAGTATTCAAAGAGTTAACCCCATCACAAAATCCAGTTTACCAGCAGCACAGAAGTGGATTAATGCTCCATATGGCTACTATTTACAAGGACTTGCTGCGAATGTAGTTTTGATCTCAATTTTCCATGATAAAACAATTTTACTTTTCTTCAAACAACTTACAGACCAGCGCTGCAGATAGATCAAGCATATCTTTTTGAATAGTGGTCTCGCCCAACTACAAGATAGAAAGCCAACACCTCTTTTAAAATCTGTAAAGGCCGCTTGGTATTCAAATTACATTTTGGATCTGGAAGTGTGTATCTCGCTATTCATTCTTATCAAGTAACTCATTTCTTTGTGCGTTGATAAAGTCTGATCTACTTGACCTTTTCTGCCAGGTAAAGCAGATGGTTCATCTTAACCCAGACAGGTAGGAATAAGATAATCACTGAAGGGCTGATAGTAATGAAGATTAGTCACACAGAGAGTGAAATGGTTCAAGCACATTGGTTAAAATTTCATCTCAATGTCAGCTGAACAAAGAAACTGTATTAACCTCCCCTGTTAGCTGAGGCACTCCAGAGGCTTCCTTTTGAAGCAGTGTTATTTTTAAAGGAAATCAATAGGTTGCCATGCTCTGCCTAAAATTCCACTGCAGCAAACAGAGTAGCTGTTCTTTTGCAGTCTATATTTATTGAATGAGTCCAGTCCACGTGAAATAGGGCAGGGTGAATTGTATTGGCATCATTGTCTTTGAAGCTTTTGAATAGTAGACTGCAATGCAGTCTTTAATGAGTTCATCTTTAAATTCTAAACATAAAGAATTTTAAAGCACAGTAGGAGGCCACTTTTGGCAGCTCCCTGAAAGAACTATCACCCCTATCCCCTGCCCTTTTTCAGCAAACATTTTTAAAAACTATTCATCCACTTTCCTTTTAAATTATGGATTCTCCTCCCCTTCCCCACCCCACCTCAGCCCCACCAGTGCACCACAACCACATCAGTTGGCAACTGCAATCCCCTCTTTCCTTCTCAGGACTTAGCTTCAGGCCAGCGTTTGTGCTGCTCAAATGCCCAAGCTGAATATGGAGGCATGACGGGCACCGGCAGCTTGAGCATAAATTGTTAATGAGATCCAATCTCGGGTCACTTGGTCGAGACATGTGCTGCACATGCCTTATAGAGTCATAGAGTTTTCCAGCACAGAAACAGGCCCTTCGGCCCATTGTGTCCTTGTCAGCCATCAAGCACCTATCTATTCTAATCCCATTTTCCAGCACTTGGCCCGTAGCCTTGTATGCTATGGCCTTGTCGCGTATTGGCCTTAAGACCAGCCCTTGTCGTTCTACTAATTCTCTGCTTAAAAACTTTTTCTCTCAAGCTCCACAATTATTGCTTTTGGTAATTATATCTAACACCATTGTTCAAACACCATCACCAGAAGGATTGCAGTGGATTAAGAAGAAGACCTTTCACCATCACCTCAAAGCAACTTGGGATGGCCAGTATTGCTCACATCCAAGGAACAACTTTTTTTTTTAAAGTTACCAACTCGCTGAGCTGTGGAAATATTTTTTTTCCTGAATTACTTCAAATCTTTTCATTTTACATACCTCCATCAGATCTCCACTTAACCTAATTTTCTGCGATGAAAAGTGGGCTGGTTTCTCTAGTCTGCATTAGTGTGAGAAAATTTGTATATTTTACATTCTTGAAACATGTTTGCAGCAATTGGCCCACTATAAATTGGTTAGTCACTTGCTATGTGTTTGTGTTATTAAAACTATGAAAAAAAATTCTGACTACTATCCATTTAGTTTGTTTGGCACTGCAAAAGGAAGTGTTGGTAAAAATAGCAATTAACTGAAAAAAAGAGTGACTGTATGGGAGGTGCTTTAATGGGCTAGTTTTACTGCATATGGTTAATTTAAAGTTGTTTAGACTTTCCACAACACAATCTCAGCACTATTTAACTGACTGTAAATCTATTTATAGGCATTGTTGCAGAACCACCTTGAGAAGGTATCACTATGACTGACAAGGCAATTTATTTTATGTTTCAAAAGTTACAATCCCATTGACTCCCTATAATTAAAAGAAAAACACTGGCATTAGGATGCTTTCTCTCTCTGTTGAGTCTGCACTAGGGTTGCTAAATTATTCCCCTCCCTCATCCATGGAAGTTTTCTCTTATTCATTATCAAGATGACCTTTGATTGACAAATTCCCATTTCTTGAAAGTCGGCTCTCACCCTTGGTCTCACACTGATAATGGAGTCGCTTACGTCTCCTCCATCTGGCAGCCTCCTTATGTGGCAGATCATTTGCAGCATTTCTGCCGTGACTTTGCTCCAACATTAGTTGCATCTTCCTCTCCCCTCCCTTTTGTGCTTTCTCCAGGGACTGTTCTATGGCATCCCAGTTCTCTTTTCCGTCACTGGTTGTTATTCATCAAGCACTTTTTCTGTGATCAGAGAAGATACAGCATGCTTACCACAATGTTTCCTAGAGTACCTAATGTTCTTTCAATAACAACAACAACATGCACTTCTATGCCTTAAACGTAGTAAAGCTTCATCTTTGGTCTCTTAAATTACAATAATGTAAATGCAAGTTTGTTCTTTATAAAGTTTCAACCAAGTGCAATGTAGACTTTAAGGATAATGCCTCCCCTTCATCAGGGACACACTTTAGTTCACTGGTCACAGCAATAAGTTCAATAACTTCACAGGTAACATCACTAAAACAGTTTATCTGATCATCATTTCATTGCTATTTGTGGGGCCTTGCTGCATGCAAATTGGCTGTTGTATCTCCTACATGAGAAGAGTAGCAACGATTTGCATTTATATAGCACCTTTAACATAAAAACATCCCATAGCATTTTTGCAACAGCGACTGAAATTCAAAATTATTTACTTGGATGTCACGTGCTTTGGGGCGTCGTGAAGTTGTGAAAGATGCTATATAAATGCAAGTTCTTTCTTTTCTTTTTACGTTATCTCGCTGATTTTCCTGCTGGATTTTTCCATCCAACCTTCCTTTCCTTTTGGGAGCCCTGTTTAACATGCCTGACTGAAATGATCTTTACATAGTTTAAAAAAAAAACTTTTATTCCTCTTTCTAGCATTTTAAAATGTATTCACAATATTAACCCAATGGATGTGGCCATATGAATAATTAGCAAAGTGCTTTTCAAGCTTTTCTTTGTTGTGGGGACAGGAGAGGATGCTCCCTGAAATGTTGACACACAACTAAGGATCCTCCTCTAGCATTGACATATTGCCAGGAATCATAAGCAAATATTGATACACTCATGTCAATTTCCTGTTCTAACTTCCATATGATAGTACCAGATACCCAAAGGAAAACAGTGTAATTATTGCAAAAGAAAACCAAATCTTAACAGGAAAAAGATGTGCTGTCAGTCAATACATACAGATATTTACAATAAAAAAACGAAATGTGGTAACAGATGGGCAGAATCAGGATTTAGGAAATCTGCTGAGATTGTCTTGTGAACCTTAAGATGTGGAGAACACAGTTTAAATACAAATTTAACACATCCTTACTCAGCCTCACCTTTTATCACCCATCCCTTGTTTACTGTATAAAGGGATATGTCTCTTGCATAGTGCAGTTCTATGAAAAACCTCCCAAAACCTAATATCTGTCTTTCTTTTTCATTGGCCTGCTTTGTATTTTTACATGATCATCTCTAAAGATAGCAGCCTGTGCATTGGGATAGATATCTGCAATCGTAGCTATTTTCCCAACCCATGTTTTTTAAATACCATAAGCTGATCTGTGATTTCCTCATGTACAAGTAAAATGAAAATTTGTATGCATGTTTGCCTGTCTGTCTCTCTCTCTGACATATCTTCCACCCTATTTTCTATCTCCCTTTTTGTTTTTGTGTCTGTTTCCATTCTTCTTCTGTCCCCCTTTCTTTCTGTCTCTCAAAATGGCCCTGAAGGAGGCTCACAGGGTGCAGGGGAGGTTGAAAGTAGCCAGAGATGGAGGTGCCAGAGACGTAGAAGTTCTGCTAAACTTAAAAGCAGGACCTCATTATTATAATTTTTAATCCCATTTCCTACCTGCCAGTTAGCCAAGCTGACAAGATGGCCGGTGGGAGTACTGGTGGCAAGAGGCCGTAGATGATGACCATGGAGATAATCCCCAGCCATCAGGATGAGGGAAGGCTGCAGATCGGGGCTATTTAGGAGTCGAGAGCTTGGCAATCATGGCAAGAGTAGAGAGGGGCTGGAGACTTCCTTGAGAGGCTGGGGGAATACATGGAGTGCTGTGAAAAGCACTTAATTTCTGGTGCCAGGAGCTCCTGCCTCCATTTCTCTGCCAGGTTTCCAAAGCCCTGGGAAACCCGCACAGCAATCGTTGAATTTGAAGCAGGCTCCCAATTACACTGTGGGAACCTGATTTAAATATTTCATGAAGTGTCACACCTCTTCAAGACAGGACAATTGCAAACCGTGCCAACTGACTGTGTACATTTGTATCAGATTGGAGCCACATTGCAGTTTTTAAGGTGACCCCTTCCCCCTCCCCACAAAATCAACCCCCTGTCTTCCATCGTGGGAGGTTAATATTGTGGTTATTTTCCCTTCAAGTTCATTCTGAGTATTTCTCATGCTTTTATCTTCCTCTTTCTGTAAATTATCTCCCACTTTCTGTTTCCTATCTGCTGTATATGTTATCCAATCTTTTAATCTTCTGTCAGGCAGCTTTTCCTCTCTCTCAATCTTTTGTCTAATGTTTTCTTTCTGTCTCCTGGATCATCATCTTTATTTCTGTATATCTCCTAGATCAAACTTTGCCCTCCACTAGTAGTTCCTTCGCCTCCTGTGTGATGCTTCATGCTTTCTCCAGCACCTCCATTGGACCTCACTCCGGCTCTTGTGCTTCACTCTGTTTTCTATTGCATTCTCCACCTCCGCTGGTCCTTTGAATCCACTTCTGCAACTTGTCTCGGTTCTGGATCAACCTCTGCTGACTCCTAGCCAGTATTTCACTTTTAACTTTCTACCTAAGATGCATCCAATTTCTTCACTTCTTCTACTCGCATGTTTAGTGATACTCTGCTCCTCCAATGGTGTCCAGATCTGTTTCCTCTCCTTGATTACCTCCCTCTTGTATGAGCTCATAGCTTGCATCTGTGCCTCCATCAATATTCTTTGCCAGACCTATTGTGACACCCAGAGCAGCAACACTAATTGCCTCCAACTCCAGTGATCATTTTATCCTGTGCACTCCTTGGGTTAATTCTCTAAATTCTTGCCCAGTCCTCCTTGCTTTCTACAGGCAGCTGTCGAACCCTGTTAGCAAATCAATAATGATCACCCTCTCTCTGCCCTCCAAAATGCTGAATACTTACTAACAAAGCATTTACCACTTACAACCTCCTAATAAGGAATTCTCTTGACTGAAACATGGCTCATTAGGGGTGATTCTTTTCTTCTTACAAAAGCCTATCCAGCTAGTTACACGTTCCATCACTCGCCCTGTCCAGACTGTTGTGGTAATGATGTGGAACTCAACCCAAGACACACCTTAATCTCCCTCGCCCTCTTTCAAACACAGCACTTTTTTACAACCCTCATTTAAAAACATTGTTTACCACTCTCCAGAGCCTGCTGCAAAATTCCTTACTGAGACACCGTTCCTTCTAAGCATCAGTGATTTCAACCTGCTTCTCAACTCCCCAAACTCCTCTTCTACACATTCACCATCCTCCTGACCCCTCTCAATCTTCATATAAACTCCGATACTTCTATTCTTGAACATCCTCTGGACCTTGTTATCTGTCATGGTCTCCTCTGCACCTGCAGTCTTGATTCTGACAAGGCTATCTCTGACTATTTCCTTGTTCCCTTGGCCACTCACATCCCTAATTACAGTATTCTCACCATCCACTGGTGAAGAAAACTTTTCCTGAGCTGCCTCATAAACTTGCTCTCCAAATCCCAACAACAACTTCTCTTCCCCATCGCTACTGCTGGTTCTTCAATCATTTCCTCACCTACCTCCCCATTAGTCACCTCCCATTTCTGATCCTCATGCTATCTGATGTGTCTCATCAGGTACTCTCTTTGTCCCTTTCAAAACTGCTGTCATTACTCCCTCCTCAAAAAAACCTATCCTCTGCCCATCTCCAAACTTAGCTTCCTATCTAAGGCCCTCAAAAGTGTCATTGCCATCCAGCTCCATGGTCATCTCCCCCGTAATTCCTTTCTGTCTGGGTCTTGTCCTTCTCATATGTGTTCCCTTGCATAATTCCATTCCTACATCTCTGATCACAACGAGTGCGTCTCTAGCAGTAGCCTCACTACCATCTCTTGCACAGCATTGCTAGAGTCCCCCAAGATTCTATATTTGGAACTGTCCTCTTCCTTGACTCCAGTGGCATCATCCACAGGCATATGGTGAGAACTTCTATATGTCATAGTCATAGAGTCATAGTTATACAGCACAGAAACAGGCCCTTGGGGCCCATCGTGAATGCTGAAGATGCCCAGCTCTATCTCTTGATTGCCTCACTTGACTCCTTGATTACCTCCGTACTGTCAGACTGATGTTCCATTGCAGATGAATTACAACTTCCTTCAGCTTAACAGTGAAGAGATCAAAGCCATCATCTTTCATCGCAGCCACAGACTGCCTTCTAGCCACTCAGTCAGACTGTCAATCTATTTGCAACCTTAGCATCCCATTTGACCATGAACTAAGTTTTAAACACCGCCCCCGGCAACATCCAATCCATCACAGTAACTATTTTTTTCCATTTCCGTAACATTGCCCTTACACACGCCTTTGTCGTCTTCAGATTTGTTTACTTTAATGTCTTCCTTACTGGCGTCTTTTTTTTCCTTTCCCCTCTGTCAACGTAAACTTGCTCAAAGCTTGGCAACTGTATCCTGTCCTGCAATAAGTCTTACACACCAATTACTCCAATTGTCACTGGTCTACACTGCCTCTTAAATGTAAAACTCTAGTCCATGTCTACGATTTGCTTCATGGCCTGCCCCACCCTACCTGCAATTGACTTCAGTACCATATTTCATCCTAAAAGCTCCATTCCCCTGATTCTGGTTTTCTGTGCATTTCTCTCCTCCCTTCACCACTCCATTGGTGGCAGTGCCTTCAGCTGCCATGTCCCCACTTTCTGAAACTCCCTCAGTAAATCCATCTGCTTCTTTACTTCTCAATGCATCTTTAAAAAGCTTCTGAAACCCCATCACTTTGACCAAGCTTTCTGTCAACTCTCCTACTCACACTCTTCCTGGCACGACATCTGTTTCCTTTACTACATTTAGCACTTTGGGATTTTTTTAAATGTTAAGGTCCTATATAAATGCAAATTGTTACTTTCTTTCTCAGACAGTCTTTATTCTTCCTCATTTGGTATTATTTAACTTACTGAATCTGCTGGGGGATTTTAATTTGATTTTCTTCACCTTATTTCACTTTAGCTTTTTATTTGTACACGGATTTATTAGCTATTGAAATTTCATGTTTGATATTCTGCCATGGGCCAGTTGTGCTCAATTAAAAAAAAAGCTACGAGCACTATTTGAACAGGCTTAAAATAAGAATTTTAATTTTCCAATCCCAGCTCTGCAGGCAAACATACAGCAATATGAACAGAGAGACTGGGTCGGTCTTGGGGCTGATGTCCATGTTGAATGGGGAAAGGACAGAAGATTCAGAACAGAGCATAGAGATTGATGGGCCAAGACTTTGACATGTAGCCATGCTCTGAGTTTGCCAGACATTCAGCAGCCATAGAGGAGAATTTATTTTTATATTTTAAAACAAGTTTTTTTAAAAAGTGAAGTAAACTTTTAAAAAAAAGGCAGTAGAACAAATAATGGGAGGTATAAGCATTAAAAATGAGCTGCCTTGAATTGAGTGTTAATTGAGGTATAATTGAGGTATATAAGATGATTAGGGGGATTGACAAAGTAAGACATAGAAAGGATGTTTCCTCTTGTGAGGCAATCTAGAACGAGAGGTCATAGTTTTAGGATAAGGGGTAGCAGATTTAAAACAGAGATACGGAGAAATTACTTCTCTCAAATGGTCGTGAATACGTGGAATTCACTGCCCCAGAGTGCGGTGGATGCCGGGACATTGGGTAAATTTAAGGAGGAGATCGACAGATTTTCAATTAGAAATGGGTCGAAGGGTTACGGAGAACAGGCAGGAAAGTGGAGTTGAGGCCGAGATGAGATCAGCCATGATCATTTTGAATGGCGGAGCAGGCTCGAGGGGCTGAATTGCTTACTCCTGCTCCTAGTTGTTATGTTCTTATGTTCTTAGTTGTGCCCACGCCAATTGATTAGCATCAATAATTCAATACTCTACAGTCCTTCACTTTTGCTCCCCATAATCATAAAATTGGTAGCTCTTTCAGAGAGCCAGCACATGCACAATGGGCCAAATGATGGCCACCTGTGCTGTATGATTCTAACTCTACACTCTTCAAGACACCGATATCTACTGATAGAAAAACACAGTTGCTTTTGGGAAATTAAACTCAGAACAGTGCAGATCATCCGTTTGTTCAACATATCACAGACTGAAGCCCTGGGTTCAGATTCTATCTTAGTTGGTGTTTTCACTGAGGCTTCTCCCAGATGGTGTGAGGCTGATCTCAGCTGTTTCACAGAGTGCCTTATTAAATAAAAGGATGGAGCCTGGCAGGGGCCGCACTATGGGGTAGTTGAAGCTGACTCTTTCTGGCTGGTAACGGAGATATTCGCAGGAGACTGCAGGCAGGATAGAATCAGATTAAAATTCATCCTGTAAGGGGCCAGTGATATTTTAGCAAAGTCTTGGCCCCTGTGGCAGATATAATTGTATTTAGATTACTGTCGTCGTTTGGGTTCAACACATGGCCCCAGATGCAGAGCTGGCACTGGGTCATGCACAATGGGCTGAATAGCCTTCTGCATTGCTACTTCTATGATCCTTCGACAGCACCTCCCAAACCCGCAACCTCTACCACTGAGAAAGACGAGGGCAGCAGATGCACGGGAACGCCACCACCTGCAATTTCTGCTCTAAGCCACACACCATCCTGACTTGGAACAGTATTGCCATTCCTTCACTGTTGTTGAGTCAAAATCCTGGAACTCCCTAACAGCACTGTGGATATACCTACACCCTAAGGACTGCAGCGGTTCAAGAAGGCAGTTCGCCACCACCTTCTCAAGGCCAATTAGGGATGGGCAATAAATGCTGGCCTAGCAGTGATGCCCAAATCCCACGAAAAAATACAAAAAAATTCTATGTGGGAATGGAGAAAGGGGCCATAAATATGAGAGTCACTAATAAATCGAACAGGGAATTCAGGAGAAACTTCTTTACTCAGAGAGTGGTTAGAATGTGTAAGTCCTACCACAAGATTAGTTGAGGTGAATAGCATAGATGCATTTAAGTGAAAGCTGGATCAACGCATGAGGGGAAAAAAAGAATGGAAGGATATGTTGATAGGGTGAGATGAAGTAGGTAGAAGGAGGCTTGTGTGGACCAGTTGGGCAGAATGCCCTGTTTCTGTGCTATGCATTCTGTGTGATTCTATGTAAATACTGGCATGGTTTAGCTCCTCAAGGTAACAGTTTTACATATAATTTTCAGTTCAATTATTCAATTCTAGATTTCACCAGTATTCTTACAGTTGACCAAAGCAATGTCTAAACAAAAAATGCTTCTGTTGGCTTTCACTTAGTTAAAAACAAACTCCCAATTACATTCAGTATTTGTCTTTTGATGTGATCAGTCTGCGTACCTGAAATTCTTCAGTGCAATTGTTACATTCTCTGTGGAACAGAAGCCCCATTTTTTGTTGGAATGGCATTCTGTCGCACAGCACCAAGGCCACTTTTGTTTGACCCCTTTCAGCAAAGTGGCCAGGCCAAGCCGTTTGTGACAGACATATCGCACTAGCAGTTGTAAGACCCATCTGTTCCGAACAGCTGCTCCAGTGTTTGCTTGCCTAAGCATTCGATGCCTTATGCCAAAGATATGGTAGTGTGTTTAATTAAAAAGTGATATCCTCTGTTTTTGAAATGAGTTAAAATTTAAGAGTCTGGAACTATCATTTACTGAGCTTGACAGATGTGTAAAAGCTTGATGATTTGAGTAGTAATGACTTGCAGAGCGTGTGTCCAAGAACAATATGTGTTTAATTATCTGTAGTACAATAAATTTTCTCTCTCTTGCGGCTCCTGCGCTCCAAATAGGTCATTCAACTTGCTCTTCCAGCTCACCACATTGAAATTGCACTGTCACTTCCTACTCTGATTCATTCTCTCCCAGCACCTCAGCACTATGGAACTCCTCAATTCCTGACCTTCCATAATCCAAAAGCTTTTAAAACTCTTGGCATCACCTAACCATTGCTTCTGGATTTATCTCATCTTCTCACTTACTCATTTCAATCTTCATGATGACCAGCTCATTAGTCCTTAAACTTTCAATTCTGTTTCTCATCAAAAAAAAAAAACAACTTCTCAAATAGCAAGCATTGTTGGGTACTGAACAAAAAATATTCTGGGTGATGTCTACAATCAACGTGCAAAATCACCTTTTGGAAAGGTACATTTAAACTGAGGAATGAGTTTTTTTAATTTCGTTTTTTTTTACATATTGCATCCAGCTTCTTACAACAAAATAAATTTCCAAGATAAAGGATCATACGTTTACTTGTTTGTTCTGTTAAATAGATGGAGTCACAAGATCTGTACTCAAAATGATGTACAAATAGCCTGACAGTTTCAAACCACTTTCTAGCAGCTGATAAGTGGCTATTGCCATAGCAACAAAAAACCTGTGCATTTAATATCTGTTAGGAGAATGATGTTGAATGGCCTCAAATCCACTCTGAGGGTTGCGTGAAATATTTTCTTAGGTGAGATTCTTGCCTGCAGTTCAATTGTGACTGCAGATTTGTGCCATTAATTTTGCTTATAGTTCCAAACATATGTTGGCTGAAAGGGTTGTAAGCAAAGGTGAGAGAGCAGAATGCCTGACTGTAGTGTTTATGAACTAATGCTTCACCCAAACAAATCAAGTGCTAGAGAAAAAAGATTGTTTCCCAGAATAAAGTAATTAAAACGAAAAGAAAATTGCAAATGGTGTTCGTCAGAACTACAATAGAAAATTCTGGAATTGCACAGCAAGGTCAGACAGCATCTGTAAATAAAAATAACCAATTTATATTTCAGGTGTATACTCTTCTGCCAAAGGGAATATATCTTAAACATTAACCCTTTTTTATCCTTATAGATGCTATCTCACCTTGCTGTCAACATTTTCTGATAATTATATTAGAGATCTCTCTTCTCTATTGTCCATGTTTATGGAGACATAGGGTGACATATATTTTACTGATTTTCTAATTAGTGAAAGGGCAAAACATATTAGTAATTACTGGATTGAGTTTATTTAACAACATAGATATTAAGGGATACAATAGATAACTAAAAGCATGACGTAACAAATGTAGCATACTTGGGAGGAACAGGTGACTTTGGACCTATGGATCCCAAAGCTGTCGACCACTGGGTTTTCTATGTGTCCTGTCTGGATCTGTCGTAGATTAATTGACAGAGATTGATTGCTATGAGTCCATTATCGTCGTATCATATAGCTGCCAGCGTGGTAGAAGACAAATGAAATGGACCTTGGTCTTTTCTCGTCTCACAGTTCCTATCTAGTAATTATTAGATGGAAGTATTTGACAACGGAGATACTAGTGATTATTAGTTACAGTTGTAGGACTGCACAGTTGTTGATGATGCAGTTACAGTGATAATCCCGGCACATTCCGTTTATCCCATCAGAAAGAGGCAGAAGAGGCCCAGATGTGAGAGCATTCTTCCAGCAAAAAAGATCCCAGATCAGTCTGTCGCTGTAATAAAAGCAAAAAATGCCGGAAATGTGCAGCCGGCCAATTAGCATGTGAAAACAAAGAGGCAAGTTGCATACATCAGAACCGCATAACCCAGCATTACAAGTGCTGTGTCTTTTCAACATTTTCTGATTTTATTTAAGATTTCTGGCATTGCAGTTTCTGTTTTATTTTATTGTCCTCTGTAAGCAGGGTACAGGAGAGTCAACAGGTGACGTGCACTACTCTCCCAGCACAGGGGAAGGAGTCTGCAGGTAACGGGTCCTGCTGTCCCTGCACAGAGGAAAGAGTCTGCAGGTGATAGTCCCTGCTCTCCTAGTCCAGGAGTAATCAGTTTGTTGATGAAGTACATGCTCTCCACGCACAAGGGGAAGGGGTCTTCTGGTGGCAAGGTCTGCTATCCCAGGAGAAAGAAGAAGGGATGGGGTTTATGCCAAATCCTGTTTTCTTAACCCTGGGGACAAGGTTTTTAAGGCACGTGCACAACGAACAGGAAGTAAAATATTGTGGCCTACCGAGCTGTTTTATTGTTTAAATAGTTTTGTACATATACCCTGATTAACTATTTGGCTCTTTCTCAATTTACTGAAAGAGCATTAATCTATGAGCTTCACTAGATTAGTGGAAAGCATATCACTATCATTCTGTTGACTTGCGGTTTCCCAAGCATGTCAACTCTTGCACGCAGTGGGAGTATGGCGTGAGATTCTGAATTCCCACCCTCCCATCAAACAATATGATGCAGTTAAAATGATAATCATGAAGTTAAAGGGGGAGGATTTGTCTCACTATCTGTCTATCCATCTATCTGTGCCTTTGAAGCACTACCAGCAGGTAGCAAGGACAGCTGTTTGCTATGCTATAATTGGGTCGCTCTTGCATATCAATGATGTTTTTCTGGTAGTAATATAATTGAGATTTTGCCAGTTATAATTTCAAGACTGAACGATCACTTGTGGAAACCACATTGGAGAGAAAATCTAATTTCTTAAATGACGAGGGATAGTCTGGGCATGTAAAAGACAAGGGAGCTCATTTTGTTCACTAATACCATTCGTATTTTAGCTGTATATTTTGCCTGACCCAATGGGGTTGATTTTAACTTCCTCCCTGTCCAGTTTCTGCTCGGCTTGGGGCCTGGGGTGGTGAAGCAGTTATAATGGAGCACAGTACTCAACCAATCTGTTTCTACCCTAAACTGGCCAACAGCAGTTTTAAATTACAGGCTGTAAGAACTCCAAGCAGAAGCTGGCAGGGTTCTTATTTTAATATGCAGATTGGTCTCCGATGACAGCAGGCCTAAGCAAAAGGAATTGCAGTGGCTTCCCAGTCTGGCCAAACCTGCATCGCGGACCAGATGTGATCCCTCTAAGAAAAGTTTTTATAAATGTATTTCAAGTGTCGCACAAACAGACCATTCAGTTCAAGCAGTCCGTGCCACCATTTATGCTTCTCGAGCCTTCTCCCATCCCTCCTCATCTAGCTCTAACATAACCCTCAGTTTCCTTCTCCCTCATATGCTTATCTAGCTTGCCTTTAAATACATCTGTACTGTTCACCTCAGTGGTATCAAATTCCACATTTCCAAGCAGTTTTGGTCGGGAAGTCAGCAAGCGGCATGCTATTGAGGCCCGGTCATTTAAATCGGCTAAGACTCCCTGCTACTGTTCACTACCCAGGAGTAAAAGTTGACCCCATTAAGTTAGTCGCTAACAACTCAGCCATGTGTGATGTCAGCAAAAAAGGAATGTGAAAAACTAGGAAAATGAGCAGAGGGTGATAGTTCAGAAGCAAAATGCAAACAAAGAAAATTCATAGTGGAAGCATTGTATAGGGAATGAAAGAGTAATGAGAAAGGGAAATGGATGAATTATGGTCCAAATTAATTAGTCTGGAGAAGCGAACGATTTTTGGAATGGGGGGACCATTGGGATATGGCTCATGACTGAAAATGGAAGATTTACCCAATGTTGACAGCTCTATTTTTCCATTGCCAAGGGTTGTATTGTTTTCCAGACCTTGAGGAAGACCTTGGTGATGTCCTCCAGTGCATCATTGTTTGGTCTCATTGTTGCAGGGTTCACCATTTAATAGAAGATGGCTTCCAAAATGTTAGCTTCTATTATTGCTTAGTTTGCTTATGGTGTAGCACTGAGGCAGCAAAAGTTGCAAACTAAAACTTGAGCTGCTTTGAGAATTTGAAAAGTTTTGGTACCAGGTAAGATTTCAGACCTGTGTTAACCCATTTTAGAGTACAATTCTATAGGTGCTAGAAGTTCTCTGGTACTTTGCCTAAGCAGTCATAAGTCTAGCCAATAAGTGTGATCAGCTATTTGATCAAGGCATACACTTTCCATATATCGTTAGTGGCTAGTAATCAAGGCCAAAATCCTCTATATAGCTCAGAGACACTGAGACCAATTGTAATGTTTCCATTCTGAAAACAGGTGCTTTTCTGGGCTTTCTTGCTGAGGATCATGTTACATAGTGCATTTACCCACTGAATAAGCAGGGTAGCCTTGGTAAAACCTGGTGTTCCATTCCAAGCACTGTAACACCCTCTAGCAATGTGAACAGTGGCCTTCATGCGAGAGAGTTTACAGCGATATTGCATAGCCGACAGTGTTTTGGCTTTAGGTACACTTTCATCCGTTATATAAATCGCACATCTTAACTTAACGGGGGACTATCTTGGTTGAGACACTACTGCAAGTTCTTTCTACATGCAGTCTGCATAAAAGGAATTCTTTTCACAGTTTTTCTACCAAGTGTCAGGAATAAAGGAGGAGAGTAAAGAGATGGGGAGGGGTGAGGCCATCGAGGGATTTGAAAACAAGGTTGCGAATTTTAAATCGAGGTGTTGCTTAACTGGGAGCTGATGTAGGTCAGTGAGCAGAGGGGTGATGGGTGAACAGGACTCTGTGCGTGTAAGGACATGGGCAGCACTGTTTTGGAGGTTCTAAAGTTTATGTAGGGTAGAATGTGGGACGCTAGCCAAGAATATGTTGGAATAGTCAAGTCGAGAGGTAACAAAGGCTTGGTTGTGGCTTTCCACAGCAGCTGAGTTGAAGCAGGGACAAAGTCAAGCAATGCTATGAAGGTGCAAATCGGCAGTCTTGGTGATAGTGAAGATGTGTGGTCGGAAGCTCATCTCAGGGTCAGATATGACACCAAGGTTGCAAACAGTCTGTTTCAGCCTCAGACAATTGCCTGAGGAGTCAGTAGCCTGGGAGTTTATAGTGGGGACTGAAGACAATGGCATCGGTCTTCCCAATATTTAATTGAACAAAACTTCTGCTTATCCAGTACTGGATGTTTTCTGAAATCTGATAATTTAGCGACAGTATTTGTCCTCCAGATTTGTGACCATTGTCAACTGTGTTGAGACTATATCAAACTCATTTCACACAGAACCTTTGTCACCAAAAACCAGACATGACTTTCTTCCCACAGGTGTGGACTGGATAAAAATTTCAGTTAAAAACACAAAATGCTGGAAATACTCAGTATTTCTGTCCACATCTGTGGTGAGAGAAGCAGAGTTAATGTTTCACGTCTGTGACCTTTCATCAGAACTGGCAAAAGTTAGAAATGTAATAGGTTTTAAGCAAGTGAAGCTGGGGTGGTGGGGAAGAGAACAGAAGGAAAGGTATGTGATAGGGCAGAGGGCCAGAGAGATTTAAATGACAAAGGTGTCATGGGACAAAGGCAAAGGGAGTGCTAAAGCTGTGGTGAAAGACAAAGCATCAGTTCAGAGAGAGTGTTAATGACAGAATAATAGACAACTCAAACATGAAAAAACAAGTTTAAGGCAGGCACATGATTGAAAAATAAAATAGTAATAAAAAGGCCAGTCATGCTCTGAAATTATTGAACTCAATGTTGAGTCTGCAAGGCTGTAGAGTGCCTAATTGGAAAATGAGGTGATATTCCTCGAGCTTGCATTGATGTTCACTGGAACACTGCAGCAGACCAAGGACAGAAATGTGGGTGAGAGAGCAGGGAGCTGAATTGAAGCGGCATCAATGTACTGGAAAAAGAGTTGGGGGAGGAGGCCTGTGTTGGACTGGAACAAGGAATGTTTGACATACCCCACAAAAGGACAGGCACAACTAGGACCCATGCGGGCACATGTAGCAAAACCTTTTATTTGAAGGAAGTGAGTAGAGTTGTAATTTACTTGTACTTCTTTCAATTTAGTATACTGTATTCGCTGCTCACAATGTGGTCTCCTCTACACTGGGGAGACCAAATGCAGAGTGAGTGACCGCTTTGCGGAACACCTGCGCTCATTCCGCAAGCATGACCCCGAGCTTCAGGTCGCTTGCCATTTCAATTCAGTTCCCTGCTCTCTCACCCACATTTCTGTCCTTGGCCTGCTGCAGTGTTCCAGTGAACATCAACACAAGCTCGAGGAACTGTACCTCATTTTCCAATTAGGCACTCTACAACATTCCAGACTCAGCATTGACTTCAGTAATTTCAGAGCATGACTGGCCTTTTTTATGACTATTTTATTTTATTTTTCAACCATATGCCTGCCTTAAACTTGCTTTTTCCATGTTTGTGCTTTTGGACACAGCTGTCTATTACTGTCATTGACACTGTGGACTAATGCTTTGTCTTTCACCACACCATTAACACTCACTTTGCTTTTGTCCCATGACATCTTTGTCATTTAATCTCCCCGGCCCTCTGTCCTGTCACACTCTGTCCCTTCTGTTCTCTTCCACACCCCCCACCCCGGCTTCACTTGCTTGAAACCTATTACATTTCGAACCTTTTACATTACATTTCTGATGAAAGGTCACAGACCTGAAACGTTAACTCTGCTTCTCTTTCCACAGTTCTGCCAGACCTGCTGAGTATTTCCAGCATTTTCTGTTTTTATTTCAGATTTCCAGCATCTGCAGTACTTTGCTTTTATACAAATCTCAGTCCCTTAAACCAAAGAACAGTGGTTTAATCCAACCGTTTTATCCAACAGGTCATATTTTGGTTAATTTGCCTGTAAATCATTATTGTATGGAGCCCACTTGATAACAGAAGTGATTATTGTATGTCAGCACATACCTGTCCGTGCTCACTTTCAGGGATAACAATATAATTACTGTAGCTTTGTGCAGTTCCTAGTCTTCATGAACATTCCTTACCTGCAAACATTTTCTTGACAGAATAAGATTACAGGACTGCTGCTTCATTCATAATTCCATTTAGTACTTATTAGCATTCTCCATGGACACCAGATGTGGCCAGTGCCTGCAAATCAGAAGACTTTGATCTGACCCAGATTTTTGGTGTGTCTGTTCTGTCATTTCCATATTTAGAAACTAGTCTCTGACTCTGTCTCAGCTCCTGTATGTGTTGAATAGAGAATTGCTCATATAAATTTCTAAGCATATGGTGGAATAAATTTATCAAAAACCCTACAAGCTTGTGCACTCCAGACTGATACAACCATAAACACCACTCTTGCAGGAATAACCTTTGGGCCATTTAGCAATGAGGTTATTTGAGTTCCATATTCGGATTTGGTAAATCCACAATTTGCACCATTTAGGTTGATTTATAAAAGGCCGAAGTGACTATATTGCAGCATATTTGGAAATTTAATCCAAACTGATAGTTTGAATTCTGAATTCAGTTTGGTGCGATCCATTTAAATAAGTTTGGGACATTGCATGGCAAATTGGTTCAAAATAGCATCATTTATGTTGGCTATTGTGAAGTGCCAGATTTGCAGTCAGAAATCAGTACACAGCTACTTATGACAATCATTCTCAAGAGCAACTCAAGCTGGAACATGTATTGCCATGTATGCATTGCTTCTTTTGAAATTGTCAATTGCAGAGTATTTATTGGAAATTGAAAACAGATGCACTTACCTGTCAAAAGTAAGAAACAGAAAGAACAAAGAAAGTCCTATTTATATAGTAGCTTTCAAATGCTCAAGATATCTCAAAGCATTTCACAGCCAATTCATTATTTTCAAGTGTAGTCATCATTGTAATACAATAGTAATCACTATTGTTATATAGGCAAACACAACAGCTAATTTGCATACAACGAGGTCCCACAAACAGCAGTGAAATAAATTACCAGTTAACCTGATCTGGTGATGTTGGTTGAGGGATAATTGTTGGCCAACATAGAGATAGAACTGCCCTGCTTTCTTCATATAGTGCCATGGGATCACTGTCATCCATCTGACCAGGCAGGTAGGGCCTTGGTTTAGTATCGCATCTAAAAGACAGTGCTTGTAACAGTTCAGCGCTTCCTCACTGAAATCTCAACCAAGGTTATGCGTTGAAGAATTGAACTAGGGCTTGTGCCTTTGACCTTCTGACTCAAACAAGTGTGCCACCAATGAGCCAAGCTGATATGTAAATGATAGCAATGCCAGCTCAGTAGAGGAGTGTCCTGTAGGGAGAGTGCAGTAAGCAGAGAGGCTTTATTTTAAAATTGAAATAACAAAATCAGCGACTAGATAATGCATTTGTGGATACAATGTAAAGAAAAAAATCCAAGATGTCTGAAGTGGCCTGAGGTTGCTCAGCTGATCATAGCCAGGGTGGCAGCAGACTGTACTATTGTGGTCTGGACTAGGGAGGAGAATGATGAGCTAGGTTCCCACTCTGAATAGTGACCCTACCCTCCTTGCTGGAAAGTGCAGCTTTGCAAATGTTGAGTGAGTGCAGGATCAGGCTTGGTTAACACTTTGAATAGCATACCAATACTCACATGAAGAATGACCACTTGGGCAAGATACTGGAAGGTTAGTGGCTTTCAGGGAACTGGAATCCAGCACAAATCAGCAACTTTGCGAGTGAAGGGGTGGGGGGGGGGGGGGGGGGGGGGGGTGGAATTAGAAGACTGATTCTATTGTCAGAGTGGGGTCAAAAGAAACCAACAAAAAATGAGACTATTATTAAAGTTTAACCTCCAATTCTCTTTTATCCTGAATTTAATATAAGCCCAGCAATATCCTAAATACAAAACCAATCTTTTCCCATCACAAGCAATCTCCTGCTCTGTACTGAATGTGACTTTTTTGATAGTAATTAGCAGGTGAATTCATTATCCATGACAACAATGATTTAGGTGAAGCATCTCCTCCTCTTCCTCTTTTCCACAGACAAGAATTATTTCACAAAACCTTTGTTACTGCTCTGCCTTTCTGACACTAACAATAGTAGGCCTGAGATGAAGCTAAGGAACCTATTGAAAAGAAAAATTGTTCAAGGTTTGAACCTTGCCTCATCAATTAACAGTCTTCTGTATGTATAGGGAAATAATTTGTTGATTTCACTCTATGTGCCATACTGTGGAAGGAGGGTGTACAGTTTTCAGTGCATCTCAGTTGGGCTGGAGAGAGTGTGGGTTAAAGGTACATAACTGCATTTATAGTGGAATTGTCCAAAAGTGAAGCCATTTTAAAAGATGAAGGGAAAGAAGTGAACTCATTCTGTGCTACGTTACCCTTTTAATTGAAAGCTGCATATTGAGTCAGTTGTTGGTAGGGTATTTTAGCGACTCTGAATTCAGTTGGCTCTTTTTCCCACGACAACTCAGTGCTGTATTATGAAATGTTGATCACGGTGAACACTGAGTAGGCAAAGAAGACAAAGCAAGTGTGGTCACTGAGACAGTCTTAAGCTTTATGAGGTCTAGCATACTTCCATGGAATGTTGCAAAAGACGAGGCTAGAATTTCCTTTGAAAAGATTCTCTTGAAGGAGCACCATGGCACTTGCTAGAGTAATGCTAGGGAACTGGATGGGTAACAAACAGAGAATGGGTTCTGGAAGAGTATGAATAGGGAGGGTTGGAAGATAAACTCTAAGTAAATGACAGATGTAAAAAAAAAACCAACTGATTCATCAAGTATGCCCCATACACATGATTCCTGTAACATCGTACTTCAGCAGTTGCCGCCATCCTCTCTTCCCCCACCTCACCACCCCCCCTCCCCCCCCCCCCCCCCCCCCCCCCAAATCCATAGCCAGGAAATCTCCAGGAGAAGCCAAAAAAGAGAAAAATCCAGGGCCAATAGGGATTAAAATACTCTGGACCATTCCTCTCCATCTCCCCTCAGACAATCAAAACCAATCCAGGAGCTCACAAGGACTATGTATTACTATTGTCTTTTTTTTTCTTCCACTAATAACCAGTATTTGGGATTGTTAGCTTGTAACTGTAAATGAAAAGTTTGAAGTTTAGTCTTCTGCCAACCTGTAGGAAGCCAACTGTTATGAATAATTTTTTAAAATGCATTAAAGACTGCAGGAAACCATCCAACGTTCCTTGGTGATCTGTGCAGCATTGGTCCAAGCATTGCATTGACACTTGGGTTAAAGTTTTAGGGTGGAACTGTGTACTAAATCACCTTCAGAGTTTTCATCATATTGTGGCTAAAATATTTGCAGAAATTACATAGGATATACAGCACAGAAACAAGCTGTTCAGCTCAACCAGTCCATGCCAGTGTTTATGCACCACTCGAGTCTGCTCCCATCCTTCCTCATCAACTCTATCGGCATAATCCTCTACTCCCTTCTCTATAATTATTTCGCTCCCCCTAAAATGCATCTCTACTATTCACCTCAACCACTCCTTGTCTTAGTGAATTCCACATTCTCTCCACTCTGGGCAAAGAAGTTTCTTCTGAATTCCCAATTTGATTTCCTGGTGGCTATCTTATAGTGATGGCCTCTAGTTTGCTCTTCCCCACAAGGGAAACATTCTCTCTGTGTTTACTCTATTAAAACCTTTCATAATCTTAAAGACCTCTATTAGGGTACTCCTCAGCCTTCTCTTTTCAAGTGAAAAGAGACCCAGCATTTTGAACCTTTCCTTATATGTATAACCTCACATTTCTGGTATCATCCTTGTAAATCTTTTTTTCCCACACTGTCATTTCTCAGTCTTTCAGTCTAACCAAGAGGTACCATCTCTTACTTTTTGTTACATCCTTAGTCTTATCTTATCATTTTTATGTAAAATGGGAGAAATGTAAAGCATTGGTCAATTTCCAATATTGCAATTCTCGCTTGGCTCAGTTATGTCAGCACTGTCACCATGGAGTCAGAGCTTTTGGGTTCTAGCTCGACTCCAGGACCTGAGCATAAAACCTTGGCTCACCCTTAAGCTCAGTTATGGGTGGCATTCTCCACCTGGTAGATTGATAAAGGTTTGCTGACGCTATTCAAGAAAGTGCAGGGAGTTTTCTTAGTGTCCTGGCCAACATTCTTCCCTCAACCTACACTCGCAAAAGTACATTAACAGGTCAGTTATCCTATTGCTGTTTGTAGGAACATGCTGTGCACAAAATGACTGCTAGAGTCACCAACATAACACTTGAAAGTAATTCTTTTTACATGACGGGCTTTTGGGTATCCTAAGAGACATGATAAGATACAGTATAAACAATATTTATTTTCTCATTAAGTGGTAACAGCTTCTTGTCAAATAGATTTCTCTTTGCTTTTCCCACCTCTAGTAACTTGGGCTTCCCATGGTTCTTTGCTGTCTCCCACTTATTTTCATATCAGTGGCCCTTCCTACTCATTGTGCTAATGATTCCATCTGTATTATCAACTTCTAGGAGATGCTATGCTGAAAGTGTACATTGCCCCATTTTTCTCAATTAACTTAGATCTTAATCTCTTAATCTCATCTATACCCTTCAGTAGGGCACTGAAAATCATGTTTATTTCAATTGTTCAGGGACAAAATCTTTTGTGTCTCTCAGATCTAGCCAAGAGATATCATCTTACTTTTTGTTCCATCCATACTCTTCCTATTTTTTCTGCATTCTAGATCACTATCTCCTCTGACCTCAGTGATCTTCCACATCTCTATTGTGAAAACTGACCTCAAGCAGTTGTTTTAAGCCAAATACTACTTTTGCCTCAAAACTGTTGATTCTCTGTAAACCCCAGTTCCTTCCTAGACTTCAGTGCTGCTCTCTTATTAGGGGATACTCTTCTCTGAACTTATTGGTTTCTTCTAAGCTTAAAGTAAACCATTCTACTAGCTCTTCATTCCCCTTCGAATTCCTACTGTGTTAAAATCAAGATACATCTGTTCTGATGAAAGGTCACTGACCTAAAACGTTAGCTGGAATTTAACGCCACCCCAGCGAGCGGGACGGTGGCAGGGACATGGCGTTAAATGGAGCGGGATGCTCCGGGAAGCCTTCCTGACCGGTCCTGCCTCCGCTGCCACTTTACGTAGTGGTAAGGGTCTTCCCCCGCCTCCACGTGGATTTTACATGTGGCAAGCGGGCAGCCGAGGACCCAGAAAAGCTGCCTGGAAATACCAGGCACCTGGTGCCTGATGGAGGGCCCCCCCCCACCCCCCCCATCCGACTACCCTTGCCTTGCTGGGGCCTGACCGATTACCCCTGGCAAGGCAACCAGAATTTTCCTGGACTCCCAGCTCCATGTCTTTGACTGGGCTGCAGTCCCAGCAGTGGCCACTGCTCCCGGTGACGCTGCTGGTACCAAGAGCTGCTGGCCCTCTGATTGGCCAGCAACTCAATGAGGGTGGACTACCTCTCTCAAGCGGGTGGAAGTCCCGCCCCGGAACAATTAAAGCCTGGGGACCCATAAAATGCGGGTCGGATCCCCAGATGAGGCGGCAGCAGGTTCGCCACCGACTTTTCCGTCAGTGGCTGGCTCCCATCCGCCCAACGTGAAATCCCGGCCATTAACTCTGCTTTTCTCTCCATAGATGCTGCCAGACCTGCTGAGCATTTCCAGCATTTTTTGTTTTTATTTCACCAGCATCTGCAGTATTTTGCTTTCATTTGCTTCAAATAGTTTCCTACTCCAATTCAATTTTTCCCTGTGCCTTGAAACTATAGAATGTCTTACACCCTTCATCTTCCTTCTTCCAAAAATCTTCAGTCCTCTAAAGCCCAAGCTTGTCATTAACTTGGCACTATTCCTGATTTACTTTTGTTTTTATTCTTTTCAATCAAGGCATTTATTAAAGAGTGACCTGGTTGAAAGGGATGTGTGCTTATTTCTAAGCTTTACAAATTTCCTCCATTTCAAACCAGACCTGTAATGACATGAGCTTCCGGTCCTGAAAATTCTTGATATCGTTGAATGATGGTATATGATCCCCCATTGGGAGACCTGTTTGTAATTGAGTAAACAACCAGTGTTCTTTATAAGATAACTTGAAGGGTTACAGTTTCTGGTAAAGTAAATGTCAACAATCATGTAAAACAGGATGGAAAATCAGAATAATTTTGACCATCACTTTAATAAAGTCACTCTGGCTTTGGAAGATTCAGAGAACAAATTCTTTCAGTCCAAATCTGAAGGTGAGAAACTGAAGCCAGGATGTGAAGAAGGAGTTACATTGCCACTGATACTGTCTGGTTGCAATGATTCTTGTTACTATTCAAGGGCATTGGGAGATAGTGCAATCTAGCATTCACTCAGAACTTGCAGTTCAATATCTGATGACCTCATCAACTTCTCATTAATTGAAAAAAATTGCAATCTTTTGAAAGCATTTGAGATCAGGCTGCATTGGCCTGTGTCCAGTTGCTGGTGTTGCTTCCTCTCAGTCATGGCTTATGTCGAGGTGACCAATTCCATTTGAATAGAATAATACAAACTAAGCAGATTAAAGAGAATCCCCAAACGAACTCTTGTCATTCAGTGAGTGTGAAAGGTTAAATATCCTAAAATTTAATTGCAAAGTGTAGATTCTTCTGTTGTTTTGAAATGGCCTGCTGCAGCTGCAATGCCATTACTGATAAGGTTATAGTGAAGTGCCTGTTTGACATTAATAGTTCTTCACTCTCTGACTTTCAGACTGGTCTAAGAGCATGGGAGTAAGCTGATTAGAGAACAGTTTTTAAATGGTACATTGGAGTTTGAATATCAAAGTTTAAAGGAAACGTTTTATTTTGATATAGCGTTGTTAATGAGATCATTAAAATTTGATCATTCAATTTTAAAAAATAAAGTTTTGAGAGGGTCTGCCACATTGCAGAATTCACACTTCAAATTGTCAAAAGCTCAAAATGACAGCCATTTCATCCAAAAGCAAAATCTTGCAGATGCTGCAAATCTGAAATAACAGAAAATTCTGGAATTACTCAGTAGATCAGGCAGCATCTTGCATTGAAAAACAGATTTCATATTTCAGATCAACGACCTTTCATTAGAACTGGAAAATGTTAGATATGTAGCAAGTTTTAAGTAAGTACACAGGTAGGGCAAGGGCAGGGGAGTGGTGGGTGGGAGGAAAAATCAAAAGGGAAGGTCTTTGATAGGGTAGAAGGCCGGAGAGATTAAATGACAAAAGGGATGATGGTGCAAGGCAAAAGGGGATGGAATGGGACAAGTAAAGAAACAACAGATGGGTCTAGATGAAGTGTAAATGGAAATAGAAAAATCATTACCAGCAGATGTTATCCGAAAAAAATGGGAGCAGTAGTTATGACCTGACAGTCATTTCATGCTGCTTTTTTCCCTGCCTTTGAGCTGAAAATTCATAAGGACTTTCTGAACTGAGTTCCATGGCCAATCGGTTGCATATAGCTCCCATACCCTGGCAACCTGACCCTTGAAGTTCAGGAAACTCATTCCTGTTTGCACTCATATTTTTTTTTTTATAGTTACAACCAAGGCGGGAATAATGCACTGTTAATTCAGTCCCACCACTCCACAGGTCATAGCATATTAGTGAATTTTCCCACCTACCAGAAAATAGCCAAATTAAACACTCTATTTGTACCCCAAAATAAACCACACCAAACCAGGTTTCTTTCAACAACAACAAAATTAACTATTAATAAACTAAGTCTTAAACAATAATGAGATAACTCTATATGTGAAAAGATTCTTTTAAAACTTCTTATTCTTCCTAACCCTCAAGCACACACACACATACATTTTAAAAAAGGGTTAACTGCTTTTAAAAGGATGTTTTCAGATTACCACTGTTTCTTAGGAGTAATAAAATAACTAGGTGGTAACATTCTGGTAGGATATTTCCGGGTCGGTGAGGTGTCCCAGAGTCGAATAGTCACATACTACCCCAGGCGAGGTTGATGAACAGTCTGTAATGGGTAGGCGTTCACTTCACTTCATCTGCAGCAGGCATCACAGATCTTTCAGCAAAAGGTGTAGCAACGGATCTACTTGGGTTTTGAAATAGCAGTCTAGCAATAGAAGCTTTCTTGAGCTTTCAGGATCTCCCAAAACATAAGCAGCAACAGGAATCACTCCTGAGACAGAGGTTTTTCAGAGACTGGAGGCAATAGGAATTTGCTGCCTTTTTGAAATGCATGGCTTCCTCTCAGCAAAGGAGCCTTTCTCCACAGCAACTCTTTTTCTGGGTTTTCTCTCTCCAGGCAGACCACAGCCACCACCTCAAATGTAGAATTCCTTTTCACAAGAGACAAATTTTTTTTTTAGGAAGTAGGTCTCTTTTTCCTCTGGTCTGCAAACACAGGTCCCAGCCATCTCACTGCTAGCTGCTTCCCATTCCCTGGTCTTTTTCACACTGCAAAACTCAAACTAAAAGCCTAACAATAAGTCATGTGACAGTCATAAATCTTCCTGTCATTTCTCTTGCTGTTGTTTGGAACAGGTGTCTTGTAATCTGTGCCACTCAGTTCAAACACCAAGTTTCAGCATTCAATGTTCACAGAAAATCCTTTTTCTCAGTTTTTTTAAAAACACACAGAACTCCAGGCTTTCAAAAAATAAAGCAAACTCTTGTGCCATTAAGTTTGAATTTTTTGGGCCTGGTGATTTAGTTCCATCGCCTCACAAATGAATAAATCTCATATTAAAATTCAAGGTGTGTCAAGATATCTCCAAATTATTTGAACTTTATACGTGACCCCTAAGGTCAGTAGTGCCATGCTATCTTTGACATCCACATGAATGGATAGATGGGGCCTAGTTTAACGTCTCATCCAAAAGACAGCACCTCTGACAGTTCAGCACTCCCTGTACTGCACTGGCATATCAGCCTGGGTTTTGTGCTCTGGTTTTTGGAGTGAGGTTTGAACCCATGACTTTCTGATTCTATGGCAGTGTTGTCCAATATACTCATCACTCGATACGTGTGGTGAATTGATGCTTTTCGTCAGGTGTGAGATGTTAATCAGATGGTCATTAGGATCCTGTGATAGCTCATTCATCTGACACAATCCATGGCCACATCAAAAGCAAGTAGAAAATCCTGCAGGAAAAACAGTCCTTCAAAATTAAAAAACTATAGCCTAGCTCCATTAAGGTACGTGGTAAAGAGGACCTGATTGTAGAAAGTGAAAGCATGGTGAAATATTTAAGTTGCTGCACCACAACTGGATGCAGTGTAGTGATTAGCTGCTGCTACTAAAAGTATTCTGTGGCAGAACTGCTGTCACAGTGCTTTGCACTATTGCTCACCTTTAGTCCTGTCCCTCAATCCCAGTTCTTCTCTGGGAGATTGTTACAAGATTCACCCCATCCTTTGCATATATTTTGTATCCTGTGGCAAACATGGTGACCTGATCACCACACGTTTGGCGAGCATCAAAATCCTACTGGACAACGCTGCTCTATAGGGAGGGTGCTACCACTGAGACATAGCTAACACTTCATCATTGCAACAGCTGATCAGAAATTGGTGCCTCCACCCTTTTCAGTTCTGTCAGAGTCTTAAAGTGGAGGAGAAAATAATATTTTCTGATAAATGTGTATAGTTTGTTAAAGGGCAGTAATGGTAAGATATCATATAAAGTACTCTGCTGTGCTGCTGGAACATTGGATTTGGGGGAAATAAGCCATGTCTGCCAAGCAGTATTGAAAGTAATGAACATACCACATGAAAAGCCCAGCGTGTGTTTTCAGCTGATAATCTAATCTTTCTAATTATTCCAGAGAATGCTGCTCTTGTTCTAAGTAGTGTGATTTGAATGCAATGTGTCAGGTTTCTGAGGCTCTGTGATGATCAGTAATGAAAGCCACCAATGTTCCACTTTAAATAACTGCGAGGAGTAAAATGGTGCGGGGGAGAAACACAGCCGCTTGTGCACAAACGTGCCTGTTCTATTCTAGCCTCCCTTGAAGTAAGTATCATTTTCCTATTAGCTGAAGGGCTGTGTACTTGTATTTTGTTAACCACCAACAAACCTGCTTTCATTTCAACACACCCCACTTCTGCGAATCTCAGGTCTAAGAATAAGGTGATGATGCACTGCCCCCACATTTATAAGGCTTATTCGTCATGCTGTCCTGTAATATTTCTGGATCTTAGCTCCTCCATTTTCTACACTGTACTTTACACAGGTTTTTATGCCCATTTTTCTTCCTCTTCTAAAGGCATTCGTTCATACTGGGTAATGCTTAGGCAATGGCAGTTCTTTGGTGCTATGTTGGAATTGGTCATTGGAAAAATATCTCCAGGTTCTTCGCAGAAGCATAAGCAGACAAAAATGGACAAGTAACAGTCCAGAGAACAGTAGGATATTGGTTTAAGCCCCAAATTCTCCACATGGTGACTTACTAATCTCTAACATAAAGGAAAGACTTTGGTTCAATATATATCCTGTACACCACGTAAATGGTTTGCTGGTTCATTTTCTTTTGTCACTTTTCCAAATATTCACGTGGCAACATCTTGATTTTGAACTCATACTGAAGTGCTGTACTTGACAACATCCACTGAATGAGCGAGAAGTCACTAAGTCACAGAGCTTTCGAGAAGTTTGAATATGGGAATTATGTGCTCTTAAAGTTATTACTTTAACAAAGAAAGGAATAAAGCACCCACATGTTGAATCTCACCAACTTTCTGCTTTTGAGTGTGATGAATTATAATTACACACTGCAACTTTTTTATAGCTTTTGTTTTTGTCTTTTGCATTCAAAGTTCGTGTTAATTGAATATTTTAAATATTTTTTCTTCTTCCACATCCCCGTATAGTGATAGATTATGAATCTAGTTAAATATCAGCTGTTCGCTTTTCAGAGGAAGATCAAAATGGATTGTGTTCTGCAACCAAGCTAAGGGATTTGTTATTTTAAGTTAATGGCACTTGGTAGGAATAGGGTGTAATTAACCCATTGCTGGACCCAAGTACTCCTTTCTGCCTCGTCATGTGACTGCTTAACCAACAGTAACTGTAAATTATCCTATTAAATACACATTTTCTAATGTTTAATGAAGCCATTTTCACAACATAAATCATGTCAGTATAATTTAAAGTATCAGAATGCTAGGTTGTAGGATGCCAAACTATGAGATCTTCCATCAATAAACTATATGAAGTGAAGTACATTTAGTGAATGGATTATTGGTTAAACAGGAGGCCCCTGCTCTTGGGCCATGGTAAGAGGCCTTCAGCAGTAGACTTGGCAACAGGTATCTGCTATGTACCTAGAGGAAGTGAAATGGCTGCAAGTGTTCAATTCACAAACAAACAGGAAACAGAAAAGAAAAGCTTTCTATATAAGGGAAGTGCATACAGTAAGCGTGTTTATTTTTAGGAAAACTTATCTTTGTATTCCTCTTTCCCACAAACTACTCCATTGATTACTGAACTTCCTCCACAACCTGCAGCTGACAAATATACTTGTATCTTGTACTCCAGCCCATTCCACGTAAATAAGCAGCTAGTTGGCAAATATTTCAGTTCAGTAAACAGAAATTAAATCCACTCTTGACTTGATTGCCAATTGCAGAATATGATTTTAATATCCACAATAGAATCTGTCTATGTACCTACCAAGGGACAAGTCATGAATTAATTTGTACTGCTCCAAGTTCATGAGTGGTAGAAAAATCATGGGCCGCATTTTGCATTCTGGTTCAAACACAATAACTCTTCCATGGAGAGATGTGTCCATGATGGACTGTTATTATACCTCAGCTTCAGAGACCAGAAATTGCAGAGTAAGTAATTTGTAGATGCTTACATTAGCTTTATATTCTCTTAAGGAAAACCTGAATGTCAGTTTTGCCTGTTTTGAGTTACTATTCAATCTGCAACCACCACACTTTCAGGCAGTGCATTCCAGATGACAACTTGCTGTGTAAAAAAAAAAAAAATTCCTCATTTCCCCTCTGATTCTTTTGCCAATCATCTTAAATCTGTCTCCTCTGGCTACCAACCCTTCTCCCACTAGAAGCACTTTATCCCTATTTAATCTATTGAAGTTAATGTTCTTGAACACTACTATCAAATCTTCCCTTGACCTTCTTTGCTCTAAGGAGAATAACCCCAGTTGCTCCAGTCTTTCCACATAACTGAAGTTCCTCATTCCCAGTACCACTCCAGTAAATCTCTTCTGCACCCTCTCTAAGGCCATGCCATCCTCCCTAAATTTAATTAATTTCCTCCCGAGCTCCTGAATCTCTGACTGCAGGATCACACCCCTTTTTCTTCCTATGTCATTGGTTGCTACATGGACTTTGACTTCTGGCAGTTACCCTTTCCCCTCTCAAAATGTTCTGCACCCTCTCAATGATATCCTTTATTTACCAGGGAGGCAGCACACCATGTAGGATCCACTGCCGCCATTCACCAAGGCTTCTTTAACAGCATCTCACAAACTTGAGACCACCAAAACCCCTAGGAGGAAAAAGGCAGGAGGTGTATGGGAGCAGCATTCATCTCCAAGCCACAAACAATCATATGCCGGACATATACTATCATTCATCTATCGTCACTGGCTCAAATCCGAGAACTCCCTACCCAACAGGCTCACCATCACCTTCTCGAGGGCAACTAGGAATGGGCAATAAATGGTGGCCTTGCTGGCGATGTCCATATCACCAGAATTAAAAAAAAATTAAATTCCCTGTTCGGCAGATGTTGCTAGGGTTAAACTGTAAGTTGAAATTAAGGTAAAAATTTAAAGATCATGTACTCATGAATTTTTCTAAATCACATCATCTTAATGGAAGAATTATAGGAGGTAAGTTGAATCCTCCTTTGCTCCAGTGCACAATTTCCATTTGTTGTATATAAAGTGGACAAGGTCGCATTTAAAAAGGTAATTCAGCCACCGGTATAACTAAATTGGTTGCTTTCTAATTGGTGTTGCGTGGGCATAATTTTGTTTCCTGATTTGCTTCTACACAGTAATGAGGGCAAGATGTTTAACTCTACACTGGAGCATCAAGCCTGCACCACATCACTTTCCTAGTGCACTTTGTATGTGCTTCAAGAAATGCGGACAATAGCACAGATGGCAAACTAAGTTGGGAAGAATTTTAAAACCTGTGTCACAGTCATATTCATTTTACAGTGTCATTGGACATGTATGCAGAAGCATGCCCAAAATTTAACCTGGCATGAACAGAATCCAGGGGCTGAATTTTGAAATGCCAGTGGGTGCGGGAGCGAGTGCATGCACAATTTGAAAATCGCGTTCTCGGAGGTTGGCACTGGGTCCCACAGCTTCCAGAATGCAAAGCAATTTTGAAAGGGGCTCTGGGAGGGAAGGAACAGGCAGCCTACATGCTTCCAATTAATTGGCTGTTGAGCTCATTGAGGAGCTCATTGAAAACTTGTCAGGAACAGTTTGTAAGTTTCAATAAGAGGACACGGGGAAAAAGCGATGTATGGAACACGGCAGGGTGTAGAAGTCGTGAACACTGCGGGGGGCGGGGGGCCATGAGGGCTATGGAAGGGCTGTTTAACATGTTGTAGATGCCAGAATAAAGCACAGCTGCTCAAACAGTGGCACAGAGTAGCCATTGCTGGAGCTGAAAGACTTGCATTTGTCAGTAGTGAGTGGTAGGACTCTGGAGAGGGGCGTGAGGCCGCTGGCATCACTTGGGCAGCTGGGGTTGGCAGGACAGGGCCTGGGGAATGAACGAGCCACAGCTGAGGAAGTTGAGATAGGAGCAGGCTACTCTGACATTGGACAGAGCAGCCAGGATAAGCTGCAGCAGATGCAACCTCCTGGACAGGAGGAGGCCCCGAGGAGCACAGCAGGGGGCTGCAATGGGATGAAGATGCTACCCAGAACATGAGGTGGACAGCCCAAGAGTCAGCTACCTGCAAATGACAGAGCACCAATGCCGTAGGAGGCAGATAGTCTTGAACATCTGTGCTCTGATCCACAATGACCTGAGGCCTCGCAGCCCCCATGACAGTCTCTTACCTGCAGCCATTAAGGTCCCCGTTGCCCTGAATTTTTATGCAACCGGGTCATTCCAGGGATCAGCTATGGACTTAAGTGGCATCTCACAGCAGCCATCACGCCATCAGACCAATCATGGATACCGTATTCAGGAGAGTGGCAGACTACATCCACTTTGACACAGATTAGCCTGCGCAGGCACAGAAAGCTTTGGCTTTGCCACCATTGCTGGATTGACCTAGGGTCAGGGGGTCTACAGTTGCACCCACGTAGCCATGAAGACACCAACAGACCAGCAAGTCAGATTCCTGAACAGAAAGGACTAGCACACATTGAATATCCAGTTGGGCTCTGACCACAGGAAGCAAGTCTTGCAGGTCTGCGCCTGGTTCCCGGGCAGCTGTCATGACTCCTTTTTCCTATGAGAGTCCCAGGTGCCACACCTCTTCAGACCCACATCCAGACTCTGTGGGTGGGGGTTGGGAGATCAGGGTTATCCCCTAAAGAGCTGGCTCCTGATGCCTGTCGGCTACCCAGACAAGGATGGAGAGAGACACTACAACCAGAGCCATCACCTAACACGGACCTACATTAAACAAACCTTTGGCATCTTGAAGATTCACTTTCGTTGCCTTGGTCAGTTGTATGGTGCCCTCCAATAAGAGCCAACCAGAGTGTCTCGTATTATTGTTATTTTCTGTGCTCCGCAAAACATGACAACACAAAAAGGCCTGGAGATGGATGAGGACCTGGAATGTTACTCCACTTGGGAGGAGGACTGGGAGAAAGAAGAAAGGAGGAAAAGGGATCACTCCAGAGATGACCAGAGGCCAGGTGTCAACACCTGGCGATGCCGTCCCAGACTTCAGAGTGAACTGCAGGCTGGCATGGATGCAAGAGCCGCACTGATTCAGCAGTGTTTTGCCTGATCACCTTCGATCCCTTATGACCAATGATCCCAGAACTCACCGTCCAGCATGGAGAGGTATTATTACGCGATGACCCACATCTGTGAAGTCCCATTGCCAGCCATGACCATGGAGAATGAGGTTTCCACCCACCAATATTCACCAACATCACAGAGCATGGAAATACAATGATCCAGGGCCCCACAGTTCCCCCACCTACCCAACAAAACTCTATCCCCCTTTTTACATGAACCATCAATAACACACATATCAGATTGATAATGAAAACAAGTGATATTGTAATGAAAAGAAACAGCATATAAATATGGAAAACAGCACCCAGGTGACCCATTAAGTGAAATCAACAGCGTGACACTTTTCTCTCCCTACCACGTCTACAGGATGCTCCACCTGTGACAGACGACGAGGTGGAGGCTGCCTGCTCTGCCAGTCTCTGCCTCTGACTGAGATGCCCGTGGCCTCTGTCCTCATCTTTGAGGTGCTCGTGGTGGATCCTCCACAGGCCGCCATGCCTGTGTCACTGCAGGGGCAGCCTCTGTCACAGGGCCTTGGTACACAGATCGTTCCTGAGTCAAAGAGGGCAAAGGGTGACAACGGTGCCCCCTGAGGGGTGGCCCCTTCATCTGCCGCTTTGACTGCCAGCCCTTTCCTGGCACTCTTGGATGCCGATGAGGCCACCAACTGGGACGAGGCTGGCATCCACCCTGAGCATCTCAGCGCCATCAGCGACACTGGGAGGTCTATGCTACAGAGAGTCTCACTCATTCTGTGCATAGCAGCTCGCTGCTCCTGCACATACTCAGAATGATGCTGCATATGGCTGTCCAAGAGGTTGCCCAATCTATCAATGGAGAAGTTCATGTGAGTAAATCCAAGTCATGAAAAAACACATGCACTTCATGGACTCCTCCATTTCCTGGCCATGGTTCCTCAAGGCCTCAAGGAACTCTGACAAACGAGAACTTAGCTGCCTTTGGTTCTTGAGGAAGACCCTCCTTGTTTGTGAAACCCGAGGCATCTTTGTCCAGTGGAGCATCAAAGTGTCTGTCCTCTGTCAAAGAACAAAGAACAGTACAGCACAGGAACAGGCCATTCGGCCCTTCAAGCTTGCGCCGATCCTGATGCCTGCATAAACTAAAACCTTCTGCACTTCCGGGGACCATATTCCTCTATTCCCTTCCTATTCATGTATTTGTCAAGATGCCTCTTAAACGTCGCTATCGTACCTGCTTCCACCAGCTCCCCCGGCAGCAAGTTCCAGGCACTCACCACCCTCTGTGCAAAGAACTTGCCTCGCACATCCCCTCTAAACTTTGCCCCTCTCACCTTAAACCTATGTCCCCTAGTAACTGACTCTTCCACCCTGGGAAAAAGCTTCTGACTATCCACTCTGTCCATGCCGCTCATAACTTTGTAAACCTCTATCATGTCGCCCCTCCACCTCCATCGTTCCAGTGAAAACAGTCCGAGTTTATCCAACCTCTCCTCATAGCTAATGCCCTCCAGACCAGGCAACATCCTGGTAAACCTCTTCTGTACCCTCTCCAAAGCCTCCACGTCCTTCTGATAGTGTGGCGACCAGAATTTCACGCAATATTCTAAGTGTGGCCTAACTAAAGTTCTTATACAGCTGCAGCATGACTTGCCAATTTTTATACTCTATGCCCCGACCGATGAAGGCAAGCATGCCGTATGCCTTCTTGACTACCTTATCCACCTGCGTTGCCACTTTGTGACCTATGGCCCTGTACGCCCAGATCTCTCTGCCCGTCAATACTCCCAAGGGTTCTGCCATTTACTGTATACTTCCCACCTACATTAGACCTTCCAAAATGCATTACCCTCACATTTTTCCGGATTAAACGCCATCTGCCATTTCTCCGCCCAAGTCTCCAAACGATCTATATCCTGCTGTATCCTCTGACAATCCTCATCACTATCAGCAACTCCACCAACCTTTGTGTCGTCCGCAAACTTACTAATCAGACCAGCTACATTTTCCTCCTAATCATTTATATATACTACAAAGAGCAATGGTCCCAGCACTGATCCCTGCGGAACACCACTAGCCACATCCCTCCATTCAGAAAAACACCCTTCCACTGCTACCCTCTGTCGTCTATAACTCAGCCAGTTCTATATCCATCTTGCCAGCTCACCTCTGATCCCGTGTGACTTCACCTTTTGTACCAGTCTGCCATGAGGGACCTTGTGAAAGGCTTTACTAAAGTCCATATAGATAACATCCACTGTCCTTCCTTCATCAATCATCTTTGTCATTTCCTCAAAAAACTCTATCAAATTAGTGAGACACGACCTCCCCTTCACAAAAAGTGGCGATGGGCGGCACAGTGGCGCAGTGGTTAGCACCGCAGCCTCACAGCTCCAGGGACCCGGGTTCGATTCTGGGTACTGCCTGTGCGGAGTTTGCAAGTTCTCCCTGTGTCTGTGTGGGTTTTCGTCGGGTGCTCTGGTTTCCTCCCACATCCAAAAGACTTGCAGGTGATAGGTAAATTGGCCATTGTAAATTGCCCTTAGTGTAGGGAGGTGATAGGGAATATGGGATTACTGTAGGGTTAGTATAAATGGATGGTTGTTGGTCGGCACAGACTCAGTGGGCCGAAGGGCCTGTTTCAGTGCTGTATCTCTAAATAAATAAAAAAAATAAATAAATAAAAAACCATGCTGCCTCTCGCTAATAAGTTCGTTTGTTTCCAAATGGGAGTAAATCCTGTCCCGAAGAATCCTCTCTAATAATTTCCCTACCACTGACGTAAGGCTCACCGGCCTATAATTTCCTGGATTATCCTTGCTACCCTTCTTAAACAAAGGAACAACATTGGCTATTCTCCAGTCCTCTGGGACCTCACCTGTAGCCAATGAGGATGCAAAGATTTCTGTCAAGTCCTCAGCAATTTCTTCCCTTGCCTCCCTTAGTAGATGGGTAGATCCCATCAGGTCCTGAGGACCTATCTACCTTAATGCTTTGCAAGACACCCAACATCCTTCCTCCGAGGGGAACTGCCCACAGCTGACTATACCTCACTCTGCTCCTCCTGCTCATGCGTGATGTGAGGTCCACCCAGTGTTCCACTTTCTACGCTACTCTAGGGCCCAACCAAGGTGAGTGTGTCTGTGCTGGTGGAGCATGCCGAAGTAGGATGTGATGATGCTGGATGCATTGAGGCTCCCCCGCCGTGGGAGGGCGACGATTGTGTTTGCACCCAGCTCCTGCTCTGCAACTGGCTCTCTGGGAAACACAAGAAAGTGGAAATGAGGACTCGTCCTACTCAACAAGTGCCCCAGCACAACTAACCCCTTAGATGATATTGGTCGAAGATCCACAGCACACATTGGGCAGGAGAGCTATCAAATGTCCCTTCTGTTGATGGCTTCCTGTCTCGCCATTCCCCTATGGACTGACACTTTGGCACCCTGGTAGTCTCCAGCACCTTCATTGGGGCCAGTGTGTGGAGTTCGGTCACACCACCACCCATTAGTCATTTTCCGTGCATTATGGGCTCTCTTTTCTTGCAGGGTGAAGAGATAATGATTCATGAGTAGGCTGCCCTCACTGATCTCTTCCAGCATGACGTAGACGCGAACTGCTGTGATGTCCCCTTCTGAAGAGCGCCCAATATCTAAGCGTGGCTGCCGATGCAGTGATGCAACTGGGCGCTTGATCTGACAATGTTCGGGAGAACTATGGACATTCTGTGAACTCAGCTTGTAAGCATGCTGGTGTTTACAGAGTTGCTGACCTGTCACCCAGGTACCACTGGCCATTCATCTTTCCAGACCTTATCAGGTCATTGAATTGCTTTCTGCACTGGACCCACGTTCTTCTGGTGCCTCCCTGTCGCCACCTCCCTCTTCTCTTTCTCTCGGTGGATTTCTTTTTCCGGACACCAAGGACAAAACATCTCTCCTGTCGGGCACTGCATCTGTTAAAGCCTCAAGGGAGGCATCTTAAAATCAAAGTGCCACCCGGAGAGACATGCCCGTGCCAGCACTGGCCCTCTGAGGCCCCCGCTACTCCATTGCTTCAGTGAAAGGCAAGCCTAGTCATGGCTGGCGTTCCCTTTTTCAAAGGGCCCTCCATTACTGGGTCCCGCCTCCAGGTCACTCCCGGTGCCACCAATTGGACGCCGAACTCTCCCCCGGCCATTTAGGCCTTTTGCATTGCACAAAAGCAGGCCCGGAATGAAAATTCATCTCCAGGTATTTGGAGTAGACAAAATCGCATCGCTTATCTAAACACCGACACTTCAGTGCAGTACTGAGGTAGTACATCATGGATGCAGATCTAGGTGCTCGATGGAGCATGCAGGCTCTCACAGCAATCTGTGCTCCAGCAGATTACAAGGATTGTTGAATACTGTGGGAGTACTGCATTGTCAGAGGTGCCGCTTCTTGGATGAGATGTTAAACCAAGGCCTCAACTGCCCTCTTAGCTAGACGTGAAAGATCCCATAGCACTATTTCAAAGAAGAGAAGGGCAGTTCCCCCATGAGTGCTGGAATATTTACCCTTTCGCCAACAGCGCAAAAAAACAAATTATCTGGTCATTATCACATTATTTGCAGGACCTTGCTGTGTACAAATTAGCTGCTGCCTTTCCTAAATTACAAGAGTAACTACTCTTCAAAGAAGCACTTGATTGGCTGTAAAATTCAATTTTAAAATTCTCATCCTTATTTTCAGATCCCACCATTGCTTCACCCTCCCTATCTCTGTAACCTCCACCAGGCTTGCAACCCTCTGAAATCTCTGCGTTCCTCCAATTCTGATGTCTTGCGCATCCCCGATTTTAATTGCTCCACCATTGGCAACAGTGCCTTCAGCTGCCTAGGCCCTACATTCTAGGATTCCTTCCCTAAACCCCTCCACCGGTCTCTCCTCCTTTTAACGTGCTGCTTAAAATCTACCTTTTTGAACAAGTATTTGGTCACCTGTGCTAATATCACTGTATGTAGCTCCTGTGAAGTGCCCTGGAACATTTTACTACATTAAAGGTGCTATATAAGTGCAAGTTAGTGTTAGAAAGTGCTTTGGGGCATCCTGAGGTTGTAAAGGTGATATATAAATGCAAGTTCTTTCTTTGTTTTATTCACGCTACTTTCAAGTCAACAAGCAAAACCATTCACAGCTAAGGATTTTTCCACAAGAGCCGGCAGCGCCATTCTATCACCCAACCAATAGATCACCTGTATGATAGAATGACACAGTATGAGTGATTTTCCGGTTATCTCCAAGATGGAATGGTCCACTGCTTTACCCCAGAGCCTGCACAAGAATCTGTCCTATGATTAGCATATTCAAGTGAGGAACTGCATTAGGGACTAAAACGCACGCTGAAAACCTGCAGCAGTTAAGTGCCTTCTGAGAGTTCAGTTTTTGGCAATTACTTTTGATTGTGAAGGATTTAAAAATTTGATGCCAAATTCTGATAGCTGCCTAGCGCAACAAATTATGTTCCTTGAATAGGAAGGGTATATTGTAATTGGGGAATTTTTACATTTTGAGAATTGTCACACCGAGCATGAAACAACATTCACTTTATTTTGTGACAAATATGCATATGTGAAATTCATGAAATAAAAGTCCACAGGAAGATAACCAGGTTATACGGCCTGCTGTATTGTCTGACTGTTTTTTTGTATGACTGATACAGTATTCCAGCATTGTGACAATGTGTGCTACCCGGCTGCAACCAGCACTGTGTGTTTAGTACGGTCTGACATTGCTATTTCCTTCCTCTGGGTGAAGATTGATTGGTAATCGAACGTGAAGCTGGAGCTGCTCATACAAGATGAGCCAAAGACTGCTCCAAGACCTTTGATGTGTACATCACAGGCTCGAGGCACATGCCAAGAATGGCTAATGGCTTTGTTCACAGACAGAATAAATCAGTGTGGAGACAGATGTCCAGTCCACAGTGGGTATAGATCCAGCATTATTCAGTGTAATTCTTGTTAAAGGTTTTTCTTTGGCATCATGATAGGTATTTTAAAGTAAGAGTGATGCATACTGGAAGTGAATCATGGTTGGAGCAACAGTCCAGTCTCAATAATAAAGAGAGGTGTAACATTGAGATATATTCGGTACAAAAGTGCTGTGTGTACCTCTACTCCTCATCCCATAGCAGTTGGTTGCTGAGAGCTCTCCTATTAATAAGTATGCATTAATGAGCACCTTTGCAGCATGTCTAATTTATTATTTAGCGAATGCAAATCCTTAGAACCAAGCAATAGCCTCTTCATTTGCTGAGTTTAAGGTGATTAGTCTGCCATCTAGTCTGTAGCGAGGGCATTCCTTGGTAATGTGCAGCATTGTTTGTGTGTCTCCACACATGCTTAATGGGTTTGTACTGAGGCCCCAGTGGTGGAGGATGGCTGTGCAGGGGCTTGTCCTGAACCTGTTTAGCAAGGACCACTCTCGCTGTGGTAGTTCAAAGCCTGCCATTCGACAGATGGGGTTTGTCATAAGGAACTTGTTAGTGATTTCCCGTGTTTCCCAGTTCTTGATCCAAAGGATGTCTGCTGGTAGATCTTGCTCAGGAGGGTTGCTGCAGTAGTCCATTAACTTTGTAACGTCTTCATTAAGGATTTGATCCAGGATGCAGAAGGATGGAGCTCGGGTGGCATAACAGATGACATCAGCATAGATGAACTTGCAAAACGTGGTTGCTGGCAGGTCATTTGTATATGTTGAACAGCGTTGGGGCTGGCACTGAGCGCTGTAGTAGTCCGTTGGTCAGTCTTCTCCATATACTTCTCCTTTGTCCAAGTTGGACTCTAAATGATCTGCGATGGATTGTTTCAACAACTGTTCCGGCCCAGGCTGGAAGCGCTCTGGACAGCTTTAGGAGCAAGCCAGTGTGCCACACTGTATCATAGGCAGCTGTGAGGTCTAACAGTACCATGCCTGTCTTCAGGTTTTTTTGGAAACCATTTTTGATGTAGGTGGTGAGTGCCAGAACTTGATCACTTGCTGTGCCCCTTACGGAAACCAGCTTGGCCGACAGTAAGGATGGTCTCTACTTCCGGAGATAGGAGTTGCAGGATAAGATGCTCAAAGTTCTTAAAGCACACAGAAGTAGTGAAATCAGTTGACTGCTGACCACCAGTGCGGGATCTTTTCCAGGGTTTGGAATAGCAATGATTTTTGCCATATGCCACACCTTCGGGAGTGAGTTTGAGCTGAAGATTCTCATGCAGAACTGAGTCAGCCAGGCACGAGCACCAGGGCAAGTTGTTTCAAGAACTCTGGTGCAATGTTGTCATATCCCACTGCTTTGCCACATTTCAGGCCCTTAATGCTTTCTCCAGTTCTGTGATCTTGAAGGGATGAGGGCTATCATGTTCTGCTTGTTGCAGGTGTTGTTTCTCATTTCGTTACAGATGATGTGTTTTGTTTTTGAATTGTAATATTGGATCCCTGCATTAGATATGGAGAGAACAGGGGAGTTATCCCTGGTCTCCTGGCCAATATTTATCCCTTGGCCAACATTGCTAAAATAGATTATCTGGTCATTATTGGATTGCTGTTTGCGAGAGCCTGCTGTGTGCAAATTGGCTGGTGCGTTGCCGACACTACAACAATTATTACATTTCAAAACTTCATTAGCTGTAAAGCACTTTGGAATGTCCTGAGGTTATGAAAGGCACAATGTAAATCTTGAACAGTTTGGTGTCTTGGAGAGCTCAATGGATAGGGTCAGACTGCCACAGCGAACCACACAACTTAGGATGTGCCATATAGTGGCTCTGTGCTTTGCTGGAGAATGCTTTAAGGGCAAGGTAGAGAAGCTCAGTTAGGGGGTGAAAGTTGTTGGATCCACGCCATGTGTCACAGCTCTAGGGACAAGGTCATCGATGGGGAAAAGTAAGGTGTGCCCTAGCACATGGATGTGGGGAAGACAGGTAAAACTAGAACAGAGCAATGTAAGTGCAGAGCTCTATGGGCACCAGGTTGGTGAGGTGTGCAGAGAGAGCTCTGTCGAAATGGTGAGGTTTTAAACCAGAATACTGTTTATGTAGTAAGCATTTTGAGCACAGAAGCTACAATAACACCTCGATAGGAGTGCGTGTAAGACAAACAAACCATTGTTTGATTGTTCATTTTCAGCAAGTTGTGTTGAGTTTATGGTGATTGGAATGAATGAACCAGCAGCATGCCATTATCAAGGTTTTGAACAGATTGCAGTGTGATTTTATGTTTCTTTGTCATTGATATGAAGATTTCAAGAAACTGCAGTAGAATTATTTAGATCGTGGATAACTATGCTGAAAATAGAAACATATTGCGAAAAAATTGGAGGGGCCTTGCTTCCACAACCAGTTACAAAGGTTTTACCACAGCATCTAAAGTAACTAGTTGACTAATCTCTCAACACACAGGTTGTTTGGCTGCCCTGTTCTGTGTAATGTTTAATTTGCAATGTTGTGCGTATGTTGCTGCTTCAATTTGACAAAATTCCATTTCTCTCCCCTCCCTCTGGAAGTGAATTTTCAATTTGGATGCTTTCGTTGCCAGAAAGGCCTGCAGCAGCAAAGCACAGAATTTGTTACTATGATAACAGGATCAGCATCTGATTGATGGCCATGTTAGGATGCCCAGGCCAGTAACTTAATGAGCAATATTTGAATATTTTCCTTCCTATTTTCTGCCAATTATCCCCCTCTTCCTTCACTGAAGGTCTTCGCTTCTCACTGGGATATAGTTCCACGTGAACTGGACACCCTCCTGCTACCAGCTCTATCCCTCTCCCTGACAACAGTCTGAGATTAAGCCAGTATATTCATAACCTTGGTGTTACATTTGACCCATCATATTCGCGCCATCACTAAGATCTTCATAACGTTGCTCAATTTCACCCCGTCTCAGCTCATCTTCTGCGGAAACTTTCATTCATGCCCTCGTTACCTCTAGGCCCGATTATTCCAACGCACTCCTGGCTGGTCTCCCACATTCTACCCTCCATAAACTTGAGGTCATCCAAAACTTTGCTTCCTATGTCTCCTTACAACAAGTCCTGTTCCCCTATCATCCCTGTGCATGGTGACCTACATTGGCTCCTGGTCAAGCAATGTCTTAATTTTAAAAATCTCATCCGAGTTTTCAACTCCCTCCATTGCCTCGCCCCTCCCTATCCCTGCAATCTCCTCCAACCACACAACTCTCCAAGATATCTGCTCTTCTCTAATTCTGGCCTCTTGAGCATCCCCTATTTTAATTGCCCCACTATTAGAAGCCGTACGTTCAAATGCCTAGGCCCTAAGCTCTGGAATACCCTCCCTACACCTCTCTGTCTGTCTACCTCACTTTCCTCCTTTAAGACACTCCTTAAAATCTACCTCTTTGGCCAAGTGTGTGATACTTTGTGTTATAATGCTTCTGTGAAGTGCCTTGGGACATTTTATTACGTTAAAGGTGCTACACAGATATAAGTTGTTGTTGTGGTGATACATCAAGTTTGCAAAGTATGGATCTTGACAAACAATGAAGAATGTAAGGAGAGTGAAAATTAGGTAGAAAATGCAATTCAACATTGATAAATGAGAAATAGTACATTGGGGGAGAAGAATCAAAATGAAAATAAAGCCTGAACACTACAGCTGTAAATGGAATGTTAAACTAGAGATTTAGGGTTACAAATGCATTGGAGTACAGGTGTAAAATAACCAGAAAAGAGAAAATAGGATTCACGGTTTTTTATATGAGGGTGTTGAATATAAAAGCAAGGAGGCCAGAGTTGGAATAATTCAATTTGGAGCCATGAGAAAAGAACAAAGAACAGTACAGCACAGGAACAGGCCATTTGGCCCTCCAGGCCTGCACCGATCTTGATGCCTGCCTAAACTAAAACTTTCTGCACTTCCGGGGTCCGTATCCCTCTATTCCCATCCTATTCATGTATTTGTCAAGATGCCTCTTAAATGTCTCTATCGTACCTGCTTCCACTACCTCCCCTGGCAACAAGTTCCAGGCACTCACCACCCTCTGTGTAAAGAACTTGCCTCGCACATCCCCTCTAAACTTTGCCCCTCTCACCTTAAACCTATGTCCCCTAGTAACTGTCTCTTCCACCCTGGGAAAAAGCTTCTGACTATCCACTCTGTCCATGCCGCTTATAACTTTGTAAACCTCTATCATGTCGCCCCTCCACCTCCATCGTTTCAGTGAAAACAATCCGAGTTTATATAAGTGCATAGATACCAAGGATGTGAAGATATTGTTATAATGAGAGACTTGAAAAACTAGGCCCATTAACAGTGGAGCAGAGAAGTTATAGTAGAATGTAAGATATAGAAGCAGGGCCATTTGGCCCCTCGAGCCTGCTCCATTATTCAATAAGATCATGGTTGATCTGATTGTGGCTTAACTCTACTTTCCAGCTTCCTCCATTACCCTTGACTCCCTTCTCAATCAAAAATCTGTCTAACTCAGCCTTATATAGTCAATGACTCAGCCTCCACTGCTCTCTGGGGTAGAGAATTCCAAAGATTAACAACCCTCTGAGAAAAGAAATTCCTCCTCATCTCCATCATAAAAGGGGGACCCCTTGTTTTGAAACTGTGCCCCCTAGTTCTAGATTCCCCCATGAAGGGAAACATCCTCTCAGTATCTACCCTGTCAAGCCCCCTCAGCATCTTATATATTTCAATAAGATCACCTCTCATTCTTCTAAACTCCAATGAGTGTAGGCCCAACCTACTCAACCTTTCCTCATAAGACAACCCCTTCATTCCAGGAATTAACCTAGTGAACATTCTTTGAAATGCCTCCAATGCAGTATATCCCACCTTAAATAACAAAACCAAACTGTACGCAGTACTCTTGGTGTGATCTTATCAACAATTGTAGCAAGACTTCCTTACTTTTATACTCCATCCCCCTTGCAATAAAAACCAACATTCCATTTGCTTTCCTAATTACTTGCTGCACCTGCATACTAACTTTTTGTGATTCACATACAAGGACGCCCACATCCCTCTGTACCACAGCATTCTGCAGTCTCTCTGCGTTTCAGTGATATTCTGCTTTTCCATTCTCCCCACCAAAGTGGACAACCTTATATTTTCCCACATTATACTCCAGCTGCCGAATTCTTACCCACTCACTCAATCTGTCTTTATCCCTTTACAGACTCTGTATCCTCCTCACAACTTGCTTTCCTGCCTATCCTTATATCATCAGTAAATTTAGCTTCAATACACTCGGACCCTTCATCCAAGTCATTAATATAGATTGTAAATAGTTGAGGCCCCAGCACTCAGCACTGATCCCTGTGGCGCCCCGCAAGTTACAGTTTGCCAACCTGAAAATGCCCCATTTATCCTGACTCTGTTTTATGTTAGTTAGCCAATCCTCGATCTATGCTAATATATTACCCCAACCCCACGAGCTCTTATCTTGTACAGTAACATTTTTTATAGCAACTTATCAAAGTTTTGAAAGAATTTGAGAGCATGGTGAATTCCACTGGTAGGTGAATGAGTAATGAAGTGGCATAAAACCAATGTTGGAAAACATAAAGGAGGTATTTGGAACAAAATTTGATGAAATTGTAGAAGCATTGATATTCTTTGAAATTTTTTTGGAAACAGAACTTTACCAAAGGCCTGAAGGGTCCTGAATGTTACACACTTATTCATAGAAGATTTATTAGAATATGGATGCATTCCTGCAAGCGCCTATTGAATCTGAATTAGTCACAGTATTCAAGAGAGAATTAGATCTGATTTCGATAAGCACTTGAGAAAAAATATGATAAATGGAGATTGGATTGAAATAATGAACTGCACGGTCTATTCCTGTGCTGATATTTCTCTGGTTCTGAAGATTGTTCACTAGTAGAAGTATTTTATTCCCAGGTTTTATTCAGAATTTTGCTAGGGAATGGTCCTGAGTTAATTATATGATATTGCACAACTGATCTTTGAGCAGTCACATCAAATCTTTAAGGATTAATATAAGGAAAGGGGATTGAGGATTATGGAGATAGTAATCAGCATTTGATTGAGCTGTTTCTGCAAGTACTCTGAAAAGAACAGGTTTGATGCACCGGATAGATTCAAGCTTTCCTATGTTCATAGGACCTGGATAATAGTGACGTTACGACCAGGTGAGAAATGTGTCTAGGGGTCTTTTGCGGTCTTTACCTGGTCTTATTCTAACAGGGATTTATTTTTAAACACACTGTGTTTTGAGCTCCTCCCTTTTGTGAATCCTTGTTCACAACTTTCCAATTATAAGGCAAAGAAACCAACATACCAGGTTTTATTTATTTTATTTAGAGATACAGCACTGAAACAGGCCCTTCGGCCCACCGAGTCTGTGCTGACCATCGACCACCCATGTATACTAATCCTACACTAATTCCATATTCCTACCACATCCCCACCTGTCCCTATATTTCCCTACCACCTACCTATACTAGGGGCAATTTATAATGGCCAATTTACCTATCAACCTGCAAGTCTTTGGCATGTGGGAGGAAACCGGAGCACCCGGAGGGAACCCACGCAGACACAGGGAGAACTTGCAAACTCCACACAGGCAGTACCCAGAATTGAACCCAGGTCGCTGGAGCTGTGAGGCTGCGGTGCTAACCACTGCACCACTGTGCCGCCCAAAATTTTCTCGGGTTTACAGGAGAAAGATGAAATTTATTAAACCTTAAGCTTGAACTTAAACTCTAATATGGTTCACGCCTACAGATATATGACATGCCCATGCTAGCATGCACACGCGATATTCACATGCAGCTAGGGACAGAAAAGGGAAGAGGAAAATATAGTAGAGAGGGGTTTGAGGCAATATCAGACGAGTCTCTTGTTTACTGTGCTTGGAGCTCACTTGATTGTAGGTAGTCTTGCTGTTCCTCGGGGCCCAGTATTCCTTTTAAACCTTGTTCACGTAGGAGACTTTTCTCTCTGCGGTTCACGTGTTTTTACGAGATTCAGTTCCGTGGGAAAGAGATGGAGGCAGGCAGACAGGAGACTACTTCAGTTCCAGGAACACATGGCTTTCTGAGTTCAAATTCTGTTTTTCCAATTTAAAACTCCCCTGGTTGGCCAGCTGGTCATGTGACTGACTGGTTTGACCAGGTCTCTCCTGTGTATTGGGGCGGGGACTGGTTCCTTTGTTTCAACACTGTCTGGTACTATACAAATGTCCTTCCAGTCAGAGGCTTGCAATTTTAAGTTTTAATGTTCACGTGGCGAAATAATGTGTGCCTCGGTCTTGGTAGGTTGGGGGGCTTGCCTGACAGTGAAAGTAACTTAGTTTTACATTCTGTGACATCCCGTTTAGATTTAGAGATACAGCACTGAAACAGGCCCTTCGGCCTACCGAGTCTGTGCCGACCATCAACCACCCATTTATACTAATCCTACACTAATCCCATATTCCTACCACATCCCCACCTGTCCCTATATTTCCCTACCACCTACCTATACTAGGGGCAATTTATAATGGCCAATTTACCTACCAACCTGCAAGTCTTTTGGCTGTGGGAGGAAACCGGAGCACCCGGAGAAAACCCACGCAGACACAGGGAGAACTTGCAAACTCCACACAGGCAGTACCCAGAATTGAACCCAGGTCGCTGGCGCTGTGAGGCTGAGGTGCTAAACAACCCCCGTTGTTTCAGAGGCTTGGGCAGATAATAACAATGGTGGACTGTGGCTTTGTACCTTAGAATGTAATAACTATTTGTGGCTTCATTAGAATTTAAGAAAGGAAGTTTGCATATTAAACCACATTAAAGGCAATATTCCACAGAGCTGTATTTTCCCCAAACAATTAAGGTTTACTTGAATATCCCAATAGCACTTAGACAGTGTACTCTTAATTCAAATTATTTGAATAATTCAATTCTTTGAGCACTTTCATGCTACGCTTTTTTTTTTACTTTGTTGAATTCAAAGTATTGGATAATTAGAGATTTTTAAGCACAAAAGAAATTTGAATTATCTGGAGTAGACTCTTTAATAGAATACATTTTTATCCTATGTATTGTTCATAAAATTGATCTGAAATATGCCATCTTGTCGATGGTCTTAGAATATGATGCTGTGCATTTGTTAAGGTACTTTATTTTGCAGTTACATAAAGGCCAGGTACACATGTTTAACCCATGGAGCAATCTTAATGATGTGCTATCATCCAAACTCCCTTGTTTTAAAATAATTGTACAGAATTTACTAGACGTGGTAAAGGATGAAAAGGTATTAGCAATGAAGGGTTTGAAGATTGTGTAGCATTGTGTGACTATATAGTGCTACCACATTTAGTCTTCTGGCAGAACACAGGAAATCTGGAATGCACTTTCTGTTCTCTACTATTCATCCTTTCCTTTGTTTCAATTTCAATGAATTTAATCTGAAATGCCATTAAGTAAACAAATCAAGGGTATCTCTGTTATTCGTGCAAAACAGATGCTATGTCAATGATTAGGAAATTTCCTGGGAATATTCGGGAATTGTATTCCCTTCAGAACACTGCAGCCACATTTAAATTTGGTAATTAAAGTGAATTTTAATTGCTGCACTCCAGATTAGCTGCATGAAATTAACATACTGCCACGAATAATTTCCTTCGACATGTTTGGCCACGGGGATGCATTGCATATCGTGTCTCAACAGTAAACTGAATCAGCTGTGCAAGAATGTAATGTTACAAGCCTGCAGGTTATAATACCGGGAATTTTGTGCCACAGTGCATCCATATAAAGAGCCATAAATAGAATGATAGGTTAGAATTATATGGCTGTTCTGCAGTAATTGGCAGCTGTAAACATGTTCTCCCACTCTCTAATGCTCCTCCCTGCATCTTTCATGTTCTAACCATATTCTAGCTTAATTCATTCTCAAAGACTTAAAAAAACTCCTTACATGTCCATCATTCCAGTCTTCTACCTTTCCTACATGACCACAATGACTATATATTTCAGAAGTACTTCATTGGTTGTAATGCACTTTGGGATGTCCTGAAAGGTGCAAAATAAATGCAAGTATTTCTTTCCTACAATCTGCAAGCTTTTAAAATCCACAGTCAGCATCATCTCGCACCACTTTTTGATTTATCTAGTCTTCTACTGTCTCCAACCTTGCTGGAATCTTGCATTATGGAATTCAGCCCTTCAGCTAGGTTTCATAAAAATGGGGGAAGAAACTAAATGTTTCTTCATATTATCTTGTTCCTTGGAATTGTACAATACAGCTATTGATTGCTAGAATATTCAGTGAGGTCATTGTAGCTTCAATTTACTGCTTTAGTGTACTCAAACTGTTTAATCTCACAGAAGTCTCAATTTCACCATGTTCAAATCAGGTCTATTGGGTATTCACAGCTAAACTATGGTTAGCATTAAAAGTCCAATTATCTGGATATCTTGAACCTAAATTTAGTTTCCTAGCTGCCGTTTAGCTGTTGTCACGGTGTGTATCTCCCTCAAAAAAAACTTTTTAATGTTCTTTCATGGTCATGCAAGGCCAGCATTTGTTGCTCATCCCTAATTGCCCTTGAACGGAGTGGCTTGCTAGGCCATTTCAGAGGGCAGATAAGAGTCAACCGCATTGCTGTGGGTCTGGAGTCACATGTAGGCCAGACCAGGTAAAGACGGCAGATTTCCTTCCCTGAAGGACATTAATAAACCAGATGCCATGGTACCATTACTGAGACTAGCTTTCAATTACAGTTTTTTTTTTAATTAATTGAATTTAAATTCCACCAGCTGTAGTGGTGGGATTTGAACCCATGACCCCAGGGCATTAGCCTGGGTCTCTGGATTACCCTACTGTCTCGCCTAACTAAATATAAGGACTAATTTTTTGTTGGATTTGCAGTTAAGCATGAAGGCAGTACAGTGGCTCTGAGCAGAGTACCACAGAGCAAGGGCACGTGGGTTCATGTCCTGGTCCATTGAATTCACAATCTGGCCAATGCCACCTCTTTATGTTGCACCCACCGTGACTCTCTTCAAAAATCTCACATTAATGTTTATAAAACATATACAAGTGCAGTTGGAGGTCTGGCAGTAGCCCCTCACTGGATCACTGATATTCCGCAATAGTTGCTGCGTTATTGCCACTTAACAATCAAATTGTTAAATTGAGAAACTAAAGAAGACAGAAATTTGGCTGAGGTTCACCATGACAGATGCATATCCTACTGGAAAAGTATGACAAATTGTCTGAAGTGAGAAAGCAACAGCTGGATTCAGTTGGTTAGCTTGGGTGTTGAAATGTCAGTGAAGCTTATACTTTATCTCTGAGGAAATGATATTGTCGGACTTTAAGACACTGTATTAAAGGATACTGTGACACTGTAATCCTATTTACTAAATAATACAGATTATGTCTCTGCAGCAATCACTTTGGAGGTGGGGAGTGAGGGGATATTCTTGTGTTGATATCATATAGTGTCAGACCAAGATACATGTGGTTAGCAGTCTACAGATCATAATTGTGATTGGATTACACTAATCGCTCCTCTGTGGAAAGAAGTAAAGTGGGCGGAAAAGGCAAAGTTTTTAGATTCCTGTCAAAATGTCTTTAGGAACCTGTGAGCTAGTGAGCAGGAATCCTTGTTCTAGAAATTCCTTTGTGTTACATTTATTCAGAACCAAAGGTATGCGCAGTATGACTTTGTATATGAGTTAACTGGAATACATAGAAGGATTTATAGTCATAGGGCTCTATTTATTTATCAGAGAAGTATCACTGACTCCAGCAGCAACACTTATAGAACCAAGATGATATTAGTACCCCCAGCAGGAGTGCATACTTTAGGATATGGTTTATTTTCTTCACTGCCAGCAACACACACATATAAATGACTTGTAATATGATTTGTGTTCTGGTAACATGTGGTCTTTACATCCCCTACCCTCCCCCCCCTCGCCACCTACCCCCCTCCCTCAAATCCAGTGTTAGGCACAGTCTTTGACCAGATGCTGACACTCATGGGCCTGAAATCTGTGGGGTATTTGAGGGTGAGCTGTCAGCATCCGCCATCATTACACCTCTGAATCTGACCACAACTTCAGGATTTAGTGCTAGCGCAGATTATCACCAAAATCCTGAAGATGCGGTCTGTCATCCACTGCTCCACCACAGGCTGCACTGTGGACAATGTCCCCCCTCAGAGCTGGCAGTCAGTGAAATCAATTGATTTGGTGGCACCTTCCCCTTTTCTGTTCTCATATCGCTGTTAAAATCCCCATTAAAAATTAAACCTTGTTCAATGAGGTGTAACTGGCATTTTAACAGTAACCTGAGTAATAGCTACAGCTGAACAACCGATCTGGCCCTGAAGATGTTTTTTTTATTTATGGAATGTTGTTAAATGTCTCCCTTATGATTAATTACCAGATTTTTAAAACTAGAATTTAAAGTTTGTTCACGATAGTTTGGCTTCTACCTTAACCCCATGTTTATGTACCAATCTTTGTCTTGCTTGCTTAAAAATATTTAAAAAGTGGTTTGGTTATAGGTGCTTTTCATTTCCTGGTTTGCTGTCTGTGAGAATTCTTTAAGGTGATTGGCTGCTTGAACAGCTTGATGCCATCACTGCAGCAGTACGCTGGAATCCCCATTAAATATGCTACAGTCAATTGCATGTTGAAAGGGTTAACATTCTCGCCACAGCGATCACCAGATTTCTCAGCACTGCTTTCTTCGAGGTCAGCGGCAAGCACCCTTGCTTCATGGTTGATTGCAAATAGGAATATAGGAACATAGGACTTAGCAGCAGGAGTAGGCCATTCGGCCCTTCGAGCCTGCTCCGCCATTCGATAAGATCATGGCTGATCTAGTTGTGGTCTCAACTCCACTTTCCTGTCTGCCCCCCAAAACCCTTGACTCCTTTGTCTATCAAAAATCTAACTCAGCCTTGAATAAATTCAATGACCCAGCCTCGACTGCTTTCTGGAGAAGAGAATTCCACCCTTTGAGAAAAAAAATTCTCCTCATCTCTGTCTTAAAAGGGAGATCTCTTATTCCTAAACTGTGTCCCCTAGTTCTAGTTTCCCCCACAAGAGGAAACATCCTCCCAGTATCCACTCTATCAAGTCTCCTCAGAATATTATATGTTTCAATAAGATCACCCCTCATTCTTAACTCCAATGGATACAGACCCGACCTGTTCAACCTTCCTCCATAAGATAAGCCCTTCATCCTCGGAATCAGTCAAATGAGCTTTCTCTGAACTGCTTCTAATGCAGTTATATCCTTTCTTAAGTAAGGAGACCAAAACTGTACACAGTACTCCAGATGTGGTCTCACCAACATCCTGTACAACTGTCACAAAACTTCCTTACTTTTCTATTCCATTCCTCTTGGAATAAACACCAACATTCCATTTGCCTTCCTAAGCACTTGCTGTACCTGCATAATAACCTTTTGTGATTCATGTACGAGGGCACCCAGACCCCTTTATACCTCAGAGTTCCGCAATCTCTCTCCATTTAAATAGTATACAGCTTTTCTCTTTCTGCCAAAGTGGGCAAGTTCACATTTTGCCACATTCTACTCCATCTGCCAAATTTTTGCCCACTCACTTAATCTATCTATACCCCTTTGTAGACTCATGACTTCCTCTTGACAACCTATTTTCCTTCCTATCTTGGTGTCATCAGCAAATGTCATTACCATACATTCGGTCCTTTCATCCAAGTCATTGATATGAATTGTAAATCGTTGAGCCCACAGGACTGATCCCTGTGGCACTCCACGAGTTACAGCTTGCCAACACAAAAAAGACCCATTTATCCCTACTCTCTGCTTCCTGTTAGCTAACCAGTCCTTTATCCATGCTAATATGTTAGCCTCTACACCATGTACTCTTGTCTTGTGTAGTAACCTTTGATGTGGCACCTTATCAAATGTCTTTTGGAAATCCAAGTGCACCACATCTACAGGTTCCCCTTTATCCACCTTGCTTGTTACTTCCTCGAAGAACTCTAATAAATTAGTTAAACAGGATTTCCCCTTCAAAAACTATGTTGACTCTGTCTGATCCCATTATGATTTTCTAAATGTTCTGCTATAACCTCCTTAATAGTGTGGGCCATTATAGTGACTTAGAAGTAACTGTAAATATCCAAGAAGAGTAATTGTTCCTGCACTGCTGCTGGTGCTCTGTAATCCACCTCACAGTCTAAATGGGGCAAATTGCACAGGACTGGAAACATCATCAGAGATTATAAAAGCTCTTAATTCAGAAACCTGATGTAGAGGTTTGCAATGCTATAAACTTGCCAAGTAACTCTATAACCAGAGAAGCTTGATGTTGCAGAACTGGTCACTTTCAGAATGTTTGTTTTGGCAGGGATTGATCTGTGCTGTGGTTTCCTTCTGTCAAAGTGACTGCACTGCTTCAACTGCGATCATTTGCTTTCTGTTTGAGAAAAGACAGGGACAGACATGTATATGATTCCATGGGCTGCTCAATAGCAGACCACATGCTGTTCGACCAAATCCCCTCAATCCATCATTTACTGTTCCACGTTTTAACAGATGACTTGCTTGCTTTTGGTAAATCTGTGTAATAAAATTGCATCGGCATTAGAAATTCAGCTGACCTTTTTTGAGGTCATATTTCTGCACTAAATTTTAAAAATTATTTTTGATTTTGCCAAATTTGCTCATATTTATTTCTGATTTTGTTCTGAACATGTGTTCATGTTGTGGTGGCTGCTCCCTGATTGCTTTAGGGTAAATAGGAACATAGGAAATAGGAGCAGGAGTAGACCATTCGACCCATCGAGCCTACTTCACCACTCAAACAGATAATGGCTGATCATCTACTTCTACGCCATTTTCTCCACTATCCCCATATCCCTTGTCATTAGTATCCAGAAATCTAACGATTTCAGAAGAAATGGGGAAATGCGGGTGAACGGGAGATTTGGCTTGGAGCTTAATATCCCGTGCTGTGAGCAGAGAAATTTTCAAGAAAATATTTTGAGGAAGCAAATGTGTCTCCAGAAGTCGAGTATAGCTTTAATAAGGCAGGCTTGTTCTGGAAAGTGTTGTCCAAGAATCAGCTCTTGCTGGATACAACAGCAACGCAGAGAGGCTTGCACTCCTATCATGCAATGGGATGATCTGTCAAATTCCAAGCTTTCACAAATCTTTAACTCAACTCCTTTCACATCCAGTATCCAGACTAACAAGAAGTCCACAATTAGTACTATGTGTTAACATGCTTTGCAGCAACAAAAACTTCCCACCAAAAGCACCCTGATTATGGGCAGTGCTCCAGCCTCTACTGTGGATAAGTCCCTTTACAGCAATAACATCAAGAATATCTTCCTTCTCCTAAAGCGACAGTGCTGAATGCAACCTATGAACCAGAGTATAATGTTGAATCTCGAGTTAAGAGCGTTCATCCTTGGGATGGGATGTTAAAGTAAGGTTCTGGTTGTCTGGTGAAGCTTAAAAGTTCCACAGTACTATTTCAAAAACAGGGAACTCTCCTGATGTCCTGACCAACATTCCTTCTGCAATCAAAACTGCCGAAAAATAAATAAATTAATCTTTCATCTTATTTCTGTTTGAGGTTTGTGTGTAAAACCTTGGTTGCCTTCACAACAATTCGCCATACAATGTTAATGTCTTGTGACTTTGCTGAGAGACATGATGAGACATCATTTAAGTGCAAGTCTCTTATCCCTCTTCATGGAAGCACGTCTGATGGGAATACGCAAGCCTATCAATGTGAAGGAAGTCAACACCATTGTGCCAGTCTCACCAGCTGTTGGGAACAGGTGCAGCCTGATATCCAAGCTGACATCAATGCTGGCAAATTTGTGGCTGGGAGTTCTTGCCCAGAGATAGGGGTTGGATGGTCAGCATCAAACAGCACAGCCATCTTCAACCAATTACTCGAGCTGTGTAATGAGGCCTGGCTGCCAACTGATTTTGGATGAAGATATTGAGGCTGCAAATGATGCACATGACTCAGTGGTAGAAGATGAGCAGTCCCACAGCAATGGAGCTGCCACACTCAAAACACTACTGAAATACCTGGAATAGTGAAACAAAGCCACACTCACTGACCTTATACCCATCAAACAGTGGTAGAACACGAAGGCATCAAAGCTGGCATCGTTATTGAAAGCTTTCAGTTTCTCTTGTACATTCGAATTTCTACAAATTTCCAAAAAAATTGTAATGCTGTTTCATCTTAAATTTTTTGTCACAACGTTTCATAAGCATTTTGTTAAAAAGAAACAATTTTTATTCTTTAAAAAAAAAAGCCAGCAAGTGGGTCCTAGTCAAGTCTCTTGCTAGGACAGGGTCCTTTTTGTACAGGTCTATTTGACAGTTCATTGGCTACAGGGTTTCAAAACACAACAACAATCCTACTTGCTTTGTTTGTGGGTTTTTTTTGGCTGCAGATGTTAGTAATGCAATTAGATTTTTGTTTTGCACGTTTATAAATGTGGTAAGAATCGTTTCAACCCTTGCAGTGTAATGTACGACAAGATACAGTGACTAACCAATTTGTTATGAAGGAGGGTCACTGACCTGAAACGTTAACTCTGCTTCTCTCTCCACAAATGCTGCCAGACCTGCTAAGTATTTCCAGCATTTCTTGTTTTTATTTCAGATTTCCAGGATCCACAGTATTTTGCTTTTGTTAGTTAAACTGTCTGATTCCTTTATGTACCCCCCCTATAAATATGTATTCCAGCTTGATTGGCACTTGTGATGCAACCTACAGAGATTCGGAATAGGTAGGCTCTGTCTGGCTAAGGCATGTGGACCTCATGCCCTTGACGTTATTTATAATAAAAGTAGTATAAAAAGAAACGTGCTATAGCAATGTGAGTGGTAGTATATAAAAGAGAGCACATTTTGTGATGCACAGTTCATTATCCAGCGGAAGCTCAGTCACACTTGGTTTGCCTGGCTCAGTGCAATTTTTCGATACTTTCTGCTTGCAGACCTGATTAAAACAATACAGCCTAGAATCTTCTAAGGGACCTTTTTATTTCAATTTAACCAGATATTATGAGTTACTTTTGCAGTAGTGTTATGTAGGTAAGCTGTACCTTATTTGAGCTGTCAGTACCTAATGGCAAATCCGCAGTCCCAGTCACTGAGGCAAGGAAATCAGACAAGAACACTTTGCGGGTCAGTAGTGCAGTGGTTATGGTATTGGACCCTCCAACCAGAAATCAAGTTGAAGTCCTACTGTAGCAAATTGTGAAATTGAATTTGATTAATCTGATCATTTCTGGACTGGCATGAGGAAGGAATGACAATGCAAGCTGGCATAAGGGATTGGCGTGAAGGGTATCTGCCACCCTAGTCAGTCTGGCCATATATGACTCCAATCCCACATTCTGTCGTTGCCTCTTAATGTCGTTTGAAGCAAGCCACTTCTTTGTAAAAGTATTCTCTAGTGAATAAATAGTTTATTTTATTCACTCCATAGGATGTGAGCATTGCTGGGAAGACCAGCATTTGTTGTCCATCCCTAATTGCCCTGGAGAAAGTGATGGTGAGCTGCCTTCTTGAACCGCTGCAGTCCATCTGCTGCAGGTACACCCACAATGCTGTTAGGGAAGGAGTTCCAGGATTTTGATCCAGTGGCAGTGAAGGAACAGTGATAAATTTCCAAGTCAGGATGGTGTGTGGCTTGACGGGGAACTTGCAGGTTCTGGTATTCCCACGCATCTGATGCCCTTGTTCTTCCAGGTGGAAGAAGTTTTGGGTTTGGGGCTGTCGAAGGAAGCGTGCTGAGCTTCTGCAGTTCATCTTGTATATGATCCACACTGCTGCCACTCTGCGTCGGTGATGGATGGGATGCCGATCAGCAGCTGTTTTGTCCTGGATGATGATGAGCTTCCTGAGTGTTCTTGGAGCTGCAGTCATTCAGGAAAGTGGAGAGTATTCCATCACGCTCCTGATTAGGGTTCAAGATTAAGACTGACCACTGCCTCGGGACAGTTAGGGATAGGCAATAACACTGGCCTTGTGAGCACCACCTATGTTCTGAGACCAACTGCTCAGATCATTAAAGCCAGTCAGTTTAGATTTACGTAGCTTTTGCTTCAATGACACTGTGAATGCAGTTAATGGATCTTTTCTTCTTGAAGGCAGCTTTTTCTTCAAAGTAATTTTCCCCCTTTTTTTGTCTCCTCATGACTTCCGCAATCTTTGGCAAAGTGGCAACCACTCTGCTCCCCTGCTGCTTCGAATCCTGCTCTGAAAGTAACTGATCAGTGATGCAAGATAACAGAGAGGTTAAAAGAGACATTATCCAACTCTGCCCCACTACTACAGGGGGGTGTGTGCTTACGTGTGAGTGTGTATGAATCCTCCCTCTCTCCCTCCCCCAACCCTTGCTCCCCATACCTTTCACTACCCATACCTCTCGCTCCCCCTCCTTTGCTCTCCCCTCCCTCCCTGTCCCGCACTCTCCCTCCCTCCCGTACCATTCTCCTACACTCCATGTCCCTCGATCCTTCCACCATATCCCCCTCTCCCTCCCTGACTGTCCCCCTCTCCCACCCCCCCCCTGTCCACCTCTCCCTCCCTCCCTCCCTGACCCCCCCCCTTCCCTGTCCCCCAGTCGGCCTCTCTCCCACCCTCCCTCACCCCCTCCCTCCATGTCCCCCTCTCCCCTTCCCTCCCTGTCCCCCTCTCCCCCTCCCTCCCTGTCCCCCCCTCTCCCCCTCCCCCCCTGTCCCTCTCTCCCCCCCCCCGTCCCCCTCTCCCCCTCCCTCCCTGTCCCCCCCTCTCCCCCTCCCCCCCTGTCCCTCTCTCCCCCTCCCTCCCTGTCCCCCTCTCCCACCTCCCTCCCTGTCCCCCTCTCCCACCTCCCTCCCTGTCCCCCTCTCCCACCTCCCTCCCTGTCCCCCTCTCCCACCTCCCTCCCTGTCCCCCTCTCCCACCTCCCTCCCTGTCCCCCTCTCCCACCTCCCTCCCTGTCCCCCTCTCCCACCTCCCTCCCTGTCCCCCTCTCCCACCTCCCTCCCTGTCCCCCTCTCCCACCTCCCTCCCTGTCCCCCTCTCCCACCTCCCTCCCTGTCCCCCTCTCCCACCTCCCTCCCTGTCCCCCTCTCCCACCTCCCTCCCTGTCCCCCTCTCCCACCTCCCTCCCTGTCCCCCTCTCCCACCTCCCTCCCTGTCCCCCTCTCCCACCTCCCTCCCTGTCCCCCTCTCCCACCTCCCTCCCTGTCCCCCTCTCCCACCTCCCTCCCTGTCCCCCTCTCCCACCTCCCTCCCTGTCCCCCTCTCCCACCTCCCTCCCTGTCCCCCTCTCCCACCTCTTCCCCCCCCCCCCGTCTCCCTCTCCCCCTCTCCCCCTCCCTCCCTCTCCCCCTCTCCCCCTCCCTCCCTCTTCCCCCCCCCCCGTCCCTCTCTCCCCCTCCCTCCCTGTCCCCCTCTCCCACCTCCCTCCCTGTCCCCCTCTGCCACCCCCCCCTGTCCACCTCTCCCTCCCTCCCTCCCTGACCCCCCCCCTTCCCTGTCCCCCAGTCGGCCTCTCTCCCACCCTCCCTCACCCCCTCCCTCCATGTCCCCCTCTCCCCTTCCCTCCCTGTCCCCCTCTCCCCCTCCCTCCCTGTCCTCTCCTCTCCCCCTCCCCCCCTGTCCCTCTCTCCCCCCCCCGTCCCCCTCTCCCCCTCCCTCCCTGTCCCCCCCTCTCCCCCTCCCCCCCTGTCCCTCTCTCCCCCTCCCTCCCTGTCCCTCTCTCCCCCTCCCTCCCTGTCCCCCTCTCCCACCTCCCTCCCTGTCCCCCTCTCCCACCTCCCTCCCTGTCCCCCTCTCCCACCTCCCTCCCTGTCCCCCTCTCCCACCTCCCTCCCTGTCCCCCTCTCCCACCTCCCTCCCTGTCCCCCTCTCCCACCTCCCTCCCTGTCCCCCTCTCCCACCTCCCTCCCTGTCCCCCTCTCCCACCTCCCTCCCTGTCCCCCTCTCCCACCTCCCTCCCTGTCCCCCTCTCCCACCTCCCTCCCTGTCCCCCTCTCCCACCTCCCTCCCTGTCCCCCTCTCCCACCTCCCTCCCTGTCCCCCTCTCCCACCTCCCTCCCTGTCCCCCTCTCCCACCTCCCTCCCTGTCCCCCTCTCCCACCTCCCTCCCTGTCCCCCTCTCCCACCTCCCTCCCCCGTCCCCGTCTCCCACCTCTCCCCCCCCCCCCCGTCTCCCACCTCTCCCCCCCCCCCCCGTCTCCCACCTCTCCCCCCCCCCCCCCCCCGTCTCCCACCTCTCCCCCTCTCCCCCTCCCTCCCTCTCCCCCTCCCTCCCTCTTCCCCCCCCCGTCCCTCTCTCCCCCCCTCTCCCACCTCCCTCCCTGTCCCCCTCTGCCACCTCCCTCCCTGTCCCCCTCTGCCACCTCCCTCCCTGTCCCCCCGTCCCACCTCTTTCCCCCCCCCCGTCCCCCCCCTCTCCCTCTCCCCCTCTCCCCCCCTCTCCCCCTCTCCTCCCCTCTTCCCCCCCCCTCACTCCCTCTCCCTCCCTGTCCCCCCCTCTCTCCCTCCCCCCCCCCCCCATCTTAAGAAATACAAGACCTCACAGACCTCTATATTTAAGCACTCAGGTCGAATTATTAGGCTGGGCATTGTTAGGCACTGGTTATTTTAATTTTACAGAGAGATCCACATTGAGTTGTCTTAGTCGCAACTCCACTTGAAAACACTCTTAAAATTTTAGTGCAGAGTCTATAAATCATAGCTTCTGAACGACAGTGTGTTCTGTTATAAAGGAGAAACATTACAACTTGAACTCGGTGTGTACAGGACCTGGCAAATAAAATGATTGAGCTTGGAAACAGTGTTCTTAACTGAGCAGCCACACCTCCACCCTCCGTCCTCCCCACCCCCTCCCCCACCCCCACCCCGGCAAGATCAAAATATATCATTACGAGGTGCTTCCTAGCAGCTCCATGTAAAACCATTGAGTTCTTTAATTTTCAGCTGGTGCTCTGTGTTCCATTGGGAATTCCTGCCTTTAGAATCCTTGAATCTTAAACATCAATAATTTGAATTCCAGCAGGTGATGAATGGAAATGAACACTATTCATGCTGCACTGTTGTCATCTTTTCAGTCGTTCAGAAAACATCTCAAATATTTATTCTTTTAAAAATCTGGGATTTTCAAGCTTAAATCTAGCACCTCTGCCTCTCCAGTCTGATCTATGTATAACTGGCATCAGGTCAATCTCAGCATTCCAGGATTAGAGCCAACCTAACTAAATATAAAGTGGTGCAAACTAATCTGGAGTCTCCCGGATTAAACCATCCCCTGCCCCTCCATGACCATCATTTTCAGGTAAAATAGTTATAATAGTGTTTTGGAGAAATGTTTCATTTTCAGGCTCTCACAATGACTTATGAGCCATTAAGTCTCAAGTTCCATGTTGAATTAATCCTTTTACTTCATGATTGGACTAAAAATCCTGTTTGCAGATTTCTTTATTATTCTGAATATTTCTTGTTAAATCCGCTTAATCCAATATGTCTGTTAATCAGTAAAATGATTAGACAAAGTGTTCAGTTATTCTGGGCAATAATTTGACATAAGGAATAATGTATTCGCTACAAGTATATGTCTGGGGAGGGTTGTGTTATTCTACATCAGATTGTTCCATTGCTAAAATAGATTTGTTTTCTGAATTAGGCAGCAGTGCCTTTATGCTAGCGTAAAAACTGCATCAATAGCAGGCAATTGATCCAATGTCAATGAAAAGGAATAACTTCATTACAGTTCAAAAAAAAAACAGTGGGCCAGAATTTGCTGTAGCAGGGCATCTCATGGCACCTACTGGTAGATAGACTTGACCCTGCACCTTTCAGCTCAAAGGATTTTGCCCACAGATTTGCTGCAAAGTCCAAGCACAGCAAATCAAATGACATCTGAGACCTGAGTGAACAGGGCACCCAACAGAGTATTTCCTTAACCCACGAGATTTAAGGATTGAAAAATAAACAGCAGAAGGTCTGAGGAGGAGGATGAATTAGAGTGGGTGAATTCAATAGAAAATCAGGTAAAGAAAGAGAATAAAAGACTGGATTGAGAGAGAAAAAAAGAGACAAAGGAAAAGTAAGAAAACAAATTAAAATTTGATATTTTTAAATCTCCCCAAAAAGTTCAAAACCTGAAGGAATGAGACGGTAGACCTGTAATAGTTCATTTTCAGTACCAGAGAGGTTGATCGGCATTAATTAACAGATGACATTATTTATGCTACTAATTACTAGCCCTAAATATCTAAGTCAGTTTCAGTTCGTATCTACCACGCAGATACAGCATCATCAATGCATGTCAATTGTGATTCAAACAGTGAAATATTTGTGAAGCTAGTAGCACAACTCAGCCAGCAACCTTTAGATATTTGCATTTAACAGTGCACCTCCCCACCCAACCCCACCCCTCCCCCAGCCTCGCCCCAGAGTTACACCCTTTATGCATAAATAGCATCAAGTGCCATTAGCCTCACTATTCCTTTGACAGCAAATTCTGGGCCATTATATAGAGCGGCTAACAAAACACCATCTTCGGTGCCCTGTCTGAAGCTGCTGTATCAAATCGGGTGGCTAATTGATATATTGTCAAGTACCAATTGTTACTGGATTTGCGCATAAACTAATTACAATTAACTGAAGTTAGCAACAATTATAAATGCTCATGCTATGTGAACACATTACCAAACTCAGCAGCAACTGGACACTTCCCCTCTCCGCTGCAACCACCCCCCACCCCCACCCCACTCCCAGCCCCCCAAAAAAAGGAAATTTGAATGGGTAATCTGTCAATCTTGTGCAATGTAGTGGTTAAGATCAGCATTTGCAGAGGCCTGGGAATAGGTTGCCTGCCTTGAGCACCTTTCTTTATCGCCTCAGTTGGTGTTGACCATCAAGGAAATGGGTAGAAAATAGACGAAAATGTGATAAACGGTGCTTAGATGTGATCATTGGCTTAAAAGATAACACAGTCCATGTAATCTCCTGAGCTGGATTCAATCACCTGAGGGGGTCAGAGACGAATTTACCAGAGTGTTTTCTTCTTTATTGATCCTGGGTTTTTCATGATGTTTTCTCTGTTCCAGGAGAATGCATGGCAGGGGTGGGGGGGACACAGTTGTGGGAAGCAGGCAGGTGGAATGGGAAAGAGGAGACAGGAAGCTCGGGCAGGACATAAGTGCGTCTTGATGGACCAGCCAAGCTTTTCCTGCCCGTACATTTGATGTGGTATGTCCTAAAAATTATTGGCAATTCCATAGGGATTAAAGGGTCCTTTTTGAATGATCTTGACGTACGGAAAGAGTGATGAAGCATAATAGTGCTATAGGTAGATGCCTGGATTTTGCAGTGGTAATGACAATAAAGCTGTCAGCTTTTGCCAGTATTATTCTGTGAAACTGATCGCAACTTTTGACCTCCACGCATGTGTGGTTAAACATGGAAATCCATAAGTTGCTGACAGTGATTCCCTGCTCCTCCATAGGATGCACTACTGAAGTCTTCACAGATGGAAATCAATTAGAAATCACTAATTTGATGTGAGCTTCCACTTTTTATGCTATTAGTCTCGCTGTAGAAACATTTAAAAATGTAATGCCTTGTTGAATGAGGTGTAACTGGGTATTTAACAGTGTACAAAAAAGTGAATGATGAAATGTGCTTATTACTTCCCACTTTGCTCTCTGTTGAGAATTCTTCATTGTAACTGGCTTTTTAGCTTAACGATATCACTCTTGCTGGATGTCAGAGATTCTCCGTCGGTGACGTCAGATTGAGATTAATATCGGAAAAGGGGAAATCCATGTCACAGAGATCACTAGATCTTTGTAGGAAGCTTTCTTCGAGGTCAGCAGAGACTGCTGTCATATAATCATGGAATGGTTACAACACAGAAGGAGAGTTCTTCTTCGACACTGACTGCAAAATCCAGGCCGTTGTATCAGCTGCTAAGTCTGGCCTGATGGGATTAATTACTTTCCTAGAGACAACTGGGAAGAGTTGCAAGTTACATTGAAGAATGGATTTCTTTCACCACATGATCTAGAAACCCACTGTAGATAATGGAGAAATGAAAAACAAAATTAAATGGTATTATCAAACTGTACCTTAAAGCAGATCACAGTCTTGCAAGAAATGTTTTTATGAATCAGGTTATTAAATAATCCAATATTTTAGTATCAAGAAAGCAGGAAACCTGATGAAGGAAATGAATGTTAATGATTGTTAAAAAGCCCACATTTCTCAAACAGCATGCTCTCTTCAGCTTACAGACTGCTAGTTCAACTCAGTATGTTTATAACTTTGTCCTTACCTTCTAAAAACATAAATCACTGATCATTCCAAAAGCACTATGTGGATAAAGATATTCTATTTGAGAGAGTAATGTGACGAAATACTAAGTGCAAATCAGGATATTTCTATCCAAATGGTAAGCCCCATCTTAGGGACATATTTCTGTTCACAGCATTAAATTGTTCTGATGATGCATTAAATTTCCATCTTTCCTAATCTCTTCCTGTTTTAGCCTTTAACAGCTACCTCAATAAGTTGATAGGACCACCATTCAGATCTGATCCAGAGGATAATTGTCATGATAATCCACTGGAGTGTCGGCCTTTATTATATGGCGCTCACTTCCTGGAGCAGAACCTGAACTGCAACTTTCTGACCTGGAGGCAAAAGTGCTACCAACTAACCCAAGCTGACACTGCGATGTGTTCACTGTCTCTGTTTTTTAAATGCAATAAGGGTTTAGTTGCTAACCTCCCATGTAGTCTCTGTCTGTACATTGTGAATAATTGCATGGAATCTTCTCATCCAATTATCTGCCTGCTGTGCTTCAATCTCTCAATACTGATGCACAGACTGAAACATTAACAAGACTGGGCTCTTGGTTACCTTGATACCAATTCAAAAAAAATGCCATGCTTGTACAGAACAGAGTGGGTCGTCTTTACTTTATATATAGCTAAAATTCAATATACACCCTTACAAACCAACATAGGGCTGAATTTTGGTCTGCTCTTGAAGGCGGGCATGGAGGCAGGGGTACAAACAAAATGGCAGGGGGTGCCATTCCCAATATTGCCCTGCACCCTGCCACTTTTGTCCAGGGCGGGGAAGACCGAGCCACAGACCCTTAAGTGGACAATTAATAGCCACTTAAGGGCCTCTTCCTGCTTCCACCTCAACTTTACTGAAGGCAAAGGGGTCTGCTGCCATGTGGAGACGCTGCCAGGGAAAGCCTAGTTGGGTTAGGGATGGATCCCCCCGGGAAGATATTCACCCCTCCCATTCCTCACCACCCTTCCCCCCCCCCCCCCCCCCCACCCCATTGCCGGGGCTTGCCCGAATGATCCCAGCGACTCCAACCCCTCTTGCATCTCTCGGGGTCTCCTCCTGTCTTCGGTACTGCAGGGCCTCATGCAGTACCAGCAGTAGCCACCATTCCCAGTGGCATTGCCGGTACGGCGGAGCTGTTGGCCTTCTGATTGGCTGTCAGATTTGAAAGGTGGGGGCTCGTCCCTTAAGAGGACAGCCTTCCTGATGGCGGGCAGTTAATTGGCTGCCTGCCATTAAATAGCTGCAGGGATCCGACGGAGGGCCGAAGCGGATTCTCCCCTGCCTTCTGGCATGCTGTCGCAACCCCAGTCACTGGAATAAAATCCGGGCCAGAGACTCTTATTAAACATGCAGAGATACATAATTTTGCAATCAGATATGATGGCTCCTGGATTCCTATCAACAGAATGTTGAATTATCCTTGTAACAAGAGCAACTCTGAAGGCTGAATTTTCGCCTCGGGGCGGAAAACGACCCGGGACTGTTTTCGGGTCCTGAGCCCATCCCCTGGGGGAAACAGTCGCTGACCTAGAATTTTGACCAGGTTGCCCCCTCAATTGACATGAAGACGTAGCCTGTCCAATTAAGGGTGGTAGGTGGGCTCTTGAAGCTGGGGGACCAATCAGAGTCCTTCCAGCTACAGAGGAGCATACACTGTTGGTACAAGAAGCTGCCCTCTAAGCTACTTTTTAAAAACCTCAGTTAAATACAAAAAGCAGCCTGGCCCCACTACAGGGTGGGGGTGGAAGCCCTGTATAGGACAGCCTTTGGCTGCACCGCTACCCAGGCAAATAGGGAGAGCCTGTAGGCCTATCTGAAGTGCTGGCACCCCAACCTGCCACTGCGTGCCCACCTCCAAGCAGTCAATCTGCTCCCCATCATGTTGGAAAACTGGAAGCTGACTGGAAAATCCCAGTCGGCCTCCTTAATCTCTGGTTAACAATGCTCTTAATAAGCCTAATTGCCTTGTGGGGCAGACGGCCTTCCCGGGCCCCTAACCCTTCTGGCCAACATTGGGAACGGGATCAAGAGGCCAGCACACCAGCCGGCCTCATAGTTTTTGCGCCCCGTCTGCCTCCATTCCTGACGTGGATAGGGCCCGAAAATGCGGCCTGAGTGTCTAACACACTCTTTCTCTGCAAATCCCTGATTATAGTATGTACTATTCCAGTTTTCTCTAGTGCTCCAAATGCATGTTGAATTTTCCCATTAACTTTATTGAATGCGCCATCCTTTTTGGCCAATGTCAGGCGATTCAGAATTGGTCAACACTCACCTTAATCACTGGCCTTAGACCTGAGCTAACTAGGAGTTCAACTGCTTACTCACTATCAAATAGATGTTCTGTGGAAGTCCCACATACCTAACCACATGGCTGCTGCTGTTGCCACTTCCCCTGTTCTCACAATTTGTTTTTATATCCTGCTGGTGTTTAGGAACCAGCTAAAGAAGAGTGAATTTTAGATAAAAATATCAAAAAAAGCATAATAGCATTTTGCATGCCTGCTCTGTGCATTTGACTTCTGTTTTTAGTATAAAATGCTGGTATCAATAAAAGTGATTATGAAGCTGTCAGATTGTTGTAAAAACGCAACTGGTTCACTAATGTCCTTTCAGGAAGGAAACCTGTCATTACCGCGTCTGGCCAATATGTGACTCCAGACCTGCACCAATGTAATTAGTTTTTAACAGCTCTGTGAAGTGGCTGAGCAGGCTACCTAGTTGTATTAAACCACTGTGCAGTGGTTCAAAAAGGTAGCCCACCACCTTCTTGGGGTTACTAGCGATGGGCAATAAACCCCAATCTTGCCAGAGATGCCCACATTCCCGAGAATGAATTCAAAAATTTCAATGAAAAGGTCCCGATTTAAGGCCACCTCTTCAACTAGCTTCTGCAATGACCTAGGTAAATGGGAAGAGGGAAGAAAGAGATCGGTTGTTTTGGTTTGGAAGCTGGGAGGAGCAGGCTAAGACGAAGGGAATTAATCACCATGTTTTTATCCAACCTGCTAGATTCAAAAATAGATGTGTAAACTAAATAACATGGAGTTAGCAAATACAAAAACATCAGAATCAATGAAGAATTCTAACTGATTCAATGTCCCTTTGCAATAATGAAGAGCACATAATGTAACTGCAGACCTTTTATACCTTGTCTTTTAGTATTAGTTTATACATTGAAATTGTATAGATTCCTTCCACTATCTTTACAGGAACACACACTTGCATTTGGTTTATTTTCGTAGTAGTTTATGCTTCAGAGTGTTACTCGCATGAATACTGGGGTTGTGATATTTATGGTGGCCACTGTAGGGAAAAGTGGAAAGATCAGGCGGAGATTTAGATCTCATCTTTAGGTGAGTAAGATTAGGTTAGGCCACTGGTGTGGTTCTTAGGACTGGGTATGTTGAGGAAGGAAGGTGATCATTTTCTTATTAGCCAGCTAAATATATTTATGGTGGTATGCTGCTGTGTTTTTAAGGGGAATGGTCATAAAATTAAATACTGATGAATAAGTCATCCAACCATCTAGTTTGTCTTTCTGTATAAACCTATGCACACTCCTTCCCTTTATTACATTAACTGTCTCCTGAATGACTTCAAAGTTTTTGCCTTCACTGCCTTACCCTATAGTCTATATAGGCTATAGATCATGTCGGGTGCTTGTCCCTGTTAGAAAGAAATAAGAAAGAAGTTGTACTTATAGACTACCTTTCATAATGTCAGGATATCCCAAAGCACTTCATAACCAATGAATTACTTGTGAAGTGTTACTATTGAAAAATGCAGCAGCCAGTTTGCACACAGCAACATCCCACAAACAGCAAATGACCAAATAATCTATTTTTTAATGATGTTGGTTCTTGCCACTCTTTGAATAATGTCATAGGACATTTTACATTCACTTGAGAGGGCAGACAAAACCTCAGCTTAACTCATCTGAAAAATGGCTCCTCAATGGTATAGCATTCTTTCAATGCAACATAGGAGTGTCAGCCTCGATAATCTTGTCAAATCTTTGGAGTACACTTGAACCCACCTGCGTCAGAAGCTAGAGGGCTACCTCTGAGCCAAGGCTGAAGACAAGCTTCCTGAATTCAGTCCTGAACTTACCCATTACCATTTCACATCTATGTTCTTGTGTCTTTTTTTAAATTTAGAGATACAGCACTGAAACAGGCCCTTCGGCCCACCGAGTCTGTGCCGACCAACAACCACCCATTTATACTAACCCTACAGTAATCCCATATTCCCTATCACCTCCCTACACTAGGGGCAATTTACAATGGCCAGTTTACCTATCACCTGCAAGTCTTTTGGATATGGGAGGAAACCGGAGCACCCGGCGAAAACCCACGCAGACACAGAGAGAACTTGCAAACTCCGCACAGGCAGTACCCAGAATCGAACCCGGGTCCCTGGAGCTGTGAGGCTGCGGTGCTCGCCACTGTGCCGCCCATAATGTTATATATCCTCAAGAAGAGGGACCAAGATGCAGACCTTATATATCCACCAACAGTAAATCTCATCACTTTGACATCTCGCATTGCACACAGGAAAGATCAGAGATGTCTAAGAGTCTTGTTTGTACTGTGCTGATAATCAGTATGAAAACCCTACGTTGGTACAGAAATCTCTTTTATATAAGAGTACCTTGCAGCTGTTACAAATGTCATGCTCGGCCCCCACCTGCCAGGAATAAGGCACATTAATTTTGTCATGAACATTGATTTTTAACTGTTGTTGGAGCGAGGAAATGACTTGTTAAACAGATCAGCCGTGACTGAAAAAAAACATTTGCATGCTAACAGAAATCGAAGGTCAGGCAGCACATTCCAGGGCCTGCTAAGGAGGATACAATCCACAAGGGCCAGGACTGGTTAGACCGGCTGGTCACATGACTATTCCAGGGTTTTCGATTGAACTGGCCACAGAGAGTTTGAAGGCAGTGTGTCTGTTTGCTCCTGGACTGAGAAGATCTCACTCCTGTCTGCTCCCATCTCTTTCTCTCAAGCCTCTGAATCCACTGAAGACACATAAACCCCAAGAAAAAAAGTCTCCTATGGCGAACAAGGTTTAAGAAGAATACTGGGCCCCAGCGAAAAACAAGATCTACCTACAATCAAGGACTCTACAGTGAGCTCGAAGAACCATAACAACAACTCTTCAGATATTGCCTCAAACTTTTCCACTTCATTTTTCTTCACTTTTCTGTCTCTATTTGCATGTGCGTATTGCGTATGCATGCTAGTGTGGGCAAGTCGTGTATCCGTAGGCGTTGACTGTATTAGAGTTTAAGTTTAATACATTTCAACTTTTCTTTAAACCTGAGAAAGCTTGTTTGTGCTGGTTTCTTTGCCTTATAATTGGAAAGTGGTGAACAAGGATTCACCAAGGGGGAGCTAAAGAAAAGTTGTTTAAAATTAAACCCTGTTAGGGTAAGACGAGGTGAAGGTTGAAAGGGGCCCCTAGACCTCTTTCTCATCTGGTTGTAACAGAAATTTGGGTGCTAGCATCTGGAATTAATCCACAGACAAACAAGAAATTGGAAGTGGGAAGCCAATTGTTCCCAATCAAAAAAGAGCAAGATTTCAATACAGGTTTTCTTGTGGTTGTGTGTTCTTGAATACTAACATGTCTGCAATTGAAGCTAGTAGCTCTTCAAGCCAGGGTGAAGTAACTTGGGATAAGTTAAGAGCACTGTCTATGGAGGAGTTGAGGAAAATGGCTGAGCAGTGTGGGATCACTGTATGTAGCAAGGCTCGGAAGTCTGAACTCCTAAAACTAGTGGCCAACCATTTTTCCCTTGAATCTGAAGAAGCAGAAACAAGGTTAGAACCAGACTCTGACAAAGTATTGTTAGCAAAGATATAATTGGAACAGAGGAAACATGAATTTGAGGAAAGAGATGGGAGCAGACAGGAGAGAGATCTTCTCAGTCCAAGAGCAAACAGACACACTGCCTTCAAACTCTCTGTGGCCAGTTCAAAAGAAAGCAGCCAGGTAGTCATGTGACCAGCTGGTCTAACCAGTCCTGGCCCTTGTGCATTGTTTGTATCCTCAGCAGACCCTGGAATGCGCTTCCTCGCCTTCGATGTCTGTAAGTATGTAAATGTTTTCTTCCAGCCATGGCTGATCTATTTAACAAGTCATTTTCTCAGTCCAACAGTTAAAATTAATGTTCATGACAAAATTAATGTGCCTCATTCTTGGTAAGTGTGGGACTAGCGTGGCACAAAAGACTAACATTACAAAATTTGCTATTGTACTGGAGAGTATCCTGTGTCATTCTGTCGATAGATGTGATGTCTGATTACAGTTGATATAATACCTTAAATAATACAGCACGCACCATACGCTGGGATGAATTCAGGACCTTCCAATCTTCTGGGTGTAATAAAGAAGGGCTGATTTATGTAAAATGGTTTAAAGCCATTTTGAGTTGATCAGATTAGAAATAGAAGCTGATATGGATAAAATCACAGGGCTAACCTCGTAAGTCTTTGGTTTTAGAAAATCCCTGTTTTTCTTTTGCATTTATTTTGTTTTATATTCCTAACAACACATAAAATTAAACATCACAAGGCGAGAGCACATGCTGGAAAGCATTTTTTTCTTGGCTTTCTGTATTGAAAGGAATATAAAATAATTATGTAAAAAATCAGATAGATAAACTCAAGTGAGAACTGCTGTACATTTTCAACAGATTCTGCGTCACCCAGGAAGACAAATTAACAGGAAAGAAAGCTTACATTTTCTGACAAACAAAACATACCATCACACAATAAACCACCTTCCTTTACAAGGAAGTTTAATCATTACAATGTATGTACATATGAGATGTGCATATTTTTATATGAAAAGATCGTGGTGCTGAGGAGCTGCAATTTTTAGAGTTAGTGTGACAGTTTCTGGGCAGCTTAACTCAATTCTATTCAAAAGCTTTTTTCCCAAAGATTCCACATCTGTATTGTGGTCTGTGATTCCCCTCTACCCTCTCCCCTGTGCCGTTCATTGAGCTGTTGGAGAAAAACAGCTATTAATAAATGAGAGCACTACAGCTACAGAAGTGGAGCCCTGACAGATTTAAACATTGTACAAGGACCTCCTTGCAAAGAATCAATATCCCCCACAGCCTCGATTCAGTAAATGTCAGCTGTCTGGAGCACTGCAAGGATGACCTGATGGTAAAGTGGACCGTTCTATGTCAGTGCATTTCTAATTACTTTCTTCCAAAATACTTTAATGGATGAACTTGCAGTCAGGCTACGTTGGCTAAATTCTTCCTTTGTCACTGCGTTATAAATCGTGCGACTTTAGGTGTTCATGCTGCGATTTTACTTTTTAATCCACATTTCTATCCATCAGCCTTTTAATTACACTCTGTAAACATTAGCAGATGAATGTTTAGTGCTCTTGCATGGAATTTATTTGCTATTTCAAGTGGGTACAAACAGTTATTTTAAAAGGGCTAATGGAACATAGGAATAAGAGTCAGCCATTCAAACCCTCGAGCCTGTTGTGCGCTTCAATTAGATCATGGCTGATCTGCATCTTAGCTCTATCTACGTGCCTTAGTTCCATATTCCTTACCTAACTAAAATCTATCGATCTCAGTTTTGAAATTTTCAATTGACCCACTCCCCCACTAAGCCATAACAGGATCTTTGTGAAGCGGGTTCCAGATTTTCACTACCCTTTGTGTAAAGAAATACCTCTTGACATCACCCCCTAAACAGCCTAGCTCTAATTTCGAGCTTATGCCCCCTTGTTCTGAACTCTCCCAGCAGTTTCTCGCTACCATATTAAATCTTTTAATCATCTTAACACCTCAAATAGTCCACCCCTTAATTTTCTGAGCTCAAGGGAATACAAACCAAGTCTAAGCAACCTGTTATTATAATTTAACCCTTTTAGCTCTGATTTCATTCTGGTGTATCTGTCCAAGGCCAATATATCCGTCGTGAGAGTTGCAGAGCCCAGAACTTAATGCAGTACTCCAGGTGTGGTCTAACCAGAACTTTATTATAATAGAAGACAGTAGAATTTCATCCCAGCACTTTAAATATTTGTAGTTAATATTTGCACAGTGTAGTTTCCTGGTCAGAGAAACAGAACAAGATCAGAGATTGGTCTAAAAATTGTATTCATTGTACATAAAGTTTGCAAAATAAAACTCTGACTTCAAGGTAGCTTGATGACACAACCAATGGACTGAGAGATGGCTGCAGTTTGTGTCCACATTTACCCACCTCAGTCATGACATCTAGGGGAGGCACTGTTTGCAAATAAAACAGTTTTCCATGTGGAGCTGGAGCAATGTGACGAACAATCAACCAAAGTCACATTATATACCGAGTAATAAATGTTTTTCTCCCTGGTAGAGTTGAGACGAAATTATGCTCAGAACTTGGAAGTGTAGTCATTACAGAGCTGACTCCCCAGTTAGACTTGAACCTTATTGTATCAGGAACAGTTAATATTTGTCCTATGAGCCAATAGCTTTCTTATTGAAATATCTGGGGGGAGCAGACAAAAATTATCCTCTATTTGGTACAAGTTCTGTGTCTCTGATCATGGTGAAACATATAGCACCTTTCACAAACTCAGGATGTCCTTAAGTGCTTTTCAGCCAATAAATTATTTTTGAAGTGTAGTCACTGTTTTAATAGTGGAAACGGCAGCTAATTTGCACGCAGCAAGGTCATACGGTAATATAAATTAGCAGATAATCTATTTTAGTGATGTTGGTTGAGGGATAGATATGGTCCAGGACATTGTCCTTCTTTGAAAGAGTGCCATTGGATCTTTACATCCACCTGAGAGTGCAGGTGGTTCCTCGGTTTAATGTCTCAGCCAAAAGGCAGCACCTCCGATAGCCTGGTGTCGGCCAAGATTTTGTCCTCAAGCATCTGCAGGGGGACTTGAACCCACAACCTTCTGACTCTGAGGTGAAAGTGCTACCACTGAACCTTGCTTGGTATATCTGGTGCCTCTGGACTACTCCAAACTGCTGGTGAATGGAGGTGATGTCGCCAGCCTGAGCGGCGGAAGTCCTCCAACATCCCTTGAACAAATAATGAACTAATTACACCAGCCACTTATAACGACTGAAGAATATAGTAGTTTAATAAAAGTTTAAAGCATCTGCCAGTGCACTGTTGTTTTGGGAAAAAGATGGTATATCTTTTTTCTTCTAACAACTTTGCTTTGTACAAGTGAATGGCTGTGGAACCACTTTACACCTAGTACATTAGGAGTAGGAGGGCTTTTAGCAGCTGGAGATTCCAGATTACCCTTTTCTTTGTCACTAAGATGTCAGCACCACTTCTGTTCATAGTACTAACAGCACTGAATGCCGAACTCCAATTTTGAGGTTCTGACATCTGGAGACCAGTCCCTTGAGTGAGTCTCCTGGAAATCAGAATCATCAATACTTAAAGTGCATTGTTAGCAGGTATGCCAGCAGCAGATCTGTGACTTTAATGGGGTTTCAGAGAGACCAGATGATATCTTTACACAGAGTGGAAATATTACCTGTCCTGGCAGTTGAGGCATTGTGCTGGTCATTTCTCTTCCCTCCTCTCTTGAATCCATTCATTTTTGCCTGGTTATTGATAGTGGCTATGGTCTTCTCTCCCCGCCCCCCACCCTCCCCACAACCCCAACCCACACCAAGTGCCCAGTGCCATTGAGGAATCCGAGCTGATTTTTTTTTCTTCCGTTTGCTTTGGGGCACTGAGGTTCACGGTGCATCCCAGTTCTGATCCGAGCCAAGATCAGCTAACTCAGCAGAGGCAGGGAATTAGTGCTGTTGAGTTCTAATGGGAACAATGCAGCTGCCAGTATATGTGATTAGAATTTTCTGCAATGTATATCGGATTTCCTTCGATCAAAATAAATGAAGATACAACAATCCAATTTCAGGTTGACTGCTCTCACAAAATAAGGAAATGATCCTCATGTAGCAACCAGACCCTTGCTTGAATGAAATAATTCTTAATAGAGCATTTCAGATGGAATGCAAATCAATCTTAAACACATCTGTGAGATGGATCAAAAAATTTGACAACTTGACTGAAATGGAATGCGAGAGCTTTGTGTAGAGTGACCTTGATTCTAGTTGTTTTGAAGCTGTGTTTAAGATTTGAAATTTCTTCTTGACTGTTTCCCATTCCCAAGTGAGAAGAATTAGTGCTGGTCCTGTCCATCATCCTTTGCCAGAATCCTGGAACTGAAATAACACAGCAATGTTTTCATAGATCTTCAGTCACTTTTGCAGGCAAACTGCATGGAGCTTAAGCCTTCTTGCTGAGTTTGGGCTCGGGTTCATTTAACGAAAATTTCAGCTACTTCACAGATATTGTAGTATATTGGTATAGTAGCTGCACACTGATGCCTGTGATTCCCTATACAAAAAGATATTCCATTGTGCAGGGCTGCTTTGTTGTACTTGGCATTTGCAAAGACCTTGACGCCAATCAGCTAGACAGCTTCTCAACTGGGCAGTGTCACTCAGGACAAATGGCAAGTGATGATAAATTGGTTAAAGTAAGGGAATCAAAAGTGAAAATCCAGAACCATAAGTTGAGTTTGGAGTAGGATTAGAAATTCAGTGTCTCTATTGCCACTGAGGATGAAAGTTAGTCTATCTAAAATTCACAAAAGGAATGGCAAAGATTTCGCTTTGATGTGATCACACATTGAGGAGCATGGATCTGGAAGGGTGGCGTCACTATTCAAAATGTGTTTACATATATCTGCAAGAATGAGGTTTAAAATGTTTTGAGGGAGCCAACAGCAGATAATCTTTACACAAAGTCAGTGGCCTGATAGCACAGTGTTGTTGACTTGAGAGCATTTTGGTTTCATTTTTCAGAGGTGAAACATGGGAGTTATTCACCTATTTTATAATTGCATTTTTCTTGCCATTGAGCTTGGTGCCTCTGGGTCATAATGAGTGATTTTTGTAGCATTGAGAATTTGAGGATTGTGTTCTTTCGAACTACCTGAAGAACACTGTATCTTTATTGTTATAGGAAAGTAAACACTGTTTTATGCCAAAAGGAAGTGTTTTATTTAGAATGCATTCTTTGTTGGACACAAATGGTAGTAAATCTTGTTCAGTGACTGTATTTGCACATAGAGTTATAGCCAAGCCAACAGCTACCTAAATGTTTATGGACTCTATTTTATAAGTCGTATGCAAAGTTGAATAAATGTCATCTACATGCAGGGTACAGTAGTGTAATGGTTATGTTCCTGAACGAGTAATCCAGAGAGCAAGAGTTCAAATCTCATGACTGCAATTTGTGAACTTGAATCCAGTTTTAAAAGATTGAAATAAATCTGAAATAAAAAGCTGGTTTCAGTGACCAGAAAGCTGTCGGATTTCATAAAACCCAACTGGTTCATTTGTTCTTTTGAGGAAGGAAATCTGCCATTCTTGCTTGGTCTGGCCTATATGTGACTCCAGTCCCACATCAACATGGTTGACTCCTGACTGCCCTCTGAAATGGTCTAGAAAGCCAATTTGCTGTATCAAACCGCTAGTGGCTCAAGGAATAAGCCCACCAGTACCTTCTACAGGCAACTGGGGATGAACAATAATGCTGGCCTTGCCAATGATGCCCATATCCCAAGAATTAATTTTAAAAATTCTTTACCTCGGAAAACTATAAAGCAGAAGTCAGAACATAGTAATTCTGCCCCTTTAAGAATCCTCTCTTTATTTCCTGATGCCACCTTCACTCTTTCCTTCCTCCAACAATCTTTAGGCTTTCAAAATTTGAACTTCATGTCAGCTAATCACTTCATTCACTTACCTTTTCTTTTTTCAACCTTGGTGCTCTCTTGCAGTTCAAGCCTTCATCTAGATTTCTCAATAAAAATAAAAATGAACTGTCACTTTGTTTCTGGAGCAGCTCCTGCTTCATTTCAGTTAATCCAGTGAATGACAAATGGCGTGACTGACTGCAAATTGTATTGTTTAATGTGTGCAGGGATTCCTTTGACCGCGAATCTGATATTTGGCAGACTACAACCGTGTTTTCCCCACCCTCCCCCCACAGGATGCCTCTTTAGGTTGGACAAAATTAAGTAATTTGAGGTACTCAGTAATCCAGTTGCAAACCAAACTCTCTGAGTAGTTTTCTGAGTTAGCACTTTTAGGATCTCAACCATCGGTACTTTTCAGTTTGAGGTAAACAACTCTGGCGGGAATTTTTTAAAAATCACACAACACTCTTTCCACATTACCTCTACTATTATGCCTCATTCCAAAACAGTAAACAAGCAGAAAACCTGAAATAAAAACAAGAAATGCTCAGCAGGTCTGGCAGCATCTGTGGAGAACTGTGTTCTGATGAAGGGTCACTGGCCTAAAACATTAACTCTGCTTCTCTCTCCACGGATGCTGCCAGACCTGCTGAGTATTTCCAGCATTTCTTGTTTTTATTTCAGATTTCCAGCATCTGCAGTATTTTGCTTTTATTTAAGCAGAAAACCTGGCCTCACTCCTCAGCCATCCTTCTCAATGTTTGAGGCAATAACCAATAGGATTCTTCCCCTGATTAAAATCCCTCTTTCCTTTCCTTGGGGGAAGTGCCAAGAATGGCTACCTATTCAGCTTTGTACTACAGTGGTCTGTCTGGAAATATGAAAGTCTGTTTTTGTTTTAGAATAGGACACTTTTTTTTCCCACTTGTTTCTCTATTCCATGATATGAAGAGGTCAGCCATTGAAGTTTGCAGCCACAAAAACCAGAACGCAAGCCAATGACTTGTTTACTTTTGTACTTGGCAAAAAATGGCAACTTTGGAAATGCTATAATATCTCTTTGGTGCATTGTGAAGGCGCATCAATCAACAGGAGGATCAAGCCTCCCAAAGAATCAGACGTTGCCCATTTGTAGACTATGATTAATCATCAAGAAAGTCATTTAGAATCTGATAAACATTTGGTTTCTTATTATTTTTAAGTGCTTAATACTGAACAATCTTTAAAATGTTAGAAACACTCCATTCGATGTAAACTGGTTCTTTTTACTCATTTTATATGAGTCTCCGGCATAGCTCAGTGAATGCATATGCTGTACTGAACCATTGAGGCCATCAAGCTCACAATTTGATTCCTGACCTCCAGGACAGTTACAGGAAAATCAATTCATGTTTCCATTACTTACTACATTCCTTGCTGGAAAATAACATGCACACCTGGATGTAGGCTGAGTGCACGACTGAGCAACGATAAAGAATAAATAAGTATGCATTTATATAGTGCGTTTCACATCCTCAGGACATCCCAAAATGCTTTGCATCTAATGAAGTAAAATTATGCCTCCCTCATTCAAAATACCTGCTGATGCTCCAAGCTATAGGCTCAGGCATGGAGAGGTGATTACTCAATGAGGGGCTGAAGGGTAGCCAAAGCTTGTGGAGTTGTATGTCCGACAAGAATCGGGCCATTTTTGACCAGCTAGGTATGCAGTTGCCAGCTCCTTTTGAGGCCAATTATTTTTATAGTTGATCATTACTGCATTAATAGCAGTAAACGAACAAGCTCACTTTGACTATCCCAGCTTAACAGCAATGAATCCTGTAAACAAATAAGTATGTTTACAGGAAGTTCTGGTGTGAAAGCCAAAAATCACCGACAACAATTCTTCATTATCTTGAATAAAATCTATCTCCACTCTATGTAGAAAACTGTCCCAACTCTTGAATAATTTATGGGGAATATTGCTGTAAGCAAGTCACTGACAAATTTGCTTTACTGAATGGAAATCTTGGGAAAATGCTCATATCTTTAAAAGATTCGTTACTTACTCAGAGGTGAATCTTGCAACCAGCCTTCAAATAAAAGGCCTCCTGGATGTCCTGTGCCTCAGTGTAGAATTCTGCAGCTGTTTTCTGTTTTGGTGCAATTGGCCAGTCTTCATGTCCATGTGGGATTCTGGAAGCAGGTGCGATGCTAATAGTTTAATTTGAAATACACTTTATCAAGAAATGCTGTTGGTAAATGGACTCTGAATGATGACTTGAATCACGAGATTCACAGTGTGGAAACTTTCACAGCAGCAACTGAGCTGCTACAGAGTTACAGTTAGATAGTTAACCAGAGTTTAGACTGGATGACTGTACATCCTGCCATCTAAGCTTTGCAGGCAACATAGTTGGACTTGTTGTGAAATGAGGCTTAACTGCTTCCAGTAACGTTTACGAGATCTTATTCTGAGCAAAGAAAGCACTTGCATTGATATAGCGCCTTTCACTGCCTCAGGACGTCCCAAAGTGCTTCATAGCCGCTGAAGTATTTTTCAAGTGCATTCAAAGTTTTATAGAACACAGCAGCCAACCTGTGCACAGGAAGATCCCACAAACAGCATTGTGACAATGACCAGGGGATCTGTTTTTGATGCTGTTGGCTGAGATAAATGTTGGCCAGGAGTCCGGAAGAACTCCCCCTTCAAAAAGTATCATGGAGTCATAGAGTCATTTATGGTACAGAAGGAAGCCATTCGGCCCATCGAGTCCATACTAGTATCTTTCACTTCTATCCAAAATGGCAGACCAGGTCTAGGTTTACCACCACATCTGAAAGACTGTACCTCTGACAGTGCAGCACTCCATCAGTACTACATTGAAATATCAGCCTACATTATGTGCTCAAATCTCTGGAGGAGGGCTTGAATCTATTACCTTCTGCCTCAGACGTGAGAATTCTACCACTGGGTCACAGCTGGCATCCATGAAATGAGTTATGAGGAAAGGTTGGAGAAAGTAGAGCTATTTAATCTTCAAAAGGAGGGAACTGAAAGGAAACCTTATCAAAGTATTGTAGATATTTAACTATGTAGATAAGGTTAATCCAGACTGCAAGGTATGCCAGGATACTAGAACAAGGGATGTAGGTTAAAAAAAAAAAGTGAATAGTAAGTTTGAGGCAAATATCAGGAAGATCATCTTCAATCAAGGAGTAATCAACATCTGGAATAGTCCCTGAGTAGCATAGTGAATTGAATAATCTTAGGCCCCAGTATTTGCAGGAAGGAGCAGGTAGGCATGCTTGCAGCCAGGAAACCCTGAAATGTCAACACAGAGGTACTGCCCACTTTAACGGCTGGACATTAACATTTTTTACTCCATTTCCCATCCGACAGCCAGCCAAATTGAGAGACTGGCCAGCTGCAGAAGGCCGCAGCTAGAGACCTGGGGGACAGTCTCCGGCAAACAGAGAGCATCGGGACATGGTGGGAGGGAAGGGGTTGGGGGGTGCAGCAGCAAGTATGGAGGGAGAGATCGCCATGGGAGGCTCTGGAGATCACAGGGATTTGCTTGTGGAGTGGGGGGATGTGTTCCTTCCCCTTCTGGCCCAGAAGAAGTGCCTGAAAAACACTTGCCTGCTGAATCTGGTAGCTCCCGCTTCCCTTTCCCTGTCAGGTTTCCTGAGCCCTGAGAAAACCAGCCCACAGCTATTAAATTCAAATGGCTCCAAAAATCTGAGGAAAGGAGCCACAGTTAAACCAGAAGTAGACGCGTTCGCAGTCAGTTGGTGTTGGGTTTCATATTTACCAATTTAAACTGCCGCGCCCCCCCCCCCCCCATTCCCTAGCCCTATCAGAGTAATCAGCCTGTGGTGCCTGGCCAGGGCAGCAGACGCATCAGGTCTGGCTGGATCGGCAGTCTGGTCAAAGTTGCCAACATTTAGGTGAACAGCCATTTTTAAAATAGGAAAATGTGGGATCCTTGATACTCCAAGACTTGGGCAGAGAAATGGCAGTTGGAGTTTAATCCGGACAAATGTGAGGTAATGCATTTTGGAAGGTCTAATGCAGGTGGGAGGTATGCGGTAAATGGCAGAACCCTTAGGAGTATTGACAGGCAGAGAGATCTGGGCGTACAGGTCCACAGGTCACTGAAAGTGGCAACGCAGGTGAATAAGGTAGTCAAGAAGGCATACGGCATGCTTGCCTTCATTGGTCGGGGCATAGAGTATAAAAATTGGCAAGTCATGTTGCAGCTGTATAGAACCTTAGTTAGGCCACACTTAGAATATTGCGTGCAATTCTGGTCGCCACACTACCAAAAGGACGTGGAGGCTTTGGAGAGGGTACAGAGGAGGTTTACCAGGATGTTGCCTGGTCTGGAGGGCATTAACTATGAGGAGAGGTTGGAAAAACTCTGATTGTTTTCACTGGAACGACGGAGGTGGAGGGGCGACATGATAGAGGTTTACAAAGTTATGAGCGGCATGGACAGAGTGGATAGTCAGAAGCTTTTTCCCAGGGTGGAAGAGTCAGTTACTAGGGGACATAGTTTAGTTTAGTTTAGAGATAGGTTTAAGGTGAGAGGGGCAAAGTTTAGAGGGGATGTGCGAGACAAGTTTTTTTACACAGAGGGTTGTGAGTGCCTGGAACTTTCTGCCAGGGGAGGTGGTGGAAGCAGATACGATAGCGACGTTTAAGAGACATCTTGACAAATCCACGAATAGGAAGGGAATAGAGGGATATGGGCCCCGGAAGTGCAGAAGGTGTTAGTTTAGGCAGGCATCAAGATCGGCGCAGGCTTGGAGGGCCGAATGGCCTGTTCCTGTGCTGTATTGTTCTTTGTTCCGCTAAATTTCTGTATCTGCTGGGGCAAAGTGGGTGAAGGTCTGGTCCATAATGATGGATAATCAAGATGGTGCCGAACTTAGCAAGTTGGTTAGTTCTTCATTCATTCATGGGGTGTGGGCATCGCTGGCAAACTCAGCATTTATTGCCCATCCTAATTGCCTTTGCGAAGGTGTTAGTGAGCCATCTTCTTGAACCACTGCAATCCATGTGGTGTAGGTACGCCCACAATGCTGTTAAGGGAGTTCCAGGATTTTGGCCCAGCGACAGTGTAGGAACGACAGTATAGTTCCAAGTGTGTGAGACTTGGAGGGGAACTTACAAGTAGTGGTGTTCCATGCGCCTGCTGCCCTTTTTCTTCTAGGTGGTAGAGGTCATGAGTTTGGAAGATGCTGTCAAAAGAGCCTTGGTGAATTGCTGCAGTGCATCTTGTAGATGGTACAAAAGCAAAATACTGTTAAAGTGGAAATCTGAAATAAAAACAGAAAGTGCTGGAAATACTCAGCAGGTCAGGCAGCATCTGTGGAGAGAGAAATGGGGTTAACATTTCAGGTCGATGACCCTTCTTCAGAACTGGGAAAACTTTTTCCAGACTTTTCAGCATAGTGGGTGTACCTATATGAACATAGGAACAGGAGTAGGCCATTCAGCATCTCGAGCCTGTCCCGCCATTCAATGAGATCATGGCTGATCCACGGCCTAACTCCATATACTTGCCTTTGGCCCATATCCCTTAATATCTTTGCTTAACAAAAATCTATCTCAGATTTAAAATTAACAACTGTTCAAGCTTCTACTGCTGTTTGTGGGAGAGAGTTCCAAACCTCTACAACCCTTTGCATGAACAAGTGCTTCCTAACATCTCTCCTGAATGGTCTGGTCCCAATCTTTAGACTATGCCCCCTAGTTTTAGAATCTCCAACCAGTGGAAATAGTTTATCTTTATCTAGCCTGTCTCTTCCTGTTAATATCTTGAAGACTTCGATCAGATCACCCCTTAACCTTCTAAATTCTGGTGCAAACATGCCTGATTTGTGTAATCTCTCCTTGTAACTTAACCCCTGTAGTCCAGGTTGCATTCCCTCCTTTATCCTTCCTAAGGTGTGGTGCCCAGAACTGCTCACAGTACTCCAAGTGGGGTCTAACCAGGGTTTTGTGCAGCTGCAGCATAACCTCTGTGTCTTTATACTCCAGTCCTCTGGATATAAAGGCTAGCATTCCATTAGCCTTTTTGATTATTTTCTGCACTTGCTTGTGGTATTTTAAAGAACTATGGACCTGAACCCCCAAGTCTCTTTGGACATCCACTGTACTTAACTTCTTCCCATTTAGAAAGTACCCTGCTCTATCCTTTTTATGTCCAAAATGGATAATCTCTCACTTGCCCACATTGAAATCCATCTGCCACAGTTTTGCCTACTCACCTAGTCTGTCAATATCTCTTTGCAATTTTATGCTATCATCTAGACTGTCTACAATGCTGCCTAACTTTGTATCATCAGCAAATTTGGATATATGAATTACTATGCTATCATCCAAGTCGTTAATGAATAATGTGAATAATTGAGGCCCCAACACAGATCCCTGCAGGACACCACTAGTCACATCCTGCCAATCGGAGTACTTACCCATTATCCCCACTCTCTGTCGCCTACCACTCAACCAACTTCCTAACCATGTCAATAATTTGCCCTCAACTCCATGGGCTTCTACCTTAGTTAATAGTATCTTATGTGGGACTTTATCAAATGTCTTCTGGAAGTCCATATAAATAACATCCATAGACATTCCCCTGTCCACTACCTTGGTCACCTCTTCAAAAATTCAGTGAGATTTGTCGGGCATGACCTTCCCGTCATGAATCCATGTTGGCTGTCCCTGATTAACTGAAATTTTCTAGGTGTTCAGTCACCCTATCCTTGATTATAGACTCCAGCAACTTGTCCACCATAGATGTCAGGCTAACTGGTTTATAATTTCCTTGGTTCCCCCTTTCAGCCTTCTTAAAAAGTGGAGTGACATGTGCAACTTTCCAATCCAGAGGGACCACTCCTGAATCTAGGGAGCTCTGAAAGACTATAGTTAGGGCATCTACACTGTGCTCCCCTACTTCCTTTAACACCCTCGGATGGAAACCGTCAGGTCCTGGGGATTTCTCACTCTTTAGTTCCATTAATTTCCTTGTTACTGATGTTTTACTTAATTGTATTAAGTCCCTGTCCCCTATCAGCTATTAATTTTTTCGGGACTTCCGGCAAGTTGAAGAAGGCATCACACCACCATCTTTTCAAGGGTGATTGAGAATGGGGAACAAATGTTGGATTTGCCAGCAATGCTCACATCCCATGAAAAGAATTCTTAAAAATGTGGCCAGTCCAGTTAAGTTTCTGGTCAATGGTGACCCCAGAAAGTTGATGGTGGGGGATTCAATGATGGTAAATGCTGTTGAATGTCAAGTGGAGATGGTCAGATTATCTCTTGTTGGAGATGGTCATTGCCTGGCATTTGTGTGGAGCAAATGTTGCTTGCCACTTATCAGCCCAAGCCTGAATGTTATCAAGGTCTTTCTACACGCAGGCACGGACTGCTTCATTTTCTGAGGAGTTGCAAATGGTACTGAGCACTGTCCAATAATCAGTAAACATCCTCACTTCTGAATTTGTGATATAGGGAAGGACATTGATGAAGTAGCTGAGGATGGTTGGGACTAGTACAGTACTCTGAGGAACTGCTGCAGTGCATTTCTGCCTGTAGTTACAATCTGCATTTGAATGTATTATGTTGTTGAGGCTGTGGTGTATTGAGGACTCTTATAGGCTTTGAGTATTGGGGTATACACCAAAATGTTAACAAAAAATGTATTCATAGCTATGATAATCACACTTGGACAATTTGCCCGAAGAACCTCATTACTGATGTTCAAATTTATTGAAAAGCAGTTTTTTTTTTTGGCTAATGCATTCCCAAGTGCAGCTCTTGATATGCTTGCTATTCTGATTGCAGTAGATGAGATATGGACTCTTTAAATTACTTTAATTATACATTTGAATGAAAAACAACACAATCATGAGAGGAGTTAATATATAATGGATCAGAGGAACTGTCACTGAGCATGGTTAAGCCAGGGACCTGAATGGTTTATTTAATGCAATGCTGTACATCAACTATGGCAAGCATTTCCCTGTGCTCTCTGAAACATTACCCCTCTACCTCCTATTGGCTAACTATGTCATTGAGGCAAATGGCAAGGTTAATAATTCCGTTACCGTGGTTACTGAGTATGATTTGGTCGTTTGGGAGCACCGATTGTGACAGAAAATTTCTGTAACAGAGCATGATGGTGTTTTATCCCTTTCCACTGTTTTTATTTACTGTGCTTGTATTGAATTAACAGCTTGAAGGTACCAGTTGTTTCAATGTGCGCACAGCCTCTTATCACCAGGGAGCTGTGGTTAAATTAAACCCAAAGGATTATTAAAAGGCCTTCCGGTTCTTTATATGCTATCAGGAATGTGATCAGTCTGCTTCAATGCAAGGATATTGTCCTCACTAAATCAAACAAAATATAAGAACAACCAATTTTCAGCTTTTGATCCTGCAAGGATGAGTGGTTGTTAGCCTGCTGTTCTTTTCTCCACTTTTTTTGTGAACATCAGAGTGAAGGATGTCAGCATGGAGAATGGAACATTTTCTATTTTAGACATTCAGTGTCAGCAGCAATCATTCCCAGGTCAGGGATAGCATGGCTATCCCTGTACACTGCCCAAATCAGGGTACTTCAACCTTAAAGAGGGGGCTCCCTACTGCATCAGTGTGACATTTTCATGTCCCATACCAGCCATACTACCTCTTGCATGGGATTGTTGATGTCAGTCCAAATTAGTGCTGAATTAACGAGTTTTTTTGTTTTTTGCCCATGCTCATTTGGAATCAGATTAAAATTGGCTGAAATTATTTCCTCCAATGCCCCTAGCAATGAGTAGAGAGAGGAGCCTTTCATCCTATCATTCTGGGCTGGATTTGGTGCAAGTTTGAGGTAAAAACCCAGTGCCTAACACAGTAAAATAAAATCCCCTCCCCACCACATCTCATTAAAGTCCCCATTTTTTGTGTGAACCTGGACATCAAATGTCAATAGACTATTTGTCAAAAGGGAGCAACACAGTCAAGAACAATTCTATCCTTGCCTTACATTCACACACACACTTTGCAGCAGGTTGACTGAACAGTAATCAGGCCTGGGAAACTGTCCAATTTCTACCCCCAACCACCTTGCTAGCCCAGGGGCATTGAGGGTAATTGTCATGTGTAGTTAAAATAAACTAGCCCAGTACAGAATAGAGATCAGGCTTGGGATCTTTTTCATTTATATAATCTCATTTCCAGACTGGGCATTACATTATCAACAGAGCCATGTTTTTGGCTGCCTAGGCCCCAAGCATTGAAATTCCCTAGCTAAACATCTCTGCATCTCCACCTATCTATCCTCCTTTAAGATGCTCCTTTAAACCTACTTCTTTAAACCTACTTCTTTAAACCTACTTCTTTAAACCTACTTCTTTAAACCTACTTCTTTAAACCTACTTCTTTAAACCTACTTCTTTAAACCTACTTCTTTAAACCTACTTCTTTGACCAAGTTTTTAACTTCTCACCTAGTGTATTCACTAAGAGCTAATCTTGCCAATCTCTTTACTTTCTAACTCACACCCCACCCACTACTGCTGACACTGTGGACTCTGCCAGTGGATCAGCTGTCACCGCCCATCTCTGCATCTCACTCCAGAATATCTGTTCGCTTGTGAACAAGGCCCTTGCCAACCATGAACCTATTGTGAATGATTGCATCGACATTGTGGCCTTGACAGAAACCTGGCTGAGAGATGATGAAGCCTCCCCACCTGATTGTACCTTCCACCACTTGTCTCGCCAAGACTGTTGTGTTGTTGCTGTGGCTTTCATCACCAAATCACACCTTAACCTGACCCCTTACACTTGTAGCACTTTCTCCTCCTTTGAATATCTCACCTTGTTCCACCCATCATAACTCTCATTAAAATCATTGTTCTGTGCTGCACGCCCAAGTATGCTTAAAAAAGAAATATTTTTGCCAAGATATCTTCACTACTTTTCTCCCTCTGGACCGAACAACTTCTCATCCTTGGTGATTTCATCCTCCATCTCAACTCATCCTGGCCATTCCCTCTGCTGGGGCCCCTCATCTCTGCTCCAAGGGACACAGACTTGAATGAATTTGACAAATAACCATTTTAGCCATTCACTACTGGATCTGACTACACCACATAAAGCACTATCAGGTCCTGCTGTTATCTGTCAAAACTGCTCACTATTCCAGGATCATCCTGGAATACAAAGATTACCCCTGGCTTCTTTCTGTACTGCAAACTGTCATCTTAAACACTGTCTCCTTCACCCTCAGCTCCAACAATACGGACGAGGAGCTCATGGACTTCTTTGTCACAAAGATTGGGTCCATCTGATTGACTGCTTCTGCTGCTTCCTTCCCATCCCCTATCCCACTGGGCCAAACTCCCTCTAAAGGTTTCCCCCCTGCCCTAGCCCTGAACTCTCATCTCTCTCTAGTTTCTCTCCTATCTCCCCTCATGCCTCCTCCGAGCTTATCTTATCCATGAAACCCACCTCCTACTCCATCGACAATTGACCACACCATCCTCCTCCAACACTTCTCCACTGTCATCCAGCTGGATGGGACTGCGCTCACTGGTTCCATTCTTATCTATCCAATCTTAGCCAGCTTATCACTTGCAGTGGCTTTTCCTCCCTCTACCACACCATTACCTCTGGTATTCCCCAAGGATTGATCCTTAGCTCACCTCCTATTTCTCATCTACATGCTGCCCCTCAGCGACATCATCCAAAAGTACAGTATTCGTTTACACATGTACGCTGATGACCCCCAGCTCTACCTCACTGCCACCTCTCTTGACTCCTCCATTATTGCTGAAATATCAGACATCTTGACCAACAACCAGTACTGAATGAGCAGAAATTTCCTGCAACTAAACATTGGGAAGACTGAAACCATTGTCTTTGGTTTTCCCCCCAAAAACACTCCTTTCCTTAGCTACTGACTCGATCTCTCTCCCTGGCAACTGTCTGAAGCTGAACCAGACTGTTCACCACCTTGACCCCGAGATGAGCTTCACTTCCATCACTAAGACCACATGTTTCCGCCTCTGTTATATCACCCATCTCAGTCCCTGCCTCAGCTCATCTGCTGCAGAAACCTTCATCCATGCCTTTGTTACCCCTAGACTTGGCTATTCCACCTTGGCCAGCCTCCCACATTCTGCACTCCACAAAGTTGAAGACATCTGAAACTCTACTGCCTGTGTCTTTACTTGCGCCGAGTCTCATTCCACTATCACCCCTGTGCTTGCTGACCTACATTGGCTTCCAGTCAGGCAACGCCCTGATTTTAAAATTCTCACCCTTGTTTTGAAGTCGCTTCATGGCCTCGCTATCTCTGTAACCTCCTTCAGCCTCATAACCCTTTGAGATATCTGTGCTCTTCCAATTCTGGTCTCTTGAGCATCGCAATTCATGGCTGTGCCTTCAGCTGCCTAGGCCCTAAGCTCGTGAATTCCTTCTCTGCCTCTCTTTCATCCTTTAAGATGCTCTTTAAAACCTAGCTCAAGCTTTTGGTCATTTACCCAAATATTGGCTTATGTGGCTTGGTGTCAAATTTTGCTTTATAACGCTCCTGTGAAGTGCCTGGGATGATTTATTATATTAAAGGTGCTATATAAATGCAAGTTGTACCAGAGTTTTCCCATTTTTATGGATTTAGAATACAATCGCGGAAGTTTCTTCCTCATTACATCTGATAAACACATCATATAAAGCAAAGAATATTTACAGAATTTGCCAGCATATCCTGTTCTGTATCAGCATTAGAAACTACTGCAAAAACGATGGTTCTTCTCCCTGCATTGTTCTTACTAATTCACAATTCCTCTCACCTCTTCCCTTTCCCCACCTCCTGTTACAGCTCTTGACATACTTGGTATTATGATTGCAGAGTTATTAACTTTGTATCCAATTTCATACTGTGATTGCATTATCAGTTGCCATTGACTCTGGGATATATTTGGCATCCGACCATGGAAATAACTGTCAACGTGACTTGGTCACCTCCAGGATGTGACAGATGCTCCTTGCCACAATGAAAACCCAGTCCTTATGAATTGTAGAATGATGCTTAATGGGTGACAGGGGTCTCCGTAGTACAATGAAAAAGAAGTTATAGTCATAGAGTCATTTACAGCATAGAATGAGGCCATTCAGCCCATTGAATCCATGCCAGCTCTCCACGAAGCTATTCAGTCAGTCCCACTCCCCCTTCGATCCCTGTGGTCCTGCAAGTCTCTTCTTCAAGTGGCCATCCAATTTCCTTCTGAAGTCATTGATCATCTCCACTTCCACCACCCTTGTGGGCAGGTCATTACCACCCACTGCGTAAAAAAAGTTCTTCCTCACATTCCCCCTGCATCTCTTGCCCATAAACTTCAATATATGTCCCCTAGTCCTTGTACCATTAGTTAATGGGAACAGTTTTTCCTTGTCTAACTTATCTAAACCTGTCATAATCTTGTAAATTTCTGTTAAATCTCCCCTCAATCTCCTTTGTTCTAAGGAGAAAACCCCCAGTTTTTCTAATCTAACCTTGTAACTAAAACCCCCCATCCCTGGAATCATTCTGGTATATCTCCTCTACACCCTGTCAAGGACCCTCACATCGTTTCTAAAGTGTGGTGACCAGAACTGGACACAATATCCATTTAGGGCCTAACCAAAGCTTTATAAATGTTGAGCATAACTTCCCTGCTTTTGTACTCAATGCCTCTATGTATGACGCCCAAGACCCCATATGCTTTACGAACCACTCTCTCATTATGTCCTGCCACTTTCAAAGATCGATGCACATGCACCCTCAGGTCCCTCTGTTCCTGCACACTCTTTAGAACTGTGCCATTAAGTATATATTGCCTCTCCCTATTCCTTCTGCCAAAATGCATCATCTCACATTTGTCAGTATTAAATTCCATCTGCCACCTCTCTGCCCATTCTGCTAGCCTATCTATGTCATGTCGCAGGTGGTTTATTTCATCCTCGCTGTTTGCCACACCTCCAAGTTACAACTTCCAATCTTGTATTATTTTTGGACATAGAGCAAACCTCGAATGGTTAAACTGTACTAGAGAGAAAGGCAATTTTGCTTTGTTCTAGAATAACCTTTATGAAGGTGCTGGATATAGTTAACATGGCCAAAAAAGTGAGTAAAAGAAAACTAAAAATGCTGGAATGCACAGTAGTGTCACCTGAAAAAGGAAAACCGATTAATGATTCAGATGGGGACCCAAAGCATTTTTCTGTTTCACACTTCAGTCATTCGCAGTTTTCCTTTTACGAGTAGCTTTATGTTTTATTTTTGGTTCAGTTGAGGGAAGTCAGTCAGCTGAGCACGATCAGTATGGTCAATTGACGGGATAGGAAACCATGTTGCACAGCCTTACGAGGGAGAAAGGAACTTCATTGAATTGCTGACTTTTCACAATTTTAAAACAAAGGGATTTGTCTTCATTAGAAAAGAACAAGGATGGAATACAACTCAATTTACTTGAAATATATATTATATATGATATAAATATTTGTTCAACTTCTGCACAGAAATCAGCCTTTTCCTGAAGTCCCCAGCATCACAGATGCCGGACTTCAGCCAATTCGATTCACTCCACGTGATATCAAGAAATGACTGGATACTGCAAAGGCTATGGGTCCTGACAATATTCTAGCAATAATACTGAAGATCTGTGCTCCAGAACTTGGCATGCTCCTACCCAAGCTGTTCCAGTGCAGCTGCAACACTGGCATCTACCCGGCAATGTGGAAAATTGCCCAGGAATGTCCTGTACCCAAAAAGCAGGACAAGTCCAACCAGGCCAATTACCACCCCATCAGTCTACTCACAATCATCAGTAAAGTGATGGAAGGTGTCATCAACAGTGCCATCAAGCAGCACTTGCTTAGCAATAACCTGCTCACTGATGCTCAGTTTGGGTTCCGCCAGGGCCACTCAGTTCCTGACCTCATTAAAGCCTTGGTTCAAACGTGGACAAAAGAGCTGAACTCAAGAGGTGAGGTGAGAGTGACTGCCCTTGACATCAAGGCAGCATTTGACCGAGTATGGCATCAAGGAGCCCCAGCAAAACTGAAGTCAATGGGAATCAGGGGGGAAACTCTCTGCTGGTTTGAGTCATACCTAGCGCAAAGATTGTGGTTGTTGGAGGGCTATCATCTGAGCTCCAGGACATCACTGCAGGAGTTCCTCAGGGTCGTGTCCTAGAGCCAATCATCTTCAGCTGCTTCATCAATGACCTTCAGTCACAAGGTCAGAAGTGGGGATGTTCGCTGTTGATTGCACAATGTTCAGCACCATTCGCGACTCTTCAGATACTGAAGCAGTCCGTGTAGAAATGCAGCAAGAGCTGGACAATATCCAGGCTTGGGCTGATAAGTGGCAAGTAACATTCATGCCACGCAGGTGCCAGGCAATGACCATCTCCAACAAGAGAGAATCTAACCATCTCCCCTTGACATTCAATGGCATTACCATCGCTGAATCCCCCACTATCAACATCCTAGGGGCTACCATTGACCAGAAACTGAACTGGAGTAGCCATATAAATACTGTGGGTACAAGAGCAGGTCAGAGGTGAGTAACTCTCCTCCTGACTCCCCAAAGCCTGTCCACCATCTACAAGGCACAAGTCAGGAGTGTGATGGAATATTCTCCACTTGCCTGGATTGGTGCAGCTCCAACAACACTCGCAGCTCAACACCGTCCAGAACAAAGCAGCCTGCCTGACTGGCACCCAATCCACAAACATTCACTCCCTCCGCCACCGACGCACAGTGGTAGCAGTGTGTACCATCTACAAGATGCACTGCAACAACGCACCAAGACTCCTTAGACAGCACCTTGCAAACCCGCAACCTCTATCAACTAGAAGGACAAGGGCAGCAAATGCATGGGAACACCAGTACTTGCAAATTCCGCTCTAAGTCACACAACATCCTGACTTGGAACTATATTGCCTTCACTGTCGCTGGGTCAAAATCCTGGAGCTCCCTTCCTAACAGCACTGTGGGTGTACCTACTTCACATAGACTGCAGCAGTTCAAGAAGGCAACTCACCACCACCTTCTCAAGGACAATTAAGGATGGGCAATGAATGCTGGCCTAGCCAGCAACGCCCACATCCCATGGATGAATTTTTTTTTAAAACTTCATCTTGGGAAACACGGGAGAGAAATAACTGAGACACAGTCCTTTTACAAGCTACACCCCTATTTTGACAACTTGTTCTCTTTGTCACCTCGGTTATATATAAACCCATGTGTACATGTCCTTTTCTCTCATTGTTTGATCATAGAATAGCTATACCACATAAAAAGGCCATTCGGCCCATTGAGTTTGTGCTGGCTCTCTGCAAGCCAAATCAGCTAGTCCCGCTCCTCCACCCTTTCCTCGCAACCCTGCAAATTTGTTTTATCTTCAGGTGCTTATCCAATTCACTTTTGAAAGCCACAGTTGAATGTGCTTCCACCACCCTCTCAGGCAGTGCATTCCAGATCCTAACCACTTGTTTGTAAAAAATGTTTTCTTATGTCACCTTTTTTTTGCCAATCGCTTTAAATCTGTATCCTCTGGTTCTCGACACCCTCCCGCCAAAAGGAGTAGTTTCTTTCTGTCTACTCTGTATAGTGGCGCAGTGGTTAGCACCGCAGCCTCACAGCTCCAGCGACCCGGGTTCAATTCTGGGTACTGCCTGTGTGGAGTTTGCAAGTTCTCCCTGTGTCTGCGTGGGTTTCCTCCGGGTGCTCCGGTTTCCTCCCACATGCCAAAGACTTGCAGGTTGATAGGTTAATTGACCATTATAAATTGCCCCTAGTATAGGTAGATGGTAAGGAAATATAGAGACAGGTGGGGATGTGGTAGGAATATGGGATTAGTGTAGGACTAGTATAAATGGGTGGTTGATGGTCGGCACAGACTCGGTGGGCCGAAGGGCCTGTTTCAGTGCTGTATCTCTAAACTAAACTAAACTAAGAAGCTTCGTGATTTGGACATGTCTGTCAAACCTCTTCTCAATCTTCTCTTGCCTAAAGAAAACAACCCCAGCTTCTCCAATCTTTCCACATAACCAAAGTCCCTCATCCACGGAACCTTTCTCATAAATCTTTTCAGGCCCCTCTCTAAAGCCTTCGCATCCTTCCTAAAGTGCAGTGTCCAGAATTGGACACAATACTGCAGTTGAGGCTGAACCATTGTTTTATAAAGGGTCATTATATGGTCACATTAGAAAAAGTAGGACATGTCTCCTTATTTTGAATCTTAATATAGCTGTGCCAGGTTTTTTTCTGCAAAGGTTTGTTTACTTGTTTGAAGACATGTTATAAATTTCCACGTGTCATCACTGCTTCAACCCAGATTGAGATGTGTTTTAATTTGTATTTGAGGTTTGGGTTGGCTGAGGCCTCCCACTAGTCAAAAAGCCTTGGACTTTGGTTAATGTTGGTACCCAATTTAAAATGCTGCACAGAAAGTCTTGGATCCTTTACAGTGTCCACCTTACAGTATTTACTACATCATTTTGCATTGTCATGTGATTTACACTGACATTAAAGCTAGATGTCAACCACCAAAACTAAAATAGAAAGCAAAGCAGGTCTCAGCTGGAATTGAAACGTCAGTGATGTTTTGAAAATTAAACTTCTTCGAAAATAAGCAGATTGTGCAAGAGTAAAACAAACACTCTCGATTGTATTGCTTCAAGCTCAGAAAAGGAAGTGTGTCACAGCTGTCTGATTTGTCAGAAGGCAATCTTCCTGGTACCAAAAGCTTCCCTCATTGCTCCCACACACAGATGGAATTCTTCAAAGTAACATGTTTCTAACACCAGGTCTTAAGAAAAATTTCAGCACTGGTATGGATTGACTTTCATCAGCATAGACCAATATTAATCAACCAAAACAAATTAGATCCATCAAGATATCCCAGACATTTGAAAAGGAGCAGCAGGATGAGGATCTGTTCAGTGAAAAGAATGATGAGCTTAAAACTCAACCAATTTATCGCTTTGAATCGCTACTGTTTGCTCTAGCCAAATAATTATGGAGCCATTCTTATGCACAGTGGGACTGAGGAAAAGAATGCAACCAAGGTGGTTGTATAAAAACGGAGAGTGTCCTAAAGCTTTCTTAATGCTTTGAGGAGTTATTACACAAGCTGTGTACTGTGACACAGTACTGAGTCATACAGCTCAGGGAAGCTTTCAGATTTCATCCCTAGTTTGTGCTGAGTTAGCTGGGCAGGTAATGGGGTGCTTGTTCCTAGTGCTGCCAAGATATGGAGGGCGTAGGGGAAATCATGCTGGGTTTATATTTCTGATCACTGTTCGGTGGCGGCTGATGGAAACATGTATAAATGTCATAGAGTTATACAGCACAGAAACAGGCCCTTCGGCCCATCGTGTCCATGCCGGCCATCAAGCACCTAACTATTCTAATCCCATTTTCCAGCACTTGGCCCGTCGCTATCGTGTGTTAATATGTTATATTATTACATAATATGTCCAGTGAGGTCAGGATCCGCTTGACAGTATTAACTTGCTATGTTTCATCTCTAGGACCCTGGGCTCACGTCTAGCTCAGACTGATAAAATGGAAACACCAGCCCCAGCCCCACCAGCTATATTTGGTCCTCTATGAGATGAATTTGGGTAGTTCCATTACCGTTTCTAATGGGCATGGGTCTACTGCACAAAATTGCTCTAACGATGCCAGTTGGTACTAAATTGGCATTCTTCCTTAGAGAGACCGTGAAAATGGATATGCTACAGTTTGGGGTGGGTCTGGGGGGTGGTGAGGGTCTGTTCCACTGGGATTAAAACAGAGCAGAGTGAGAAGAAACTTTATACAGGAGCTGGCTGAAGATTTCCTGATCTGGGATTCTTTGATGTCAATATTGGATATTCCAAAGAAGAACATGTTGCTTTCCCAAAGTCCACCAAATACATTAACATAAAATATAAATTACATGAAACACCTTGGATGCTATGATGTGTACATTGTGACCAATAACAGTGAGGTCACTGTTGTGTTGAATACTATGTTGTGGCACCTCAATGACAGATAGCAGTGATGGATAAATATTAGATGCATTCTGTGGAAGGAGCACTGTGTGTTCCAACATTGTGCTCTGTTTGGTGAGAACCCTGCAAGTGACATATGATCTGTTTTGGCACAATTTATGTCTTCACATTGTAGTTTGTAAACATACAAAAAATGGTACCCCAAACAATTTTTCATGATGTTAGTGATTTCTAAGGACATTATACAACCTGATTTTTGGAGTTACAAAAGATCTTCATGCCATTCAAATAGCCTCTGCATTTTGTCTTTGCTATGATTGTTGTTAATATGGAGGAAAATATCCTCATTTCTTGAATTAACTAAATTATTTTCCATAAAAGAAAGGTAGTGTTAGATTAGATGAAGGTTTCTCTCCAGAAAATTGACTGCATATTTTTAATGTGATGTCAGTGACATTTGAGAAGAATCATGAGGTATTTCTGCATGTTGGTACCAGGTTATCTACAGGGAAAAGAACTTTTGTCTTTAGTAGATTTCTGCATTATACCTACTTGAAATATTTCTCTTGAAATTTGTGTTAAGCTTCATGTAATACTATCATGTAATACTACCTTTCTTCTAAATACGTCTGACATACTAAGGAAGAACTTGCATTTATTTAGTGCCTTATTGAGTCTTCTCGCTGTCGCAGACTGTTTCATAGCCATGATTTATTCCTAAATGCAATCAATGTTGTTATGTAGACAAATGCAGCAGCCAATTTTCAGATGTCCAGGTCAAGGTTTATCAGCAGTAAATGAGATGAATGACAAAGTTAACCTATTTTTGGTGGTGTTGGATAACTGAGGAATGTTGATCAGGACACCGGGGAACCCTTGCTCCCTACGGATAATGTTGAGGAATATTTTATTCCGCATAAATAGGCAGATAGAGCCTTAGCTGAGGCAGATAGGGCCTTGGCTTAGAAAGACTGGGCTGCACTTTCTCTTGGCATGCACTCCAGCCTGCCCCTGAGACGCCCTTTGCCTTGACCCCAACTAGTTTTCCAGTCCAGGGTTATTACCATACAACGTACAAGAGGTAGGCTCCCTGGCCTGTATTGGGAGTCATGCAAATGTACAGGCAAAATTGTGCAGCAACAGGTGCTTGTGGCAAAATCATGTAACTTGTCGGTACTGCTATTTTTTAAATTAAGGAAAATCTGGTCTGAAGGGGTCTGTGCAGTGCTATGCTCTTGTAGTGCTTCCACAGGTTCCTCTTCTCGGCCAGTTCCAGAATGCCCTCTATCGACTTCTAAAATCCAGATCCTGTGACCTAATAGGCCCTTGTGCCCAGTGTTGTTGCAGTACAATGGTGGGAAGGCATAAGGCAGTGGGGCTTCCCACATTTATGTTTCGAAATGGAAGGTACAGATTCTTGGGTCACAGTTGGCCCACGGAATGCAGTGGAAAGGTGGGGAAGCAACCCAATGTGTCAGTTTTTTGCCTCCACCTGCCCCAGATTTGGGAGAGGCAGAAAGATTAGTCCACTGTTTCAACCAACAATGCCGTATGTCGTCCGTACTATACTAAAGGGTCACCCTGGGTTACGTGCTGAAATCCTGGACAAGGGCTTTAGCCTACTACCTCTGATTCAGGTGCAAGATTTGAACCCACAACCTTCTGATTCAGATGTAGAAGTGCAGGGTTTGAACTTGCTACCTTCTGACTCCGACAACAGTGCTACCAAATGAACAAAATTGCCAATCATTAGCAAAATATTCCAGAGATGTCTAATGACATGAAATGGTACTGCACTCTCAGCAATTAGCATCACTGTTTCTAGTTTGCCAGTTACTTCTTCATTGAGAGCTTAATGTATGTGATGACAGATAAACACTGTCAATTCCAACTTTCAGTGTCTTTTGATTCTTCCTCATTTGCTCTAATTCCATATGTAGAGTCATAGTCATAGGGAGATGAAACAGGCCCTTTGGCCCACCGAGTCTGTGCCCACCAACAACCACCTATTTATGCTAATCCTACATTAATCCCATATTCCCTACCACATCCCCACCATTCTCCTACCACCTACCTACACTAGGGGCAATTTACAATGGCCAATTTACCTATCAAGCTGCAAGTCTTTGGCTGTGGGAGGAAACCGAAGCACCCGGCGGAAACCCACGCGGTCACAGGGAGAACTTGCAAACTCCGCACAGGCAGTACCCAGAACCGCACCCGGGTCGCTGGAGCTGTAGGCTGCAGTGCTAACCACTGTGCTACTGTGCCTCCAGTTATTATTGTCAGCTGCAGAGTAAGGTCAAGTGAGGCATTAGCCTTTTAGGAAATTTATATCCATGCCTATCAATTGATCTCTTGCACTATAAGGATTTATTCTGGCCGACACATAGTTCTCTTATTGTTGTCAGCAGTTCTTCTCTCTGATCAAAAAAAAATGTTTGAATTATTCATTGGTTTTGGACTCATTAGAAAACATTGGGATCTTTTCCTACATTAAAGGCACAATATAAATGTAAGTTGTTGCTGCAATTCCTTCCAATGGAAATTTTCAAGGACCCAGTCAATGCTGTGAGGCACGTGTCTCAGTTCAGGGTCACCTGTTTGTTTAATTCATCCAGCAGATTGTGTGAATAGAGGGAGTGAGTCAATGGTTTACATGACAGCAGCATGTCTGAATAGGAGAGATATATTGGATGCGATAGAATTTTCCCATCCTTTTCCTATTTGTTGAAATGGCTACTAACCTTTTCACACTGGCCATTGTGTATAGAATTTTCCCTTAATTTCTCATCTGCTTTTACTTGACTTGAAGCTACTTTTATTTGTTTCTTTGTTTGTACTATTAGTTAGGATCTTAATTCTTTGTTCAATGAGTTCGAGGCATGTCCCCAGAACAAGGCTGTGTATACAACTGAGTGGAACAACTCTGTCCGACTAATCAGAGATTAAATTTGTTATGGGACAGTATCCAAGACACATTTCACCCACAGAATGACAGCACTAATAATCCATGGATTCTATTACAATATTAGCTAGGTGACCTCCTTCATCTGTACTTAACTTTGTCATCTTTTCTCTATATGGAAGTTAAGCTTCTTTCAAAAATGAGTAAAACCATATGCACAATTGATAGTCCAACATTCTTGCTCATATGCAAGTTTCAATGACTCTTACATAAAGTCGGAAACTGATTCAAATGGTTTGACAATGACAGGACATTTCTGGGTGTGTGATAACTCTGAAGAGTTTCGTAGAAAATTCCCAGACGTGAAATTACAATATATCAACAGTTCAGGACATCTCAATAACTGAAAGTCATGTGGAATTGGTGTCTTACTAATCTATTTCAACATTACCTACCACAAGTATAGCCAGTGTCCTATGATTTCAGTTCATATAATCGCAGAGTAGAATGGTACAACACAGAAGGAGGCTATTCAGCCCATCATACCTGTGCAAACTCTTTGAAAGGACTATCCAATTAGTCCCATTCCCCTGCCCTTTCCCCATAGCCCTGCAAATTTACCCTTTCAAGTATTTGTCCAATTTACTTTTGAAAGCTATGATTTGAGCTGTTTCCATTACCCTTTCGTGCAATTTATTCCACATCATCATAACTCACTGCAGAACTGAAGTTCCCACATCCATGGTACCATTCCAGTATTTCTCCTCTGCACCCTGTCAAAAGACTTTGACATCATTCTTAAAGTGTGTTGCCAGAATTGGACACAGTACTCCAACTGTGGCCTAACCTGTGATTTCCAAAGGTTTAGCATATCTTTCCTTTCCTTTCTTTTGTAATCTACACCTCTGTTTATAAAGCCAAGGATCCCATATGCTGTTTTAAGTTTTCTCAACTTTTCCTGCCACCATCCATGATTTGTGTACATACATGCCTAGGTCTCTCTGCACCCCCTTTAAAATCATACCATTAAATTTATATTACCTCTCCTCATTCTTCCTACAAAAACATATCACTTCACCGTTCTTTGTATCTGCCATGTGTCTGTCCATCTCACCAGTCTGTCTATGTCCTTCTGAAGTCTGTTACCACCCTCCTCACTGTTTTACTACATTTCTGAGTTTCATGTCATCTGCAAAATTTGAAATTATGCCCTGGATCCCCAAGACCAGGTCATTAATATATAGTTAGTTACAACGATAAAGTTTAATGACTGATAGAACTCTAATTGATCATGTAGTATTCCTTCACACGATCTGATTAAAATCAAAATGAAATCAATCCTTGCATGCTTTAAATCCATAGCAGTGCAGAATATGAATTAAGGTTATGCAGAAATGGCAGCTTCCAGTATTATTATGCTTTTGCACCAAGCAGAGCCTCACCTCCAATCCATTAGTCCCTTCTTTCCTTCTGTCCTCGCACCATTTCATCCTTTGTATAAACTCCCTTTGACCAGTTCTTCAGATTTGTCATGTCTTGCACCTGATCTCTGATAAAGCTGTAACTGAGCACTTTATGTCCTCCCATCCTTCACACTTCATTAAAGAACTTGTCCAAAATGTATCCTGTCTCATTCATCCTCCATCACTGTCCTAATTACCTACCCATCCCCCAAAGAATTGCATTGGAAATCTTCATCCAAAAATTCCTCCATGATCTGGTTGAACTCTATCTCTCCACTCTCCACCAGCCTTATATTCCCCTCTTAAGCTCAAGTGTCAACCTTGTTTCAGTAGTGGCACTCTTGCCTCTCAGATAGAAGCCTGTTGGTTCAAGTTTGACTCCAGAGACTTGAGCACTTTTTTTTTATTCATTCATGGGATGAGGGCGTCACTGGCCAGGCCAGCATTTATTGCCCATCCCTAATTGCCCTTGAGAAGGTGGTGACGAGCTGTCTTCTTGAGCGGCTGCAGTCCATGTAGGGTAGGTACACCCACAGTGCTGTTAGGAAGGGAGTTCCAGGATTTTGACCCAGCGACAGTGAAGGAATGGCGATGTAGTTCCAAGTCAGGATGGTGTGTGACTTGGAGGGGAACTTACAGGTGGTGGTGTTCCCGTGCATCTGCTGCCCTTGTCCTTCTAGTTGGTAGAGGTCGTGGGTTTGGAAGGAGCCTTGGTGCGTTGCTGCAGTGCATCTTGTAGATGGTACACACTGCTGCCACTATGCATCGGTGGTGGAGGGAGTAAATATTTGTGAATGGGGTGCCAATTAAGCGGGCTGCTTTGTCCTGGATGGTGTTGAACTTCCTGAGTGTTGTTGGAGCTGCACCCATCCAGGCAAGTGGAGAGAATTCCATCACACTCCTGACATGTGCCTTGTAGATGGTGGACAGGATTTGGGGAGTCAGGAGGTGTTATTCGCTGCAGGATTCCTCGCCTCTGACCTGCTCTTGTAGCCACGTATATTTATATGGCTACTCCAGTTCAGTTTCTGGTCAATGGTAGCCCCTAGGATGTTGATAGTGGTGGATTCAGCGATGGTAATGCCGTTGAATGTCATGGGGAGATGGTTAGATTCTCTCTTGTTGGAGATGGTCATTGCCTGGCACTGATGTGGCACGAATGTTACTTGCCAGTTATCAGCCCAAGCCTGGATATTGTCCAGGTCTTGCTGTATTTCTACACGGACTGCTTCGGTATCTGAGGAGTTGCGAATGGTGCTGAACGTTGTGCAATCATCAGTGAACATCCCCACTTCTGACCTTATGATTGAAGGAATGTCATTGATGAAGCAGCTGAAGATGGTTGGGCCTAGGACATTACCCTGAGGAACTCCTGCAGTGATGTCCTGGAGCTCAGATTATTGACCTCCAACAACCACAACCATCTTCCTTTGCGCTAGGTATGACTCCAAGCAGCGGAGAGTTTCCCCCTGATTCCCATTGACTTCAGTTTTGCTAGGGCTCCTTGATGCCATACTCGGTCAAATGCTGCCTTGATGTCAAAGGCATGCACTCTCAACTCACCTCTGGAGTTCAGCTGTTTGTCCATGTTTGAACCAAGGCTGTAATGAGGTCAGGAGCTGAGTGGCCCTGGCAGAACCCAAACTGAGCATCACTGAGCAGATTATTGCTAAGCAAGTGCCGCTTGATAGCACTATTGATGACACCTTCCATCATTTTACTGATGATTGAGAGCAGGCTGCTGGGACGGTAATTGGCCGGGTTGGACTTGTCCTGCTTTTTGTGTACAGGACATACCTGGGCAATTTTCCACATTGCAGGGTAGATGCCAGTGTTATAGCTGTACTGGAACAGCTAGGCTAGGGGCGTGGCAGCTTCTGGAGCACAGGTCTTCAGTACAATTGCCAGAATATTGTCAGGGCCCATAGCCTTACCAGTATCCAGTGCTTTCAGTCGTTTATTGATATCACGCGGAGTGAATCGAATTGGCTGAAGTCTGGCATCTGTGATGCTGGGGACTTCAGGAGGAGGCCGAGATGGATCATCAACTTGGCACTTCTGGCTGAAGATTGTTGCAAATGCAAGCTGATACTTCAGTGCAGTAATGAGGGAGTGCAGTGCTGTCTGAGGTGCCGTTTGTCGGCCCCTTCTGCCCTCTCAAGTAGATATAAAAGATCCATGACATTATTTGAAGAAGAGAAAGGGTGTTCTCCCTGGGTGGCCTGGTCAATAGTTATCTCTCAATCAACATCACTATGGTCATTATCTCACTGCTTGTACACCTTGCTGCACAGAAATTGATTGCTGCATTTCCTTCATTACAACAATGTTTACACTCCAAAAGTACTTAATTGGCTGTACAATGCTTTGGGACGTCCTGAGGTCATGAAAGGCGCTGTATAAATCCAAGACTTTCTTTTAAACTCACCATTCCTCTGATTCTGGCTATCTGCACATCCATGCCTGTACCCGGCCCCCTTCCCTTCAATCCACCAGGTGGCAGAACTTCCAGCTGTCTTCATCCTATTTTCTGGACAGCCTCTCTAAACCTCTCATCATGTCCACCTTTAAAAAAATCTTTTCTATCACTCAATCACGTAATCTGTCCCTCCTGGTCCAGCATGGTTCCTATTTGAGTTTTCATGCAGCATTTTCTTGAGGTTAAAGACAATATTTGAATGCATATTGTTGTTTGTGATGCTGGTCTGTACAGCCATGAGCCGCTCCTCCTGTCCTGCAGCCCTCCCTCTCTCACATGCATGCACACATACAATGGCAGTAATTTCCAGCTCCAAAAGTGCCACGCTGCACATTAATTCCACAAAACAGTATTTTTACTCTGCTGCAGAGTCAGATCAACACGTCCAAGGCCTGCACCTATATCAGTACTTCGTCGGTCAGCTCAAGCCAATACACTGCTCAAGAGATGAGAGTGAAGAGCAAAAGGGTTAGGAAGCAAAACTACAGCACTACTACCACAAGCAGCACTGTCCAACATGGCATCCAGGCCAAATCGACCAGCTAGATTAATCTCAATAGCATAGCCATGAATTGAACAAAACTTCCCATTCCAATGTCATGCTGTGTCTCTATTATTGTAACTGAATACCTGGACAGGTTCCAAGTTGCACAAGTGATTGGGCTTGGCCACAGCTGATGTAGAGGATATATCTGATACTAGAACTTTCAGAAGGGAGAATGAAAAGTAATTTATAATAACTGTTTTGCGTATAACATTGTGATGATGGTGTCACTTGTGAGGTATGCTATTTGCTATATGCAAGGGAAAGAATGGAGCCTTTTAGCCAGTTGTCCAATGACAATTTGCATGCGTGGGCTATCATCAGTCCATATATATTGACACCTTATGCTGCATGCAAATAGAAGAGAAACTGGATTCGAGTTTTGAGGGAAATACCAGCTTATGTTAGCAACCATGTTTGAAAAACTAAGCAACTATTAGTAATGAGAGACACCTACGCATATTCATATATGCATGTATATATAATTTCAAGTTTAAAAAATAGGAACGTGAAGGCAGAGAGGAAGTTCCACTCCAATTTGTTTTCATGCAAAGGCTGGCAGATATATCAGTTCCCAGAAAATGAAGGTCATTAAACTAAACCGTTTAAATTGATACATGATCCATTTCTTAGAAAAATGAAGGTTATGGTGAGAAGGCCACACGGGAGTTGAGATCTTGCAAAAGTGATTTGTTTGTTGGGTGATGTGGCCTTTTCATCTTAATATTTCTTGTATTCTTAATAAATTAGAATGAGTTCTTATATGTCCGCTTGTTCTGTTAGCTCCTTGGTTACGTATGTAGAATGTCACAAGTCATCTCTGCTGGGTGGAAATCTGCTTGAAAAGTCATCAACAGCTCAAGGTGCTTCATACTGACGTGTGCAGGTTGGAAAGCGTACTCAACCATTGATGCTATGGTTTGAGAGGTAGAACATGCAATGGTTGAAATCTGTGGAATGTAGAGCAAAATTCAAATATGATGCAAAGGTGAGATCAAGTGGGTTAAAAGGTCTTCATCCAAACCTATCTTATGAATTAATTAACATGAAAGATGCCAGTCTAGGTTGACTAGACCCCTTTTTTGTGGTTGGTATTTGACATTGGGTCAGTTTCCTTCAGTCCCATGCAATTAAAATAAAAAGTTTCATGAAATTAACCTGTTAACTTAAATCATTTACATTGTTAAACAACCCTGCTCAATAAGTAATTGTTCTAGTTTGACGTATATTCATCTTTCATCCTTTTGGTCACCTTTCTGGGTGGGAAAGCCTACTCTCCTTGAAAGACGTATGAGGCCCAATTTTAACTCTGTAAGGGGTGGGTTTTGAATGAGTTAAAATCTCACCCCATGATGTTTTCATACACTTGAGTGATCTATGCTTGGCAATTGTGCCGAATCACTGTGGCTTAGTAGATAGCTGTTTCACCTAGAGATCAGAAGGTTGTGCTTTCAAGCCCACTCTAGGATTTGAGCACATAATCTAGGTTAACACTTCATTTCTGTGCTCTGGGAGTTATTTGTTTGAGACATTAAATAAGAATGTCCATCTAACTGTTCTGGTGGATGTAAAGGATCCCATGGCAATATTCAAAGAAGAGCAGGGCGTTTTCATGATCATATCCTAACCAACATTCCTCCCTCAACTATCGTCATAAGAAGCAGATTATCTGGTTATTCATCTCTGTGTTTGTGGGAACTTATCCATAAATTGTCTGCAACCTTCACTTACTTGGCAAGTTTCTGCTTTCATCATCTGCTCATGCTCACCAGCTAGTTCTCAGATTTTTAAATCCACTTGCATGTTCCAAGTCATTTACCTGACAGTTTACATATGAAAGTTTTTGGATTTCAGAAGTCGTCGTCTTCTTTGGCCTCCTTGTCTCGAGAGACAATGGGTAAGCACCTGGAGGTGGTCAGTGGTTTGAAAGCAGCGCCTGGAGTGGCTATAAAGGCCAATTCTAGAGTGACAGACTCTTCCACAGGTGCTGCAGATAAAATTGGTTGTCGGGGCTGTTACACAATTGGCTCTCCCCTTGCGCTTCTGTCTTCTTTCCTGCCAACTGCTAAGTCTCTTCGACTCGCCACACTTTAGCCTCGCCTTTACGGCTGTCCGCCAGCTCTGGTGATCACTGGCAACTGACTCCCACAACTTGTGGTCAGTGTCACAGGACTTCATGTCACATTTGCAGACATCTTTAAAGCGGAGACATGGACGGCCAGTGGGTCTGATACCAGTGACGAGCTCGCTGTACAATGTGTCTTTGGGGATCCTGCCATCTTCCATGCGGCTGATATGGCCAAGCCATCTCAAGCGCCGCTGACTCAGTAGGGTGTATATGCTGGGGTTTTTGGCCGCCTCAAGGACTTCTGTGTTGGAGATAAGGTCTTGCCACCTGATGCCAAGGATTCTCCGGAGGCAGCAAAGATGGAATGAATTGAGACGTCGCTCTTGGCTGACATACGTTGTTCAGGCCTCACTGCCATAGAGCAAGGTACTGAGGACACAGGCTTGATGCACTCGGACTTTTGTGTTCCGTGTCAGTGCGCCATTTTCCCACACTCACTTGGCCAGTCTGAACATCGCAGTGGAAGCCTTTCCCATGCACTTGTTGATTTCTGCATCAAGAGACAGGTTACTGGTGATAGTTGAGCCCAGGTAGGTGAACTCTTGAACCACTTCCAGAGTGTGGTCGCCGATATTGATGGATGAAGCATTTCTGACGTCCTGTCCCATGATGTTCGTTTTCTTGAGGCTGATGGTTACGCCAAATTCGTTGCAGGCAGCCGCAATCCTGTTGATGAGTCTCTGCAGACACTCTTCAATGTGAGATGTTAATGCAGCATCGTCAGCAAAGAGGAGTTCCCTGATGAGGACTTTCCATACTTTGGTCTTCGCTCTTAGACGGGCAAGGTTGAGCAACCTGCCACCTGATCTTGTGTGGAGGAAAATTCCTTCTTCTGAAGACTTGAACACGTGTGAGAGCAGCAGGGAGAAGAAGATCCCAAACAGTGCAGGTGTGAGAACTCAGAAGTAATTCATTGGATATATGGTGCTTTGCGATGCCCTGATGCCGTCACTTACTAAGTATTTACATCCACATTCTTACTATTCTCTGGGTAAAGAAGTTTGCCTAAATTCCCCATTGGATCTATTAGTGACTATCTTATACCTATGGCCCCTAATTCTAGTTTTCCCCCATAAGTGGAAAAATCCTCTCTATGTCTACCCTATCAAATCCTGCATAATGTTAAAGACCACTATCAGGTCACCCCTCTCTTTTTTCTCGAGAAAAGAGCCCCAGACTGCAATATTTTCCAATGGATATAACCCCTCTCTTCTGCTATCATCCTTAGTAAATCTTTCCTGCGCCTTCTCCAGTGCCTTTTTATCCTTTGCATAATATGGAGATCAGAATTGTGCATCGTACTCTGAGTGGTCTAACCAAGATTCTATACAAATTTAACATAACTTCCCTGCTTTTCCATTCTATCCTTCTAGAAATGAACCCCAGTTCTTTGCTTTCATTTTTCACATCTTCGCTACTTTTAGTGATTTATATGTCTCTGCCCCCAGATCCCTCCGCTCCTTGAACCCATTTAGACATTTATTTTCCAAGGATTATGTGGCCTCCTTAGTCTTGCTACCTCACACTTATCTGTATTAAAGTTCATTTGTCAATTACATGCCCATTCTGCAAGTTTATTTATGTCTTTCCTGTACTTTGTCTCGGTCTTCCTCAGGATTAGCTATACCCACCACCCACCCCTCCAATTCCAATTTTAGCCTTTTCAGGTTCATGGTATGTGTACGTTGGAGCTCTCTTACATTAGGAATTCAGAATAAGGTTGCCTTTCAATTTAATTCCAGTTAGTTATACCACAACAAAAATATTGTCGTTTATATTTGTACCACACATTTTCTATTTATGGTTTTATAGTTTTAGATTTTCAAAACAAAGGAGAAAAAAAATGGAACAGTCAACATATTATCAAATTCTAATGAATTGGGTCAACCAATGCTACAGACATGATGCAAATATCCAATAACTTCTGCAAATTCTCAACTTTGCATAAAAACGGAGTCACAAATCAGAGGTTGATATCCCTCTAGTTGTGTAACAACGCAGGGAAATGAGAGGACCCAGGTGCCGAGGAGGTGGATGGGGGAGTGGAGTGTGAGTGTTACCGAAACACAGAAGGGTACTTAGCTTCGTAAATATGATTGGAAAATGTATAGGAGAAATTGCACATTTTAAACAAAGAGAAAGAAACAAAGCATTAGAGTCTGTTTAACTAGTGTGCAATGAGTAGCTGAGCTGTAGAGACCAAGATGCCTCTATGTTCAGCAAATTGTTGGTTGTAATTAATGGACCTCAGCCACAGGAGTGGTAGGATTGGTGCAACTGACCTCAGTACCCCTTGGCTTAGGGAGCACAGCATAGAACAGGATCACCACTCTTGACTGCTGCTGAGTAACCCTCAGCAGAAATGTGCATGCATGTGGAGACATGGTGAGGGTCAGATCAGGCTCATCTCTAACGCGCTCTCATGTCAAATAGACCATTGACACTCAGTGCTGTCAACACTCAGTGTCTGGGCTTGTGCATAAACAACCATCACTTGGGCTTAGACCCAAACCATAGCAAGGAATTAATACCTTCAGAAGGATGGGGAAGGAATTGACAGGGGGAAAAAAAGAATCAAAAAATACCTTTACTCTGCAATTGCATTTCCTGAAATCATCATAAGGTGAAGCTCCCTGTTACTGTAAATAAAACTTCAAATGCTTACCTTATTACTGCAGCGGCTAAGTATGGTTTGATCTGTGATCCTAATAAATTAATCATTTGATGTAAAGTGATTTGCTTCAATCAGGTTTTGGGTATAGTAAGAGTGAAAGAGGTTAGAGCAGTAGAATTCTCTGTTTGTAGGTGTCCATCTAAAATAATAACATACTTGCGTTTTTATATCTCCTTGTCACACTCTCAGCTTTTCACACAATTAATTACTTTTCGTATGTATTGTTGGGTCAGGAAACAAAGCAGCAATTCTGTGCCAGTGATGCTGCATAAACAGAAAGAAGATCTGAAACCAGTTGATCAGATTTTTATTTTTAATGATATTGGTTCAGGGAGAACCCTCTGCTTTTCTTCAAGCCGTGCCTTGGGATCAGGTTTTCTGCATAATGGAGAATTTTATGTTTGTGAGCAGGATTTTTATATAGAAAATGGTACTTGTGCTGGAACAGTATTTGGGAGGGGAGGAATTGGTACCATGGTAATCTTGTTCTAACTATGTGCAGTTCTTAGTCAAGGTATGGGTTAAAGCACAAGGTGTGCTGTTAATAAACCTATGAGAGTCCCTATTATTCAACATACTCGAGTTCAGCATTTACTGTGTCTGATTATATGAAGTTTGTTTGCTTAGCATGACTGATTAAAAAGAGCATGACTACCATGATGTCATGATTGAGCTGCAGCACTGGTGTACACTTAATTTTTTTTTGGGATGTGTTTGTTCAGTTCAGGCAGGGCCCAACAAGAATGAAACAAAAGGTCTGAAGTTGAAAAGAGGGTCCATTTTATTTGGTGCATTATAGGACACATATCTCAAGCATGTGGCAGTGTTGACGTCGTAAAGGAGCTTGCAACTTGTTTATCACTGCTGTGGTTGTAAGAGAGCATAGAAATAGAGCATGAGGGGAGAATTTGTTGGGGTGTCAGTGAATATTGCCAAATCATATGTTGGCATAAAAGAAAAAAGAAAGGCCTTTCATGACTTCAGAAGGTTTCCAAAGTGCTTTACAGCCACTGAAGTAATTTGAAGTGCAGTCACTGTTGTAATGTAGGGAAACGCACCAACCATTTTACGCACCCCAAAAAGCGATGAATAAATTAGAATTAGAATTAGAACATTACAGCGCAGTACAGGCCCTTCGGCCCTCGATGTTGCGCCGACCTGTGAAACCATCTGACCTACACTATTCCATTTTCATCCATATGTCTATCCAATGACCACTTAAATGCCCTTAAAGTTGGCGAATCTACTACTGCTGCAGGCAGGGCGTTCCACGCCCTTACTCCTCTCTGAGTAAAGAAACTACCTCTCACATCTGTCCTATATCTATCACCCCTCAACTTGAAGCTATGTCCCCTCGTGTTTGCCATCACCATCCGAGGAAAAAGACGCTCACTATCCACCCTATCTAACCCTCTGATTATCTTATATGTCTCTATTAAGTCACCTCTCCTCCTCCTTCTCTCCAACGAAAACAACCTCAAGTCCCTCAGCCTTTCCTCGTAAGACCTTCCCTCCATACCAGGCAACATCCTGGTAAATCTCCTCTGCACCCTTTCCAAAGCTTCCACATCCTTCCTATAATGCGGTGACCAGAACTGCACGCAATACTCCAGGTGCGGTCTCACCAGAGTTTTGTACAGCTGCAGCATGACCTCGTGGCTCCGAAACTCGATCCCCCTACTAATAAAAGCTAACACACCATATGCCTTCTTAACAGCCCTATTAACCTGGGTAGCAACTTTCAGGGATTTATGCACCTGGACACCAAGATCTCTCTGTTCATCTACACTACCAAGAATCTTCCCATTAGCCCAGTACTCTGCATTCCTGTTACTCCTTACAAAGTGAATCACCTCACACTTTTCCGCATTAAACTCCATTTGCCATCTCTCAGCCCAGCTCTGCAGCCTATCTATGTCCCTCTGTACCCTACAACATCCTTCGGCACTATCCACAACTCCACCGACCTTAGTGTCATCTGCAAATTTACTAACCCACCCTTCTACACCCTCTTCCAGGTCATTTATAAAAATGACAAACAGCAGTGGCCCCAAAACAGATCCTTGCGGTACACCACTAGTAACTAAACTCCAGGATGAACATTTGCCATCAACCACCACCCTCTGTCTTCTTTCAGCTAGCCAATTTCTGATCCAAAGCTCTAAATCACCTTCAACCCCATACTTCCGTATTTTCTGCAATAGCCTACCGTGGGGAACCTTATCAAACGCCTTACTGAAATCCATATACACCACATCCACTGCTTTACCCTCATCCACCTGTTTGGTCACCTTCTCGAAAAACTCAATAAGGTTTGTGAGGCACGACCTACCCGTCACAAAACCGTGCTGACTATCGCTAATGAACTTATTCTTTTCAAGATGATTATAAATCCTGTCTCTTATAACCTTTTCCAACATTTTACCCACAACCGAAGTAAGGCTCACAGATCTATAATTACCAGGGCTGTCTCTACTCCCCTTCTTGAACAAGGAGACAACATTTGCTATCCTCCAGTCTTCCGGCACTATTCCTGTCGACAATGACGACATAAAGATCAAGGACAAAGGCTCTGCAATCTCCTCCCTAGCTTCCCAGAGAATCCTAGGATAAATCCCATCTGGCCCAGGGGACTTATCTATTTTCACACTTTCCAAAATTGATAACACCTCCTCCTTGTGAACCTCAATCCCATCTAGTCTAGTAGCCTGAATCTCAGTATTCTCCTCAACAACATTTTCTTTCTCTACTGTAAATACTGACGCAAAATATTCATTTAACACTTCCCCTATCTCCTCTGATTCCACACACAACTTCCCACTACAATCCTTGATTGGCCCTAATCTAACTCTAGTCATTCTTTTATTCCTGATATACCTATAGAAAGCCTTAGGGTTTTCTCTGATCCTATCCGCCAATGACTTCTCGTGTCCTCTCCTTGCTCTTCTTAGCTCTCCCTTTAGATCCTTCCTGACTAGCTTGTAGCTCTCAAGCGCCCTAACTGAGCCTTCACGTCTCATTCTAACATAAGCCTTCTTCTTCCTCTTGACAAGCGCTTCAACTTCTTTAGTAAACCACGGCTCCCTCGCTCGACAACTTCCTCCCTGCCTCACAGGTACATACTTATCAAGGACACGCAGTAGCTGCTCCTTGAATAAGCTCCACATTTCGATTGTTCCCATCCCCTGCAGTTTCCTTCCCCATCCTACGCATCCTAAATCTTGCCTAATCGCATCATAATTTCCTTTCCCCCAGCTATAATTTTTGCCCTGCGGTATATACCTGTCCCTGCCCATCGCTAAGGTAAACCTAACCGAATTGTGATCACTATCACCAAAGTGCTCACCTACATCTAAATCTAACACCTGGCCGGGTTCATTACCCAGTACCAAATCCAATGTGGCATCGCCCCTGGTTGACCTGTCTACATACTGTGTCAGAAAACCCTCCTGCACACACTGGACAAAAACTGACCCATCTAAAGTACTCAATAAATGACGAGATCATCTGATTTCGGTGTTTGTTAAGGGATATTTGTCGGCCGGGGCACCGGGAGAACTCCCCTGCTCCTCTTCACATAGTGCTGTGGAGTGTTTTACTTCCACCTGAAAGGGCAGGCTGGGCCTAGGTTTAATGTCTTATCTGAAAGCCGGCACCTTTGAAACTGCAGCGCTTCCTCAGTACTGCACTGAAGTGTCAGCCCAGATTATGTGCTCATGGAGAGGAACTTGAACCTTTCGTCCTCTGACTCTGAAACGATAGAACCTGATTGAATTTTTTGAAGAGTTGACTAAAGTAGTGGACAGAGGAATGTCTATGGATGTTATTTCCTATGGACTTCCAGAAGACATTTGATAAAGTCCCTCAGAAAAGACTGTTAGCTAAAATTGAAACTCATGGAAGTGAAGGCAAGTTATTAACCTGGTTCGGAAATTGACTGCTAGCTGGAGACAAAGTGTCGGGATAATGGGCAGGATTTTCCCGCCAATTTTCTAATTGGCAGGAATTGACTAGTGGTGTCCCCACAAGGATCTGTGTCGAGGCCTCCAATGTTCACAGCATTTATTAAAGACTTAGATGTTGGGATAGAAAGCCACATATCCAAATTTGCCAATGGCATAAAGATAAGCATAACATCACGAAGAGACGTTGATAGATTAAGTGAATGGTCAAAACTGTGGCAAATGGATATCAATGTCGGCAAATGTGAGGTCATCCACTTTGAACCTAAGAAGGTTAGAACTGAGTATTTTCTAAATGGTAAAAAGCTAGAAATAGTGGGGGTCCAAAGAGATTTGGGGCCCAGAGAACACAGACCTTGAACATGTCATGAACAGTTACAGAAAATAATGAAACAGGCTAACAGAATGCTGGCCTTTATATCCAGAGTACCTGAATTCAAGGGGTAGAAGTCATGCTTCAGCTATACAAAGCCCTGATTAGACCACAACTGGATACCGTGAGCAGTTCTGGGCACCACACCTTCGGAAGGATATATTGGCCTTGCAGGGAACGCAGTGTAGATTTACCAGAATTCTACCTGGACTCCAAGGGTTAAGTTACAAGGAGAGATTACACAAGCTAGGGTTGTATTCCCTTGAATTTAGAATGTTAAGGGGTGATTTGATCAACGTTTCAAGTTAGGGTAGGTAGAAAGAAGCTGTATCTGCTGGTTGGGGTGTCTAGGACCAGGGCACATAGTCAAAAAATTAGAACCAAACCTTTCAGGAGTGAAGTTAAGAATCACTTCTACAAATAAAAGGTAGTTGAAGTTTGGAACTCTCTTCCGCAATTGGAAATTGCTGCTAGATCAACTATTAATTTTAAATCTGAGGTTGATAATTTTTTTTGTAGGTATTAATGGATGTGGGCAAAGGCAGTTATGTGGACTGGAATTTTACACTGCATCAGTGGCCCTACCACTAAAAAGTCAGGGTAAGCCGGCCTCCGCCAGCCACTCTGTAGTTTTGTGTGGCCCAGGCCCTTAATTGCAAGAGGTCGGGCCTTCCACCCCTCTGAGACAGGAAGTCCCGTCTCCAAGTGCTGCCAGCATGTCTGAGGGTCTGCAGCTTTTCATTCCCAGCAGAGCCACCGGGAGGATGGCCACTGCTGGGACTGCATCCACCGAGAGTAGCTGTGATGGATGTCGCCCTTCAAAAAGGTAAGTGGGGTTTGCGCCTCGTGGGTGAACTCTGGGCCTTGTTGAAGGCAGTGGGGGTTGGACCTCGGGATGGGGGGTAGTTTTATTGAGGGTGGCATGTGCTGCTGGGGAGGCTCTCTGGGGGGTATACAGGGTGCCTGACCAACCTCGCCCCATCCCAGCCCAGCCCCATCCCAGCCTGCAAGGATACTGCCTCAGTATTACTGGACAGCATCCTCAGGTGCTGAAGTGCCTGTCCACCACTGGTAAGATACCAGCGGCAGCAGGAGGAGGCCCTTAAGTTGCAATTAATTGGCCACTTGGGGCCTCAATTGCCCTGTGGCTGGCAGGCCGTTTGCCGCCTCCCACCCACTGTAAAATAGCTGTGGAGGTGGTTAGGCGACTGGACCAACAACCCCGCTTCCCACGATTTTATGTTCCCCTCGTCTCCCAGCCCGCTCCCAGAGTTGCGTAAAATTCCAGCAATGGAGTTAGTTCGCAGATCAGCTATGATCTCATTGAATGGCAGAACAGGCTCAAGGGGCAAAATGGCCAACTCCTGTTTCCATGTGCTTATGTTCCTGTGATAGTGCTGTATTGAGTCAAGGCTGGCACAATGATTGTAAAGTTGCACTCTATCCTTGAACAATCTGCATCCAAAGTAAATCATGTTTTGCAATGTTTTGGAGGCAACCCATACTTATTGTCAAGTTGTGGAAATAGGTTGTGTGCATTTATTCACCCAAGTAATGGAAGCAAAAGCACTATGCCCTCTCAATCCTATAAGCTATGAAAAAAAGTTAGAAACTAAATGTTGCTCCTTACCACCCTCACAATAGCACCGATAGCAACCTCAGCTATCATTTTTTGCTTTGGATATATGAGAAGGTTACGTTTTAAGGAACAAGGACATCACATGCTAAGGGGTATCTTTGTTAATCTTTGCTACACATCCAGGTTTCAGTGTCTGCCTGAAGATCAGTTCTGTCTCTAACAAGGAACCAGTCTATATCATCTGTGGAAGTAGTCTTTGAGCTGTTGCCTATGAATTCCAGCAACAACAGTTAATATGGTAATAGGTGGTTCTTCTGCTTCAGAAGTAGTACAAACCTTGACAAAATACCAATTTATTTGAGTTAATAACTTCTTGGCACCACTAATTGTGTATGACTTTGGGAAAAAAGATCATCTTTGGTGTTTTGACTCTTTATTGTCAATTACCAAGATTTATAAATTAATTTCAGTCTCATAATAGAGCAAGATCCTGATTGTAGCCCTCCTCACAGTTCACTCACAAACATTTTTCAGATATAAGCTACACAAATAGTTTTTTAAACTTCATTTTATTAGGATAGATGGTAAATATGTGGCTGTCTAATGACAGTGATTTTATCCCATGTAATACACAGAGCATTATTCTGCTGTTGAGGCACTTCACTTTTTTCCCAGGCCTGTCCCTTTAATACCACAAAGTTGAATGATTGTAAATGAGAGATCTTGAGATCAATAAAGTTTAATTTCTGTTATTAAGGTCAATCTGCAAATTTCCCTCACCAGCAGCAAATAATCTGTATTTGACCCCTGCATACCTTCAGGTACAAAAAGTAATCACAAAGGCTAATAGAATGTTGACCTTTATCGCAAAAGGGTTAGAATACAATGGGGAGGAAATAATGCTTCATTTGTTGCAGAGACTTGACCAGACTTCATCTGAAATATTGGGTTCACTTGTGGGCCTTTTAGATATACCAAATAATACTGGGGTTTAAAGATCTAAATTATGAGGACAGATTACTTAAATTTGGGTTAGATTCTCTTGAGTTTAGATGGTTGAGGGGAGAACTTAATCAGGGTATTTAAAATGACAAAAAGATTCAACAGAGTAGATTCAGGGTATCTATTTGCTCTGGTGGGGAATCCAGAACAAGGAGACACAATCTTAAAATTCAGGAATGAAATCAGGAAGCACCTTTTCACACAAAGTGTAGCATTAAGCTGGAAAACTCTTCTCTCGAAAGGCTGTGATGCTGGGTCAGTTGACACTTTCAGGACTGAAATGGACAGATTTTTGTTAGGCAAGGGTATCAAGGGATATGCATCAAACACAGGTAACTGGAGCAGAGGTACAGGTCAGCCAAGATCTAACTGAATAGTGGAACAAGCTCAAGGGGCTGAATGGCCTACTGGTCTTCCTACGTTCCTTTTGAAATGGTTGTTGGATGCTCTCAAAACTCATGTGCACACTTGTAATTAAATTTAGTTTCTGAAGTGAAAAGTTCTAACACGTACATCTACTTCCAAGGACAAAACTTTGGATGTTATTTACAGTTTTTTTTAAAGAAATCAAGAAGCTCGTTGTTGGCCCGTTTTGCTATGGCACTGTCAGGTGCAGCACTAAGCCACACAAGCCAGAGGTGACGAGTTTAATTAGTAGCTTGTGATGAGGCAGCTAAATTAAGTTCGTTGGAGCTCTGCAATTGGCCTCAGCACTACTAGGCCAGGAAGGAAATATTAGTCCAATCACTATCCATTGATTCCCTGGGCAATGCATGGATGTGGCAGTTGGTTGAATACAGAAGCAGACTTGGCTGTGGTCGCCTTTTTGAGATGAATACCCTGCTGACACTTCTTGTCCAGCTTCAATTATCCATCTTTCCAATGAAACTTTTAACTGAGGGCCTATCTGCCTGTTTAAATGGAAGTAAAAGATCGCATGACAGTTTTTCAAAGAGGAGTTAGGGGTTTTCCGGTGTCGGAGCCAATATTCATCCTCGTAGCCAGTGTCATCGAATCAGATTGACTAGACGTACATGTCAGTTGTCATGCAAATTGGCTGCTGCGTTTTCCTATGAAATAAGTGACTACACTTCAAAAAAAAAAACTCATTGTTTGGGACATCCTGGGCACGTGAATAGTACAAACTTGTTTGCTAGTATATGAAGTAGAGCCAATTGGATGACATATTGGAAGAATTCCAATGACCCCGGAACTGAGCGCCAGCAAAGTCAAGGGACATGAGAGAGTTATGAGATAAGTTGCAGTTCTGAGTGCTGTCAATAGTTACTCAGAGTGAAAAAATTTTTTAAATTGTAACAAAATGACTTAAGTCTCCCTCCAAATGAGTGGAACTTGAGTCTGTCTGTGGTGGGTGGTCTCAAAGCCAGAAGTGGTCTGGGCCTCAAAAGAATGATCTGGAATCATTCTGGAAACCTCCTTAAACTGGAGCAGGCTGCATCTCGTTCCTGTGTTCTGACAGACCAGTGTGAACAAGAGATTCTGAATGATGGACATAGCAGAGCAGGTTTGGTGACCTTTCTCATTCTTGAACCTGGCCTTACACAGTCTTAATGTGTCCCACTATTTCTGCCTCAGCTGTATATGAGCTTGTGTGTTTCAGAAGGACAAGAGTTGTTTTTCTGAAGCAAAACAAAGGTTTATGCAAATGATATGCCAGCAATCACTTCTTGAATGTTAATGAGGAAAAATGTGCAAATTAAGTCAGTTAAGCCTACACAGGATGTTTGTGGTTCATAGATTAATAATTTATTTGGCTATTTCATTTGTTTATCCCATCACCTCTCCTTCAGATACTTTGGTGCCTGTTGCGCAGGTGGTCAAACAGCTTGCTCAGAGATCTCTCAATGTCATCCTTATGGCATTCATTAAGAAAATCATGAAGATGGCCCAGGTGACTCTCATTCTGACTGTTCTTTCGCTGCCTCTCTCCCTAGTAATGCAGCTGAGGTTGGGAACCAGCCAGAGACAAATCAGGGGGCAAACTCACATCACTCTGAGCCAACACCATGTTAAAATGATTGCCCTGTCCCTCCTCCATTTCTTCTTACCCTCTCTTTAAGCAGTAACTCATGCTAGCAAACAGTTCATGAGCGAATGTTTATTTGAGCGAAGGTTATTTGAGCAAGGGAGGCCTCCCAACTGAGCCAAATTTCTTCCCTCATCTGATCTTGTCTGGTATTTGAAGATGATGACTGCAGGTGGGCAGGTGGCCATTTTACAAACCCACCTCAGGAGTGATGGGCATTGTATTAGGCCTGATTCCAGGAATCTCCCAGCTTCTGGAGAAGAATTATATGGAATTACATAGAATCTGCAGCACAAAAACCGATCATTCAACCCAAATGGTCTAAACCAGTTTATACACAGCAACAACAACTTGCATTTCTGTAGCACTTTTAAAGTAGTAAAAGGTCCCAAGGCATTATCAAACAAAAAATTGACACTAAGCCACAAAGAGGTATGAGCTGTGGGTCTATGAGCACAGGGGTGATGGATGAACAGGACTTCATGTGAGTTAGGACACAGGCAGTTTTGATTGACCTCAAGTTTATGGAGGGTAGAATGTAGAAGGTTGGTCAGGAGTGTATTGGAATAGTCAAGTTTAGAAGTAACATGCATGGATGAGGATTTCAGCAGTAGATGAGCTGAGGAGGGGCGGAGTTGGGCAACGGCATGGAAGTGAAGGTAGGTAGTTTTGGTGAGGGAACAGATGCATAATCAAAAGCTGAAGCCAAGATCACACACGACACCGAGGTTGCGAACAGCCTGGTTCAACCTCAGACAGTTGCCAGGGATAGGAATAGAGTTGGCATTTAGGGAATTGAGTTTGCGGTGGGGACCAAACATGGTGGTTTTCGTCTTCCCAATATTTAATTGGAAGAAATTTTTGCTCATCAAGTACTAGATGTCAGACAAGCACTATGACAATCAGAGAAAGGGGGAGGGTTGATGGAGGTCGTGGTGAGATAGAGATGGCTATTTATGTGGAACCTGACACTGTTTTCAGATGTAGAGAGTGGGCAGCATGTAGATGAAAATTAGGAGGGAGCCAAGAATAGACCTTTGGGGGTTCCAGACGTAATGGTGCAGCAGCAGGAAGAGAAACCATTGCAGGTGATTTTCTGGCTACTGTCTGGATAGAGTCCATATGAGCCTCCTCCCACTCTATAGCCTCTGGTCACCCTGTCTCATTATTCCTCTTTTCCCTTCTCATTTTGGCATCAAGCCTTCCATTAAATGGATCAATGATACCTACTTCAACTGGTCCATATGGCAGCAAGTTCCACATTTTTACTGCTCTCTGTGAAGAAGTTGCTCCTGAATTCTTTATTTGACCTGTTAGTAGCAATCTTATATTTAGGCCCCATTGTCTTGGTCTCACAAGTGAAAGCAATTTCTCTACATCCGACCTATCAGACCCCTTCAGAATTTTAAAGAGCTCTGTCAGGTCTCCTCGTAGTCTTCTCTTTTCTAAAGCAAAGAGCTCCAGTCTGCTCAATCTATCCTAATAGTTAGAACCTGTCAATGCTGATAACGTTCTTGTAAATCATTTCTGTACCTTCTGTAGTGCATTTTGCAGTATAGAAACCACAACTGCACACGCTACTCCCAAGGGTGCTCAAATCAGAGTTCTATATAAATTAAGCATTACTTGATTGCTTTTGTATTTATTTCTCTGGAAATGCATCCCAGTACTCTGCACTCTCTACATCCTGATCAATTTGTGTTGCTACTTTGAGTGTTTTATGTATCTGTATGCCCGTATCTCTTTGTTCCTCTAGCCCATTTAGCTTCTTAACTTCCACGGAATAAGTGGCCTCCTTATTTTTCCTATCAAAATGAACCATCACACACTTCTACATTGAATTTAATTTGCCATTTGTGCATCCATTCTCCAAGGCTATTTAAAATTTCCTATCTTTTGGGTCAGTCTTCCACATCGTCTATACCCCCAATTTGGTATCATCTGCAAATTTCTGCACCATACCTTTCCTGAGTTCAAATTATTTATGCATTTGGTAAACAACAGTGTTCTCACCATGGATCCCATAACTTTTACCCTCTCTTTTCTATATTATAGCCATATTCAGTATATACTTTAAAAGTTAGCAGGGCTATGTGGAAGTGGGACTAATTGGACAGCTCTTTTAAAGAACCAGCAGAGGCATGATGGACCCAATGGTGCCCTCCTGTGTTTAAGACACTATGCTTCTATTTCAATCCATTCTGCTACCTGGCCCCTGATCTCACATGCCCTAATCCGTTGTCATGAGTCTCTTACGTGGCACCTTATCAAAGGGCTTCTGAAAGTCCATGTATACCACATCCATTGTACTGCTCATGTGTACACTTTCTGTTACTTTTTCAAAGAACATGTATAGAATGGGTGGGCCTCAATTTGAAGACTGGTAATGGTGATATTGTCAGTGAAAATAAGGCAATGGCAGTTATGTTGAATAATTACTTTGTCATAGAGTCATGGAGTTATACAGCACACAAACAGGCCCTTCGGCCCATCATGTCTGTGCCGGCCATCAAGCACCTATCTATTCTAATCCCATTTTCCAGCACCTGCCCCATGGCCTTGTATGCTATGGCATTTCAAGTGCTCATCTAAATACTTCTTAAATGTTGTGCGGATTCCTGCCTCTACCACCCCATCAGGTAGTGTGTTCCAGATTCCAACCGCCCTCTGGGTGAAAAAATGTTTCCTCAAATCCCCTCTAAACCTTCTTCCCCTTACCTTAAATCTATGCCCCCTGGTTATTGATCCCTCTGCTAAGGGAAGAAGTTTCTTCCTATCAATGCCCCTCAAAATTTTGTATACCTCAATCAGGTCCCCCTTCAGCCTTCTGTGCTCCAAGGGAAACAACCCTAGCCTATCCAGTCTGTCTTCATAGTTGAAATGCTCCAACTGAGGCAACATCCTGGTGAATCTCCTCTGCACCTTCTCCAGTGCAATCACATCCTTCCTATAATGCGGTGACCAGAACTGTACACCGTACTCCAGCTGTGGCCTAACTAGCTTTTTCGTACAGTTCCATCATAACCTCCCTGCTCTTATATTCTGTGCCTCGGCTAATAAAAGCAAGTATCCCATATGCCTTCCTAACCACCTTATCTACCTATGCTGCTGCCTTCAGTAATCTATGGACAAGTACACCAAGGTCCTCTATACTTCCTAGGGTCCTACCATCCATTGTATATTCTGTATATCAGTATTTACCATACAGGAAGAGGTCAGCATGGGGGACAGGTACTCTAACTGGCAGGATGTGACTATTGGTCTCTCGCAAAAATCTGTGTTGAGTCTCAACAATTCACTGTATTTTTTTAACAGCTTAGATGATGGGATAGAACGCCACATTTCCAAATTTGTTGATGACACATAGAGGGTATCTAGATAAATACATGATGGAGAAAGGAATAGAAGGATGTGCTGATAGGGGTAGGTGACGAAGAGGGGTGGGAGGAGGTTCATGTGGAGCATAAACTCCAGCATAGACCAGTTGGGCCAAATGGCCTGTTTCTGTGCTGCAAACTCTATGTAAGTATAGCGGGAGCTCTGAGAGTCAATATCTAACAGTGGCAGTACAAAGGGAGTTTTATCGGTGAGTATCCAACAGTGATAGTGTAGAGGGAGCTGTGTGGGTCAGTACCAATCAGTTACTACACTGACGTATTTGATTATATGCTGAAGTGATGGAGTGGGATTTCAACCACAGCCTTCTGATCCAGAGGCAAAAGTTACGAGGATTGCCAGGAATGGAGAATTTGTAGCTATGAGGAAAGATTGGATAGGCTGGAGTTGTTTTCTTTAGAACAGAGGAGACTGAGGAGAAATTTAATTGCGGTGTATAAAATTATGAGGGGCCTAGTTAGAGTGGATAGGAAGGACCTACTTCCCTTAGCAGAGAGGTCAATAATCAGGGGATATAGATTTTAAATAATTGGTAGAAGAATTAGAGGGGAATTGAGAATTGTTTTCACCCAGAGGGTGGTGATGGTCTGGAATTCACTGTCTGAGAGGGTGGTAGAGACAGAAACACATCACATTTTAAAAGTACTTGGCTATGCACCTGAAGTGCTGTAACAGACAAGGCTATGGAGCAAGAGCTGGAAAATTAGGTTGGATAGCTCTTTTTCAGCCAGCACAGACACAATGGGCCAAATGGCTGCCTTCTGTGCCATAAAGTTTTGTGATTCTAAGTGAGCAGCCTCCAGGGCCTGTGCCAGTGCTGTAATTGTTCGAGTAACCTAAGGTGACTAGTCCTTTGTTTTATTTTCTTCCACCCTTGATGGCCTGACTGAGATGTAAATTGTTGTCTGAGCAATCACAAATGACAGCGAGGATCCTGCCACTCTGCAACTCAGCATTAAACTGTCTCGGAGCCAACTGGTCAGCCTACATCTAGAACCCAGCTGTACTTCTGCACTAAGTCTCTCATCTCTCCACAGCTTTCTGTTATCAGGCTGCTTGTTCAACATCCGTTGTTGGATAAGCCATAATTTCCTCCAAGAAAACGTTGGTTAGAATAAATCTGCCATCTTTAGCCTGCCACAAACCCTGTACCCTCGCCACCAACTCCATCCCTGTCCATTGTCTCTGCATGAACCAGATGATTGGCAACCTCAGCGTCCTGTTCAACCCTAAGCTGAGCGTCCAATACTGTACCTTCACCATCACAAAGACTGCCTACTTCCATTAGCCGATCTGCTGCTGAAATCCTCATTCATAGCTTTGTCACCTCCAAACTTTATTCCTCCAAACTTTATTCCTCCAAACTTTATTGCTCCAAAGCTCCACTGGCCAGGCTTACACCCACCACCCTCTGTAAACTCTTGCCCATATCCGTTCTTGCACCGTTCTGCTTGCCAATGATTTACATTGACTCCCTGTCTCTGAGCGCTTCAAATATAAAATACTCATCCTTGTACTTAAATCTTACCATGGACCCTCTATCTCTGTCACCTGCGACAGCCCTACAGCACCCCCATCCAATTCTCCATCCCCCTAATTCCAGTCTCTTGCGCATCTTCCCATCGTTACCAGTTGCATCTTTGTTTACTCCTCCACCTCCCTCGACCGCTTTAAAACCCTTCTTCAACCCAAAGCTTCTGGTCATTCCTCCAAATCTTTCCCTCTTTGGCCTGGCATTCATTATTCCTTATGCCTCTGTGAAGCACCTTGGGATATTTTTCTGCAATACAGGTGCTATATAAGTGCAAGTTGTTGTTGCTGTTGGTTGGAAATTACGAAAGCCATGTCAGTAAAGCAGCTGGTGAAATGTTTATGCTACAGCAAG